>NC_056737.1:1000706731-1000784231 GCF_019279795.1 Protopterus annectens
TATTGTAATATGAAACTAAGTGCAAAACAACACAATGGAGTTCTAATATCATGGAGGTATAAGGTAATCCAAAATATGTTTAACAGTGCGAACATTCCTTAAAGTTCACATAAAGGCTCAGCGATCATGATAACTGCTTAGCACAGGCAGTTCAATTACTGTGATAGTGAGAGACAGCTATGGCCACAGTGAGACAGACCTCATTATCAGCATGGCTCTGACTCGCACACTAGTGCTGTCAGACCTGAATATGTTAGTGTTCTCTCTTGACACCCACGCATCATGTTTCCAAAAGCACATCCCTACACTAACACACACACACACACACACACACACACACACACACACACACACACACACACACACACACACACACACGCGCGCGCGTGAGCGAGTGCATGCACACACACATGCATGCACACACATGCACACACACATGCCAGTGCACACACAGATGTGCATGTGCACACGCACACACAAACACGTGTGAGTTCAAGCACACATATGTGCACGTTCACACACACACATGCACACACACACACACACACACACACACACACACACACGTGGGAGCACATGCATGCATGAACATACACATACACACACACACTTCCGGACAGTGTCACTCAGCACACACACACACACACACACACACACACACACACACACACACACACACACACACACACACACACACACACAGACTTCCAGGCAGTGTCACTTAGCATGCACACACACACACACACACACACACACACACACACACACACACACACACACACACACACACACACACACACACACACACATCACTCATCAACAAACATGCCACCCCCACAGTTGATCACTAACACAGAAACACTCACTCATTCACCCATATGCACTTACCAACACACCCACATCCAGACTCTCAGTTCCCTACCTAATCCCTGTAGTGTGACCACCTCTGCAGACACACACACACACACACACACACACACACACACACACACACACACACACACACACACACACACACACATACACACTCATCCAACTTCATTAATGCCCCAACAGACATGCGCACACATGTACATACACACACATACAACCATTAACACATCCCACATCCCCACATCTTTGCTGAACTTACCTGCACTATGGCTGCATTTATAGGAGTGAATGGGGTGACTGTCATCTTTTCATGTAATTCACTTTTTCTTCAGTCAAAAATTGCCGCTGGCATTTCTGGGAGAGAGTACATAGCTAATTAACATTAGCTACTCCCCAGATTGCCATATTATCATGTGGCTCTGCCCATGAGACCTCCATGCTGCAGACCTCGCTTAGCAGGACATTTTAGTGGTTAGGCAGTGTGAAAATCAGAAAAGCTTATAGTGAGGGGTAGAAATGGCCAATTTAAGGCTTCCTCATCATGATAAGACTTTCTGAATCCCACCTATTATATTGTAGAAAATGAAATTTCTTTTGTTGCCTTTTGTTTTGCTTTTTCCATGCATATCAGATTGTTTATTCATTTATTTTTTATTTCTTTTTTTTTAATCAGGATTGTCTCGATATCTAAGCGCATTTTAACAGAGTCCTGAGGATTAAAAGTTCCAGTATACAATGATTATCCGACTATAACAGATAGTTACACATTTACCAGAGATACAAAATTACACATTAATTAATACAGAATTTTTGGGTGGGTGGGAGTGGGGGGATAAGAAACATACTACAGATTATAAATGGTGAAGAAGCTTTGTTGATGTTTATCTTATAAGTTAAGGAGGATTGCATTTACATAGCAAGATGATTTGAAAGAAAAAAACAGTTTGTAGCAGAGCCGGATCATGGTCAAATAGGACCTTAGGCAGGTTAATGGATAGGGCCCCACCCACTCCTTTGGCAGCCATTATTTGGCTATTTCTCCCACATTTCTATAAACATTGTACAAACCTGTCGGTGTGATACTATTTTCTTCTTTACTTCCGCAATCATTACAGATATTTGGATTTAATTTAAAACTTTTATTTCAAATTTTATAGCACAAACACTGATAGCCATTTACCAAGCAAAACAATACCGTCTCATAATGAAAACAAATGTAGCATAAAGAGTAAACGTCTCTACCCTTGTAGCTCATATTCATTGAAATGGCATTTATTTATTTATTTTATTTATTTATTGCATTTGTTTACCGGGATAAGTCCACTGGGTCTAAAAGAGCCCATTTTCAGGGGAGGCCCAGGGAGAAAAGCTCCAAGGAGATACAGAAAAAAATATAAACATTAATTAGTACAGAAGCAGAAACAGTGTTACAGATAGTAAATATAATAACATATACAGAATATATACATAAAAGCAGGAATCTAGTTTATTTGATTACAGCAATATATACAGAAAATATACATTAAAGCAGAATTCAGTGAATTCAATCAGATTAGTATAAACAGAGATCAGTATTATTGTACCAGAATCAACAAGTGAAGATAAAAATAAATATGGAGAAAATAGCATCAGTCACTAGTAGCAAAAGACATAGGAGATTAGTAATCATATAAGGAGAGTGAAGAGGTTAGGTTATAGAGCAGGAACATAGCCAGGAAGAGTTGAGATGATTTTTCAGCATTTGTTTGAAGGTGGTGGTGCTGCCTGTGTTTCTTATAGAAGGCGGAAGTGAGTTCCATAGTTTGGTGACAGTGAAGGCATAGAGGAGTTCACCAGCAGGTAAGGTGGGCTTATCTACTTTTAGAAGTAGATGATTTTCAGATCTTAGATGCCTGCTGGGATGGTATTTGGCAAGTAGAGTTGAGAGAGCAGAACAGTCTGTGGGTCTGTAGATTATTTTGTGCACAGTAGTTAGTTGGGTGAATTAGAGATGGTGGGGGAGTTCCAGCTACCCTAATTGTTTCAGTGTCTTACAATGGTGGGATGAGAATGTGGCCTAGGTGGAAAATGTTCTTATTCTATTGTAACACATAGCAAGTTTGGATTTTGTAGAATTTCGGATATTAGTGAGGAGAGGGGCACAATAAAGGAGAGAGGGTAATAAAAAGGTAGTTGCAAGGGTTTGTCTAGTAGAGAGGCTAAGAAAGTGTTGGTGCCTGTAGAGCATACCAAGCTTTTGGTGTGTTTTTTTGATGTTATTGTTTATGTGTAGGTCAAAGTTAAAGTTTTCATCTATAATAATGCCTAGTAATTTAGTGTGTGGGACAACTTCTATAGTGGTATTGTCTTGGGCTTGTATAGTGAAGAGTTTTTTTATCAACTGGAGTGGTTTTCCTAGGAGTAAAAATTACTAGTTTAGTTTTTCTTTTTTTGGATTTAGGGCAAGATGATTGTTAAGCATCCAAGATTCAGTAGATGTGAGGGCATTCTGGGTAATTTGCTGGAGTTCAGAGCTGGAATTTGCAGTGCATATTATTGTAGAGTCATCAGCATACTGGATTACTGAGCATTGTGGGAGAGTGGTGTGAAAGCTGTTAATAAATATGCTAAATAAGAGAGGACCAAGTATGGAGCCTTGGGGTACCCCTGTGGATGTAGTGAGGAATGGAGAGTAAGACTGTTGCCATTTGGTGGATTGCTGCCTATTGGAGAGATAGCTGTTGTACCATTGTAGGGTAGGGGAGAAATGTGGAGGGTGGATAGTTTAGAGAGATGGATATTGTGGGAAATGGTATCAAAAGCTTTGGAGAGGTCAAGGAAAAGTGAAGCAATTATTTTACCAGAATTTCATGCCCGGTTAACTGTATCAAGGACGGATAGGAGGGCGGTAGTGGTGCTGTGTCCTGGTCTGAAACCATGCTGAGTGGGTGATAAAATTTGATTTTCATGCAGGTGGTTGAGGAGTTGGGCATGGATGCATTTTTCCAGTATTTTAGAGAGGGGTGAGAGAATTGCTATGGGTCGAAAGTTTGTGGTGTCTGTGTTGGTGCCACCTTTGTGTATGGGAAGAATGAATGCTTTTTTCAAGATGTTCAAAGAAAATGCATCTGGGCAGTGATGGATTAAGTTTACCTTTGGGCTGCTACAAACCATAGGCCACTTGCACAAATTTTTATGACCATACATACATGCATGTGTTCTTTGATTCACCTTCCTGATGCATTAAATTATATTCCTTGTATAATACAGCACCACTTATTTGAGTGTGTTTTAAATTTGTAGTTTTGAGCATTTTTCCAGAAAGCAATGAAACAAAACGTATGAACGAATAATGACAAAACTACCCATTTCAGAATATTTCAGCCATAAAAGGCCACTCAAGCTTCTGTTTTTGTAATCTACCAATATCAGTAATTATGCACAATCTCTGCAGAAGTAAATGTCATCTAAATAATTCCACATTAAAGAGATCTGCAACTAATGCAAGGATTGCTCAGTGTTTCAACTACAAACTCAGTGCATGCTGTCCTTAAATAATAAATTGCCTATGTTGCATTAAAAATGGTAAGCTGGTAATATTGCAATAGGTAATGGCTGGCAAACTGACAAAAGTTTTATGGATATTAGGCATCTCATCCAAGGGAGGATACTCTGAGAAGCACCTCCACCCCCTGGTTAAAGAGCACCACAGTATCAGCAAACCATGTACATGGTGTGAGAATAGAATCCACAGTCTTATGCACCAAAGGCAAGTATGGTACCTGCTGTATCACCGACACTGCTTTCAGACATTATAGCACAAACACTGACAGTCATTTGCTAAACAAAACTGTAGCACACTGCAGTCAGATTTAGCATGAGCAACAGTAAACTTATCTTCCCTTGAAAGTCACAATTCCTTGATAATGCACTGAAACTCAATTCCTTGATAATGCACCCCTGATGATTAAGTGAGTGGTTTGTTAGCTGCTGTGGCGGACTGAGGATCTTGCTCCCAGTTACCAAGGTACAGGCTTTGAGTCTGTGCAAGTTAATTAACTAACCTGTCAACCTAACTTGGGCATTTTATGTATATGTATATATATACACACACACACACACACCACAGTCACACACAGACACACAAACACCACAGTCACACACACACACACACACACACACACACACACACACACACACACACACACACACACACACGCACACACCACAGTCACACACACACAAACACCACAGTCACACACACACACACCTTCTCTATAAAGGGTGGGAGCAGTTAAGTGTACGTGCATTTGCATACGTGTGTCACACTAAAGATGCACACAGAGTCTGTCCTTAAGGAAGAAATGTACTTTTTTTTAATTAAAATAAAATGTTGTGGCATCCCCCAGCCAGTGGGCCCTAGACAACTGCCTAGCTTGCCTAGTGCTGGATCCAGCTCTGGTTTATGGATATTATATTTTAGGGAGTGTTGTCGCCTCACAGTATGACGTTGTCCTGTTCGATTCTCAGCTAGAGCATCTTCTGTGTGAAGACATGAGTGAATGGGCGTACCTTCGTTGAAGGTTGTGCATCAGAGCTGGCAACTCGGCACGTAAAAATCTACTGTCAATCATTAGCAGACCGGAGTTCCACTGTGGCAACCCCTAACTGGGAAAAGCCGAAAGACACAACAATATTTTAGTGTTTGCATGCATGCATGCATATAGCCAAATGTCCTTGAGATATTTTTGTAGGGCTAATATAACAATCTTTTTTTAGGAATCTGTTGAATGAGCAGAAGGAAATTGTTCCATAGATTTTACAGATTGACAGTGAAAGTAGAGTTGCTTCTAAACACCAGTGGATGTTCGTAAGTTTTTCTTGCTGGAATCATAATTTTCAGTTGAGAAGAATACCAAGTTAAGATCTTATAAAAGAAAGAACACTTTTTAGGCCACTGCAGTGGTGACGACAGATAAAGTCTTGACTATAGCCTAGCTGACCTGGCTTGGATTAGCAGTTTGAATGACAAAGTGCCAGAGACAGATGGATGTCCATCCTGTTTAGGAGGGATGGAGTCTATTATACTTTCTAAAGGGAGGTGTGGCCCATAGGTGGGAGCTGTTCTTGCACATGGTTGATAAGTGAAGGGATGGGCAAAGGGAAAGTGGGTAGGGCATATAAAAGAAAAAGAATAACAGATGGAAGCAAAGACAGATGAGCCCCTGGGATGCCCATTGGATCCTTGACCATCCCCAGCAATTCCACAGCAAGTCCAAAGGTTAAGAGACTAACTGTTAGACCCAGTCTGGACCAAGGGAACTGGGGGCCAGGCAGGTGAGATTGATGTGCAAGGGATAGGGCGAGCAAAAAAGAAAATAACACTTTTTAGAGAGCTGAGGAATGAGACATTCTCTAAGAAAGTGAAGTTTTTTTTTCTTCTTCTTCTTTTTTGATATATATATATATATATATATATATATATATATATATATATATGTATATATATATAGATATATATATATATATATATATATATATGAGAGAGGGGGGGGCAACAATGGGGTCTGGAATTTGAGAACAACTTCAGATATAGATATAGCATTATAGGCAAGCTTGCAAAAACAGTGGAGGCATAAAGGAGACCTTGCAGAAAGAAGACTCTAACCACTGTTATATGACTAGATTCAGAGCTGAATCCAGCACTAGGTGACATAGGCTGTCACCTAGGGTCCTGTGGTTGGGGGGGCCCACTCTGGCCAGGAGGCTTAAACATTAATTTTAGCTAGTTAATTAAGAATATATTAAAAAATACTTTATACCACCATGGTAACAGAAATTCTGTTATTCTAGCAATTTTCTATGTTAATAACAGTAGTATTTAAAATGTATCCCTATTTTGGGGACATTCTATCCTTATTTTAGGCTTTATCCAAATTTCTTGCACTAAGAATTTGAGAGGTAAAAATACCTCTTAACTGTCCAGATTTTTGCCTCATATTTTTGGCCTATTCCTCATAAAATTTGTGGTTTTCTGGCAATCCACTGAGGATTAAAATAACTAAATAATGTCATACATTTGAGTTTCAGATTTAATTGCCTTCACACAATGCATACTAAGACAAATGCTGCTGTTCTAGTGACTTTCTAAGTCTATAAGAGCGATATTTAAAATCTGTCCCTATTTTTGGTCCTTTGTCCCCCCCCCCCCCATTATTTTAAACTTTGTCCAGATTTCTTGTGCTAAGAGGTTGGGAAGTGTGGAGGTATGGTATGTAATGCCCCAGTTGGGTGGGGGTAGGTTATTCAATGAACTTGATCAGGCTTGACCTTGTAACTTGGGTACTGGAGAGAGACAAGAGCCCAAATCCTCTACACAGACTACCAGACTGCTTTAAGAATTGTGAACTTCAGAAGAAACAGGAGCCTGAATCATCTACACCAGCTACCAGGCTGCTGACAACATTGTGAGTTTGAGTTTCAGTACATTTTCAGGGAATTATCAGTTTTAGTGCATTTTCAAGGGATTATGAGTTTCAATACATTTTCATGTAATTGTGAGTTTCAAGGGAAGAGAAGTTTAGTGTTGCGCATGCTGTCTGTTTTCAATTTGCATCTAAGTGCTCTGTTTAGCAAATGGCAGGCACTGTTTACACTGCAGAATTTGAAAACAGTGTTAGTAGCATAATTGCATTTGGTACAGAGGCTGTGGGTTCTACTCCCACACCATTTGGATAGAGTGCTGGTCTTGCAGTGCCCTTTCAACTGCTGATTATTTGATAGAGTTTAAGGAAGGATGGGGGTTCTGCACTCCTGAATGCGCCCTCCTCTGTGTGAGATGCCTAGTAACTATGAACTTGTTGTCAGTCATTCCCTACTGCAGTATTACCAGCTTACCAATTTTTTTTAATGTAACATAGTCAATTAATTCTTCAAAGGCAGCAGGCACTGAATTTGTAGATGAAACACTGAAATGTAAAGTTGTTTGCCAGTAGCAACCTCTTTATTAGTTAGAGATCTCTTTCCTGTAGAATTATTTGGATGACTTTTACTTTTGCAGGGATTATGCTCATTGACTGATATTGATGGATTATAATGACAAATGTCTGAGTGGTGTTTTATTGTTGACATTCTCTGAAATGGGTAGTTTTGCCATTATTGACTCTTGCATTTTGTTTCATTGCTTACTGCAAGAATGTTGAAAACTATAAATTTAAAATACATTCTAACAAGTGGTATTGTATTATACAAGGAATATAATTTAATACAAAGAATGTAATTTAAATCAATCAGGAAGGTGAATCAAAGAACACATACATGTACTCGTGGCCCTAAAAATGTATGCAAGGAGCTTATGGTTTGAAAACAGCCCAAAGGTAAACTTAATCCACCAATGTCCAGATGCATTTTCTTTGAATGTGGGTTTTAATGCCGTTTCAATGAATGTGAGTTTCAAGGCAGAGAGGTTTACTGCTCTTGCTGAGTCTGTTTGCATTGTGAGATTGCATTGTTTGTTTACAAATGGCTGTCAGTGATTGTGCTATTTTATTTCAATATCTTGAATCATTGTAGTAGTAAATAAGTAAGAAGTTTGCACACTGACAGGTTTGAACAGCGTTTATGGTAACTGGGGAGAATTAGTCAAGTAATGGAACACTGGAATGGCTGGGGAGGGGGCTGCTGTGGTGGGCTCAATCTAGCACCCTGCCTAGGGGCCCATTTGACCATGATCAGGCTCTGACTACATTCCACTGAGAATTGTATAGCAGTATAAAGTTGTCCAAATCTTTGGTTAGTTTATAAAAAGTACTGATAATATGAATGTGAGTTTTAAAGGCTGAACTATGATAGCTACTAGCCGTTTTGTGGATTTGACTTACTCATTGAGTTCAGTCTTAGCTGACTAGATCTTGAACTGTACTGTGTCAGTATTGGTAATCACGTTACGGCATTGTTTTAGTCTTGTTTATATTCTAGTAGAAGCCTTTGCTTTCAAGCCACTGTTTAGTTTTAATGAAACTACCCTGTAGGTGTGAAGTGACCTGTCTGATATCTGTAGCAGAACAGATGATAGAAGAATTATTTTCATATTTGATTAGGACTATCAACTTGCATTGAATGTTTATGTTATTACAAAAGGTACTGAAAAGAACTGTAGTTGTTGTGTCTTTTGGCTTTTCCCGGTTAGGGGTCGCCACAGCGGAACTCCAGTCCGCTAATGATTGGTAGTTGATTTTTACATGCCGAGTTACCAGCCCTGACGCACAACCTTCAACGAAGGTACACCCATTCACGCATGTCTCCACGCAGAAGACGCTCTAGCTGAGAATCGAACCGGACAGCGTCTTACTGTGAGGCGACAACGCTACTGCAGCACCACCACCGTAAATAAATAAAATAAAATAAAACTGTGTGAGATCTAGCAAAAAGAAAGAGAGAGAAAGAGAGAGAGAGAGAGAGAGAGAGAGGCAACTACTACCTGTACTGCTTTGTTTCAGACTATTGCTAGTTTGAGATACAGGAAAAAAAGAGAAAACTGTAATCTGTTTTTACAATCTTTTACCAATAAAAGACCAGAGAGGGGGAGCTGTTGCTTATCTTACTGAACTGTACCTGTTCGCCAAGATGACACCTGTGAGGCAGAGAAAGACAGAAAAAAATCATCTTGTTTATTTTCATCAGTATCTCCACTGGCTATAAGAGATCTGAAAGCTGTTACCTGTTGGGATTGTGGTAAACTTACCAGATAGAGAACTCTTAACATCACAAAATAGTAATCCATTATAAACTGTCACAGTTGTTTTATATTATGTTTCCACTTGCCACTACTTCTTTTATTTACTCGAGTAATGTTTATTTTCAAACAAATAAAAATACTGCAGATACATCATAGTCTAAATTCTAATACATAAATAACTATATACATTATTTACATTTGGCCTGCAAGAAAAATCAATAAATGAAACCAGTTTGATTCAAAATGCATGGATTAACATACAATTAAGTAAACATTTACAGTAATCCGAGAGAAGCACAGTCCAATTGTAGATTTTCAATATGATTTAGGACCTTTCTCCAAGGAGTACTTGTTAACGTGTTAGGATAGATTCTCAGTTCTTTAACCTTGATCTCTTTCTGTGCTGTGTCTTTCATTAAAGATAGAAATTCTTCCAAGGATGGTGGTGAAGCAACTGCTAGAAAGGTCCACAATAAATAAGGATTGTCCCTCCTCAAATGAGAAGCTTCATTTATGTTTAGTAGCACTAAAGCGTTAGATAATATCAACACATCTGTGAATAGAGCTTGTAAAAATTATCATTCCAAAATAGTTTTATACTAATGCACTCATAAAAATATGTATCCAGTCCGCCCGGTATGCTTGAGAACATCTCCAACATAAAACATTATTATGAGTACTAAATTTGGTATTTTGTCTGATGTTAGGAATGTTATATGTAGAAATTTCCAGGTATATATTCTCCAGTGTTGTGACCAAGATGACAATTTAACAGAAAGCAGGAGATCATTTTTAATTTCTGTAGTTAAAGATAAGGAATGCCCCTTAGAGATATAACTCCAATATTTTTCTTAAGGTTTTGTTTCATATGTTTTTCCACTACTTCTTATTCAATAAGCATTATTTTATCGACTTTGAAGGCATTTGCTGTGCCTATTTGCAACATCCGGAGGATGCAGAGTTCACATGAGGACCTAGAAGGTTACTTCCTAACTTTTGAGACCATTTTCAGCAAAGAAGGATGGGACTACCCCTCCTTGCACATATATTGGCAGCACACTTCAAGAAGGAGGCCTCCTCTTCATATATGGACATTTCAAACATCAAATGTGCTGACTTCAGCAATTCCTTTCTTTTTTATTGCCAAGCAAACATACAAAATAACATACATACATAACATACATAACACCATTAACATTCTGCACTTTCGACAAGTGTAACAAAATATTTCAATAACAAAGCTGTTTTGGAGCAGGACGTATCAGACGTTTGCACCATACCATATACAATTTATATATTCAGCTCTGTTCCGAGAGAGTGCAAACATGCACATTGTCTTGGCCCCATAGAAGCAACATGGGGCCATTATGGAAGTCACCTGAACTGATAAGACTTATATACCTTTTTTACAAAACTCTGCAGACCTTGTGTAGATAAGGATACTGCATTTATAGTCTCACTAATTCACTAATTCAGGCAACTAAATAAACTAAAGTTTTTGAGAATGAGTTAATATTGACCTTAAGCTGATGGGGTACGGTCGCAAATATCCAAATATCTAAATATTGGCTGTGGCTTCAATCTGAACATTTAAAATCTTAGATGCTATTCTTGCAATATGTAACCACAGGCTTTTACCAGCACATATTCCCAGACTTTGTGAGCAAGATCTGCCAGGATCTAACTTCAGAATATCTGCCTAAATACTTCATCCTTAAATTTCCAAGGTCTCTGTACAGACTCCAACACCTTGAGTGACATTTTTCCTGTAAAAGCATGATACACAATGCGACTAGAGGCAAAGCTCTCTCATAAAAGTACTCCTAATAGGTTCATAGGTTCATAGATGTGTACTAGACTGATGGCCCTGGATGCTTTACAAGCCTAGCGAATAGGATTACCCTGTCATCGGGTCACCTGACCATAGTTCCCAGTGCCTCTATTGAGTAGGGTCACTGGAGTGATCCCCGGGGAGAATTATCTATTTCCCATCCACTCATCAAGATTTCTCTTGAAGAGAGCCAGTGAGATACTCTGCTTGACATGTATGGGAAGTCTATTCCATAGCATGGGCAGTCTCTGGGTTATGAGCCTGTCCCCACAGCTTGTTCTGTTGATTGTGGTAATGAGGTTGAGGTCTCTGGAGTGTGTACTGTGGAGGGTTTGGGATTTCTTTAGATGTAGCATTTCTAACAGAGCTGGGTTAGACATGGCTTTGTAAGTCAAGCAGAGATTGCCTCTAAGTAAGTGATATGAGACAGAAAATAGTTGGAGTTTTTTGAATCTGTCCATATAAGACAAGTTTTTAAGGCCTAGAATCCTCTTTGTGAGGTACTTTTGTGGCCTCTCCAGTTGTTGCATGTGTCTTGTGAGGTAGACGCCAAATTGGGCATTGTACTCGATGACTGGCCTAACGAGGGAAGAGTAGAGGGAGACAATGACCTCTTTCTTCCTAGATGCAAAACCCTTAGTAATGAGATGTGCCACATAGAAGGAGTTCCTAACCCAATGGTAATGTGGTGGTCAAAAGAGAGGTTGCTGTCAACCTGTGTTCCCAGATCTCTTATAACACGTTCTGTGTTCAGTGGACTACCATCAATGTGGTAATTCATGGGAACCGGGTTTTTCCCAAAGGGGGTAACGACACATTTTTTGGCATTGAGCTTAAGACCATGGTTCTGACACCAGTCATTGGTCTCAGTGAGGCCTTTCTGTAGGATGTCAACATCACTTGGGGAGTTAATTATGGCTCCCAACTTGCAATCGCCTGCGAACTTTGTCAATCAGAGTCCTTTCGTGTTGACCTGGACTTCAGAGAAGTAGACACCAAACAGGAGAGGACCCAGGACTGAACCATGTGGAACTCCAATAAGGTTGTCAGTAGTACATGCACTGCACCCACCACGCACAATTCAAAGCAGACATATCAACCCACATATGCTGAGTCACTTAAAAGTAAAATTCATAAACCACAAAGACCTGCTAGATGAACTACATATAACAAATACCCTCAGCAGCCCCAAATGCCCTCTTTCAAAACAACACTCATATCAACATGTAGTATCTCATGGAGCCTCTACCTCTAAGCCCATAAGGCAAGCCACCACCCAATCCAACATAGGTGTATATTACGTCCGCAAAACCCCCTTTCAGTGAATGGTTGTTCGCCGAACAATAACCAGTGAAATCTAACTCCCACGAATGGCCATTTCAGTGATTTTTTTCCTAGGGGAAAAAAACACTTGGCCAACCTAAATTCAGACAAAATTTAAAAACCTTCACACAGTTGAGATAATAATGGTGTGTTGGATGCATTGCTTGGAATGGCAGCTGAGGTTTGAAAACAACTGTCCTATGTGACTATTATAATTCTATTAAACTATACTGCAAATGACAGATATGTTTATTTGATGCAAAGTTGAAGATATGTCATGTACCTATCCTTGGCTATGGTACTTCTGTGGGTAGGTGCTGGATTTAGCTAAAGTCAAAGTAAACTTTATTGTCATTCAGAACTACACCACAGTGTAGCTGAATGAAATTGCAATGCTTCATTCCCAGTTCAAAAAACATACATACAGAGATGAATAATAATAAAATAACATAAAATTAAACAAATGACCAGACAAATTTTACAGATAAATAGAACTGAGTACCAACATGTGCATGACATTATTATAACATAAGAACTAAGCAACATATGGACTGGTCAGCATGAATATTGCACAGTGTGATTTATATTGCACTTCACAGAGTCTTACGGTAAGGTGTGAACCAGTGTTAAATATGCACATCAGTTAGTTATTGCACATGAAAAAGCTTTCTACTTACAGTGCAGCAAAGCCTGGATATGTAAGGATATGTACAGTCAGATAAATAGCATAACTATGTGGTAGGAGGGGAAGCTTGTATTGACAGGCTCATTTTTCACAAGAGTTCAGTAGTCTGATGGAGAAAGGAAAGTCTAAAAGTTTTACAGTGCCTGTTTCTGTATCTCCTACTGAGGAAAGGTGGGAGAACATACTGTTTACAGGATGCCAAGGATCATGGGATATCTTCCTGGCTCTACTGATGCAACATGATTTATGTAGTTCTTCCAGAGGCGCAAGAGAGGAACCAATGATTTTGTTTGCTGCCCTTGCAACTCGCCTAACAGCCTTATGATTGGAGATGTTGCAGCCCCCATATCAGACAGTGATGTTATTGGTAAGGACGCTTTCACTGGTAGCCCTGTAAAAAGTTTGGAGAATAGTCTTTGATAGTTTTGCCTTCCTCAGTTTCCTTAGGAAGTGCCAAGCATTGCTGAGCTTTTTTGACCATGTAAGATACATGGACTGACCAGTACAGGTCCTCAGTGATATGTACTCCCAGAAACCTTGTACTTTTGACCCTTTCCACTGTCATCCCTTCCATCTCTAGAGGTTGGTGTGGTTGTTGAGACCTTCTGAAATCCACAATTAGTTCCTTAGTGTTACTGACATTCAGCGCTAAGTTGTTGTCACAGCAGCCCAACAGATGTCTGATTGCATTCCTGTAGGCTGTGTCCTCTCCATCTCTGACCAGAGCTACGACCGTGGTGTCATCCATGAATCTGATAATTTTATTGGACTCATGTCAGGCCATGCAGTCAGGTGTCAGCAAGGTGAATAGTAGAAGACTTAAGATGCACCCCTGTGGTACTCCTGTATTCAGGGTTATGCTTTCGGGACTGTTGTCTCCAACACAGACCCTTTGAGGCCTTTCCATGAGGACGCTTAGAATCCAATTACATAAGTGGGACTTGATGCCCGACTGCAGTAGTTTCATTATCAGATTCTGAGCGACGACGGTACTGAAGGCAGAACTGAACTCTATGAATAGTAGACTGAGCGACGACGGTACTGAAGGCAGAGCTGAACTCTATGATGTAGTAGTTTCATTATCAGATTCTGAGCGACGACGGTACTGAAGGCAGAACTGAAGTCTATGATGTAGTAGTTTCATTATCAGATTCTGAGCGACGACGGTACTGAAGGCAGAACTGAAGTCTATGATGTAGTAGTTTCATTATCAGATTCTGAGCGACGACGGTACTGAAGGCAGAGCTGAACTCTATGAATAGTAGGCTGAGCGACGACGGTACTGAAGGCAGAGCTGAACTCTATGAATAGTAGGCTGAGCGACGACGGTACTGAAGGCAGAACTGAACTCTATGAATAGTAGACTTGTGTAGCAGTTCTTGCCTTCCAAGTGAGGGTGATGGCATCTGCTGTACTACAGTTCATCCTGTATGCAAACTGCAATGTCTCCAGAGTCGCTGGTATGCTTGAGGCTATGTGATCTTTAACCAGCCTCTCAAAGCATTTCATCACTTTAAATTAATTTAATGTCTGCATGTTTTTTTTTTTGGATTTTCAAATCAAATTCATTTCATTTTTGCATGTGAAAACTGTTATTCACACTGACATATTAATTCTCATTTTAGTGATATCAATGTGGGAGGATATGTATGCATACCCCCATAATGCACCTGTACATGTTCTCCACTTCTATATACATGTCTTGCATCCATTTGTATGTTCAGATTAAGAACACTATCAGATATGCATTATTTATTATATTATGTATTATATTCTGGTCTGATTTTATAGTTACATCTCTCAGTGCAGAGTCATTATAACCATAAAGTATTACTACATGCATTTATATGAGATGAATTCTAGTAGTATTTGTAATATTACATGTAACTATTGTGATAGCTCAGTATATTGGTATTGGATGCTGTTTGTCAGAACGCAAGTGTTAAGTGTACTACAGTGTATACCCACTATTTTATAGGTTCATAGGTAAGTACTAGGCTATCTGCCCAAGGGCATTTATAAGCCTAGCCAGAATGTGTTGGCTTTCGCCACCCCCTTAGATTAGTTCCCTGTGCCTCTGTCCAGTAGAGCCATCAATTCCCAGCGCCACTGTCCAGCAGAGCCATTAGTTCCCTGTGCCACTGTCCAGCAGAGCCAGTGCAGTGATCCCCGGGGTAAATTTTCTGTTTCCCATCCACCCGTCAAGGTTTCTCTTGAAGAGTGTTAGTGAGGGGCTCTGCCTGATGTATTTTGGAATCCTGTTCCAAGATAACTGTGAGTGTGCCACATCAGTACCTATCATGCATGTGTGTACACGACGGATATATATCAGTTTTCTCTACTGACATGGCCATTGTTATGCTTCACAGTTATCTTGTTACCTGTGTAGGGAGAGTTGTGTGGTCTGCAAAAGTTACAGATCCATTTAACATCATACACATTATGTGTGCTGCCATGTAATATCCACATTTTGGGTAGTGGGTGCACACAGTTGTGAAGCAGGTATACTGTCTGTAGACATTAATAGCATCTTTGTGGTTACACCTGCAAAAGTGTCATCCTGAGCCTACCTTTAACATACATAATCAATGTAGGCAGAGAGTGTGTGTGTGTGTGTGTGTGTGTGTGTGTGTGTGTGTGTGTGTGTGTGTGTGTGTGTGTGTGTGTGTATTTGGTGAACAAGATGAATTAAGGGGTTATGATTACTGTAGCATGTTTGTGTCCTTTTGTGTTATTTTGCATATACCTGCGCATACTTCAGCCATACTTTGTGCATTTGGACACTCATGGTCTGTGTCACATGGTATGCAGTATGCATTACACTTTTTTAAAAGGGACGACATGGGCCATGCAATTTATCTATCAATGCATTGCATGTCTGTATACATAGACACATGCCTGGTTGCGGACATTGTGCTCTGTACATGTGAAACAGTAAATACATGACAGATGTTCACATACTGATAGATAGAGCCAGTGTTGTGGGTAAGTACTTAGGCATTGCTCAGTGTGTAGTAGGATAGCCTGTGCCTAATGTTATTTACTTATTATAGTAAAGATGATGATCATTTTGTGTATGGTGCCATTGTTAGTATAAGTATGCATGTCTGTATGCATGTATGTATGTAGGTATGCATGTATGTATGTATTTATGTAGGTATGTATGTAGGTATGCACAATAATTGCAAATGATATGGTATGTATCATATTACAACATGAGGGTCACATAAGTAGTGTTAGGATTTTGCATCCTTTACTTGGATGATCTGAGCTCACGTGCTCCCAACAGTGTGTCAAGATGATAATATACGCATATGCTTCATGTGTACATGCAGCAAACCTACATGTTAACATTTACAGATGACACTGCACAAATACAGATATCCCATTGTACACATACATATCCTGACATCAGACCATGATGCAGTGTCTTTGCTAATTGTAACATTATTGTCTGTTTCATGAATATAGTGAATCCATTTCTAGTGTTAACATTGCTACAGCATGTTATGTATTGTAACGAACCAAAGATGACGTAACTGCAGCAAACTAATCCAAAACACGTAACCCAAGAGAAATACGCCAGGACCAGCGAAGCTATAATACACCCTTTATTAAAACACAACCAGCAGAACGAAAAAAACATAAATCACCGATAATCCAGAGCAGTTGGATAAAAACAATAGCACGCAACTGTGCCCTCTAGAAACACGTAAAATGTTACCTGAGAATATACAAACATTTATACGTAATCAAAATGAGAAAAGAGACTAATGCCCTCTATAAACACGTAAAATGTTACCCGAGAATATACAAACATTTATACGTAATCAAAATGAGAAAAGAGACTAATGCCCTCTATAAACACGTAAAATGTTACCCGAGAATATACAAACATTTATACGTAATCAAAATGAGAAAAGAGACTAATGCCCTCTAGAAACACGTAAAATGTTACCCGAGAATATACAAACATTTATACGTAATCAAAATGAGAAAAGAGACTAATGCCCTCTATAAACACATAAAATGTTACCTGAGAATATACAAACATTTATACGTAATCAAAATGAGAAAAGAGACTAATGCCCTCTATAAACACGTAAAATGTTACCCGAGAATATACAAACATTTATACGTAATCAAAATGAGAAAAGAGACTAATGCCCTCTATAAACACGTAAAATGTTACCCGAGAATATACAAACATTTATCGTAATCAAAATGAGAAAAGAGACTAATGCCCTCTATAAACACGTAAAATGTTACCCGAGAATATACAAACATTTATACGTAATCAAAATGAGAAAAGAGACTAATGCCCTCTATAAACACGTAAAATGTTACCCGAGAATATACAAACATTTATACGTAATCAAAATGAGAAAAGAGACTAATGCCCTCTATAAACACGTAAAATGTTACCCGAGAATTTACAAACATTTATACGTAATCAAAATGAGAAAAGAGACTAATGCCCTCTATAAACACGTAAAATGTTACCCGAGAATATACAAACATTTATACGTAATCAAAATGAGAAAAGAGACTAATGCCCTCTATAAACACGTAAAATGTTACCCGAGAATATACAAACATTTATACGTAATCAAAATGAGAAAAGAGACTAATGCCCTCTATAAACACGTAAAATGTTACCCGAGAATATACAAACATTTATACGTAATCAAAATGAGAAAAGAGACTAATGCCCTCTATAAACACGTAAAATGTTACCCGAGAATATACAAACATTTATACGTAATCAAAATGAGAAAAGAGACTAATGCCCTCTATAAACACGTAAAATGTTACCCGAGAATATACAAACATTTATACGTAATCAAAATGAGAAAAGAGACTAATGCCCTCTATAAACACGTAAAATGTTACCCGAGAATATACAAACATTTATACGTAATCAAAATGAGAAAAGAGACTAATGCCCTCTATAAACACGTAAAATGTTACCCGAGAATATACAAACATTTATACGTAATCAAAATGAGAAAAGAGACTAATGCCCTCTATAAACACGTAAAATGTTACCGAGAATATACAAACATTTATACGTAATCAAAATGAGAAAAGAGACTAATGCCCTCTATAAACACGTAAAATGTTACCCGAGAATATACAAACATTTATACGTAATCAAAATGAGAAAAGAGACTAATGCCCTCTAGAAACACGTAAAATGTTACCGAGAATATACAAACATTTATACGTAATCAAAATGAGAAAAGAGACTAATGCCCTCTATAAACACGTAAAATGTTACCCGAGAATATACAAACATTTATACGTAATCAAAATGAGAAAAGAGACTAATGCCCTCTATAAACACGTAAAATGTTACCCGAGAATATACAAACATTTATACGTAATCAAAATGAGAAAAGAGACTAATGCCCTCTATAAACACGTAAAATGTTACCCGAGAATATACAAACATTTATACGTAATCAAAATGAGAAAAGAGACTAATGCCCTCTATAAACACGTAAAATGTTACCCGAGAATATACAAACATTTATACGTAATCAAAATGAGAAAAGAGACTAATGCCCTCTAGAAACACGTAAAATGTTACCCGAGAATATACAAACATTTATACGTAATCAAAATGAGAAAAGAGACTAATGCCCTCTATAAACACGTAAAATGTTACCCGAGAATATACAAACATTTATACGTAATCAAAATGAGAAAAGAGACTAATGCCCTCTATAAACACGTAAAATGTTACCCATACCATACGTTCAAATTCTGCATGTTGGAACAAGTGCCTTCTAATAGTAATGCAAGTCCATGTACCTTATTACTTGAAACATTTGAATTATATTGGCAGTTGCATTTGAATGCCAGTAATTGATTCAGACCCATGTCTACTTAAGTTAAAAGCACTGGAAAGAGGAGCCCTAAATGTAAGACATATATTGACATAATTTTGCCTTTATTTTTAATTTTATTTTATGGGGAATGCAGTCTGTTTCTACTTTCTATATTTTATTATTTGTTGCAAGTTTTGTAAATAGTATTGACTCAGTGCTATGCATTGTGAATTTCTTTTCAGTGGCTCTTTAAGATAATGTTTCAGTTCCTGGGGGCTTGTAGGTCGTGTGACTGAACACAAAAGCTTCAAAATGAATGTGTACTTCCAGCATTGTTATCTGATGGAGTTCGTGCATTTTTTGAATGAAATGTTCTTATCTTTATTTATTTTAAAAGGGTTCTCGATTAAAGTTTTTGTGGATTTTATCTACAGAAATTTGTTTCCTTGGGCCTTCCATTTATGTTTCACCTGCATTTCTTCAGTTTATTTATTTATTTTTTTTGCCTGGTCTATTTTGTATCATGGCTGCTGGAACACAAACTGCAGCTTCTTCACAAATTTCTTCCTGTGAGTTGGACTCACAGACAACACCGATGGTGGGTGATTTGACTTCGCTCATCCAACATCTGTCACAGAAGGTGGGTAATCTTGCAGCACCTCATTTCAGTACAGTTACAGTACCGCCAACACAGAATGAACTACCAGGAACTTGGATTTGAATTCTGGTTGCTTTTATTCAGCTTCTAACAACACTGGACTATCAAATAGAGGAAGCACTTCAAATATATTACCTTTGAACATTAATAATGAGTATGTCAGTTTTATAAACCATGGTGGACAGTTTTTTTCTCAGCCCCCTTTACTAAGTGACTGGTTATGTTGTGAAGTGTTGTTTGTGGAATCTCAGGTGGGAGAATGACAATTTTGAATAAAAACTGGCTGAAATGGACTATAAACTACTGAAAGGAAAAAAAAATACAGCTGGATAATCTGTATTTTCAAGAATGTATGAAGGCACATGTAGTACTGAAAGGCCTATATATGTGTTATGTGTCACTTTCCTACTGGACTCATACCTTAACTCTGATCTACATCATGAACTCTTCAATATGTTTGATAGACATGGGATGGAGTATATGGATATGACTGTAAGACACAATGATAAATTAATCGATGAAATCATGGATGATCTAGAAATCTTGAATAATTCAGTCATTCATAATTTACAATATGAGTAATTTAAGTTCATTTTCAGGAGCATTGATGAACAGATCTGAAATATTAGTTCCTGTAAAATTAAGAAGCTTGAGAGGGATAGACGTAAATATAAAGGAAAGAAGGCTTACCCCCCACCATCACAAGCATGGGGTACTAAATTCAATGTCTCCCACCATCACAAGCATGGGGTACTAGATTCAATGTCCCCACCATCACAAGCATGGGGTACTAGATTTGATGTTAATGCTAGTATTCATGCACTGGGTGATGAGCAAACCCACTTGAGACAGGATGTTCTCCAGTTCTCCAGAGGTGAGAAAGGATCAGGAACCAATACTCTATTCAGAACAATCAATGGAACAACAGAAATCTTCCCAGGCAGAACTCGAATACAACACAAAAAACTGGAGAGGAGGAGCCAGGAGACAGAATTGGTGTCAGAATTACAAGAAGTGGAATTAAGTTCAGTCCCTGATGTTACTACATGTATTCTATCCCCACTTCTATCCCCACTTAGCACTGTGATGAATTCCACTGGTGATTTTATTGTCGATAATTTTTTATCTGTTAACGTTGATGCTTACCATGGGGATTTATTTGCTTGAGGTCTAAAATTTGTTACCAAATAGGCATATACATGTTGCAAACACATACATGGATCTTAAGGAATATTCCAGAAAATTAAATTTCATGGTGATGTTTCAAAATGTGGGATCAGCCACACAACCATTAATGATATCCAGCATTTATAAACCCTGATTCACCTTGTGATTAACCATTTCGAAAAAAAACTGTGAGCTGGATATACGTAACTTGGCACGTTTGGATCGAAAGGTAAGACAACATACTGTTTAAATGATTTACAAAGCAACAAAGAAATCAGGACCATGCAACCTGATAAAGGGGATGGGTTGGTAGTGATGAATGAGTGTCACTATAATATGAAAATGAGGTTCATTTTTGCATAAGACATCTACAAGGAAGTATCTGTGAATGAGTGCAATGTTGCATACAGTAGGATAAAGGGAAATCTCAATGACTTACTTATTGACCAACAAATTTTGATTGATGACCATAACTATCTAAATGTGATACATCCTAAGATCCTCCATATGTTTGGTTTGCCTAAGATACATAAAAATAAAGAATGACCACCAAAGTGACCAATTGTTGATGACTGTGGTTCTATCACCCATCCCTTGGACAAATTCTTGGACACCAGATTAAAAAGTTTGGTCACTCAGGACCCACGTTTGCTGTTGTTTGTGAGAATTTTAACCAAAAATAAATGACCTTCCCTTTAAAGACATACATGTATCTTTATCACTGTGGATGTCAAGGACTTGTATCTGGTTATTCCCTATGACCTAGGACTAGAATGGTTTTCTGAATTTTTGTTGGAGAAAAATACACCACAAGACCAAATTAATGTCTATGTCAATTTATTGGGGATTGTACTGAAAAATAATTTTGTTACATTTGGAGGTGACTTGTTCTTCCAACAAGCAGTGGTAGCCATGGGTGCAGCGTGTGTGGGTCTTTTTGCTAACATTATCATGATACAATGTGAGAAAAGGTTTTTATTTAAATTTTATTTAACTAATCTACACACACTTTTTGGATGATATTTTTGTCTTGTGTGATGGTGAAGCTCATGACAACCCCAATTTGTTTGTCATATATTACTTAAACAACTGCGTTTCTTGCATTCACCCATGATTTTAATGATGTATATATATAGCTTACCTGGACATATGGTTCGCCAAGGACAATATAAACAAAAGATTCACCTCCAAAATCTATACGAAACCCACATATTCGAACAGTTTTCTCAATTCTGACAGTCTGCATCCTATAACACAGAAAAGGGCAGTGGTCATGTGCCAGTTTGTGAGGGCAGCCTGAATGACCACAGAAGATTCTGCCTTTTGGGATGAGTGCGTATTGCTGAAGAGCATGTTTTTAAAATGTGGTTATCCTACAAAATTTGTAGACAACTTGATGCCAGAAGTGATAAACATGAGTCTCATCATTTTGTGCCAATTTTGGGAGGCCCTTGCATAACTAACATCAGACGTGAGGAAGTTCTAGCTGGTGAAGGTACACTATCAATGCCATCCATGGCTGAGACTGTGAAAACAATGACAGAAACCTTCAGGAATTCTTTTATTATAACTTATTCTATTGAAGGTCTCTCCATGAAATCTATCCTGGAAAAAAATCGGTGTCTTCTCCTACAAGAGAATACCATTCATGATTATATGGGGCCAGGCCAACGTGGTGTTCAAAAGGGGCAGAAATTTGAAAACAATATTAGAACACAGAGGTTGTTGTCCCTACTGCCCCAATATTCTGGTGTGTCATGAAATTACATTCAATAACCAGGTGGTTGCTATAAAAAACAGATCCAATTGTTGTACAACAAAGATGGTATATTATACAGTATGTATGTTCTGCCCCTGTTTCTACATATGAAAAACTGAGAGGAGACTGAGGGACAGAGTATACAAACAAGTCAACTTACTTTGTATGTATTTTCTGTGGAGTTTAGGGCTCTGTCCCAGTTGGACTAACCTGGTCAACAAATGTCAAATAAACAAATAAATAAATAAATAAATAAAAAATAAATGCCTTCTAATAGTAATGAAAATCCATGGATCTTATTACTTGAAAAATGTGAATTATATTGGTAGTTGCGTTTGAATACCAATAATTGGTCTGGACTCAATGAAGATGTTTCAGTAGCGTGTTTGCTTAAGTTGAAAGCACTGGAAAGATGAGCCTTAAATATAAGGCATATATATAGGGTCTATATTACATGAACAAGCAATCATAATTTCGAGTACAACATACTCGACACACTTTGATCAATCGTTCATGTAAATGAAACCTTAAAACACTGAAAAATACAAAACTGAAAGATTTTGTTTATCCCACACCTTTCCTATACTAACACACGCACACATACAACCAAAGCATACAAACCCCAACACACTCACATCACTCAAACAATTAAACACCTACACAAACACATCTACTTTTAAAACAACCCTCCTAACTAAATATACCAACTCCGAGATCACTATACAGTGGGGAAAGAGCAATTTCCCTGTAATTGCAAAGCGACTTCTTACACAAGCGATTACCGGGAAATTGCCCTTTCCCCAATGTACAGCGATCTCGGAGTTGGTATATAAAAGAAAGCAGCCTCTTACCTACCCATTCTGAACAGTGTAGCATGTTTACGTCACACTCTACCCTCACTACCAAGGCCGACCAAAACATTTTGGAACTCCAAATTTCAACATTTGAAGTATCCGATTACAAGAATATTCGATCAAACTGTGTTGAGCATGTTGTACTTGACATTTTGATTGTTCATTCATGTAATATAGACCCATATTATTACATACTTTTGAATTGAGATTTTATTTTATTTTATGTGGAATGCATTCTGTTTTTATTTTCCATATTTTATTCTTTGTTGCAATTTTTGTAAATAGTATTGACTCAGTGCTATGCATTGTGAATTTCTTTTCAGTGTCGCCTTTAAGATGTTTCATTTTCTGGGGGCTTGATGGTCATGTGATTGAACACAAACGCTTCAAAATGAGTGTGTACTTCCAGCATTGTTATCTGATGAAGTTCATGTATTTTTTTAACAAAAGTGCTTGTCTTTCATTGTTTTTAAACAAGTTTTTATTTTAGCTTCTGCATTAAATTTTTTGAAAATTTTTATCTACAACAGTTTGTTTCCTTGGGCCTTCCTTTTGTGTTTCACCTGTATTTCTTCAATTTGTTTTTAATCCCTCAGGATATGGCAGGCGCAGTGTGTGCAGTCGTGGAGTGCACCGTTGGTGCATGCCTCTGCCAGATATAGAGGATGATCTCTATTATGGTGCACAAACAAATGTGCCATGCAGTCCAACAGCCAGTAGAGTAAAAGGACAGTGATGACAGTTCTGCAGGTGAGGACTAGATTCTCACTGTCTCATTGTTTGACAGGCATGGGCATCCAATGTCACCTCCCTATCCCCAATCATGGTGTCCCCAGCCTGTTATGTCCCTCACTGTCCCAGTGTCTTGTCTTGTTTTTCCAGTTTGTTTGCATCTGCTTCCTCACCTACCTGACTTATCTGACCCTGATATACCTACATCTCTTACCCAACACTCCTCTCTTACTGAAATAAAATAAAAGAAATGGGTACCTGCCCCACAAAAAGAAAATATCATCCCATACATAGTTTTCCATTTCACACGTGTCTTCTTGGGTCTATAGCACGTTGTCAAACTCTTAAAAGTTAGAACATCATATGGTCAAGACCATATGATTAATCTTTTAAAAGTTCGAATGTTTCAACAGAGATTTCTATACAGTGAGGAATGGGAAGATTTCCCTTTTCTGCACTGTAGTGCAGTCTTGGAGTTTGGTATATTTAAAGATCGGGGGGGTGTGGGGAGGTGCAGGGGGGGTTGCCCCCTGCTTAAACCATTCAGGTAGTTTTTTTTCTTTGGTTTATTTTTTGCATTACATTTTCGAACTTTTAAAAATTCGATCATATGGTGTCGACCATATGATGTTCGAACTTTTAAAAGTTTGATTATGTAATATCGATGCATCTTCTTGACACTCTTGATTTGGTCCAGTTGGCTCTACAATATGATTGCATTCTTGTCATCCCTTTTTGTTGAGCTGACAGCCCAAATTCAGCTAATATTCTATATATATTGTCATTTTACTCTGTTGAAGAAGTGGAGAGCTATGAAGTGGAGAGCTATGGTTCTTTCTTACCTCCTTCCTGCACATTCCTATATTGCTTTCCTTTTGTTTTTCTCCCTGCTTGCCCCCTTCACCACTTTTCTATCTATCCTATTTTTAACACCTTGCAGTCTGGTCAAAAAGTAGAATCACACACTGCACACATGGCAGAAATGGGCCCTAATGAAGCCCTTCAGTTTTCCTTTCTGTGTTTGCATGAAGCTTGGCATTGTGCACTAATGTCGAGAAATGGTGAGTGGCTTTTCCCATCCTATGGCATGGTGCGGTTAACTCCACGCAATGCTGCTTAAACCCACTGTGCTAAGGAAACAGACATTTACACTAGCTTTAAGAATTATTTCATTGCATTATGAATACATATTTAAAAGTATTAGATACAGCTAGATTTGAACCCTGTATCATCTGGGCTCAAAAGAAATATCTCAGTGCATTTGCACCTGAAGCCCCAGAGGCAGCTAAACAGCAGATGTTTCTTACACTCAGTGCAATCCAAAGTGCTGACTGCCATACCTCTCTGCTTAATGTGCTTGCATGCAGATATGCAAACCAATCGAACTCTCATGATTTTATGATTTTATCAATGAAGCAGAGGCCTGCATTTGCTCGTTGCTTAACTACACGTGAACAGGGAAAGCAGTATGAATACTTTTTCTAAAGTTGGACAGTTTTTGACACAACACTTCTAACATGAATTATTTATGAACACCATAGTATCTGTTAAATGTGTCTACCATAGCAAGGACAGATCTCAAGTTCAAGTACCATAGTATCTGTTAGATGTGTCTACCATAGCAAGGATAGATAAGTACTTCTCAAGTTCAAGTACCATAGTATCTGTTAGATGTGTCTACCATAGCAAGGATAGATAAGTACTTCTCAGGCTCAAATACCATAGTATCTGTTAGATGTGTCTACCATAGCAAGTTTAGACAAGTAGTTCTTAACTTCAAGTACCATAGTATCTGTTAGATGTGTCTACCATAGCAAGTATAGACAAGTAGTTCTTAACTTCAAGTACCATAGTATCTCTTAGATGTGTTTACCATAGCAAGTATAGATAAGTACTTCTCAAGTTCAAGTGCCATACTATCGGTTAGATGTGTCTACCATAGCAAGTATAGATAAGTACTTCTCAAGTTCAAGTACCATAGTATCTGTTAGATGTGTCTACCATAGCAAGGGCAGATAAGTAGTTCTCAAGTTCAAGTACCATAGTATCTGTTAGATGTGTCTACCATAGCAAGGATAGATAAGTACTTCTCAAGTTCAAGTACCATAGTATCTGTTAGATGTGTCTACCATAGCAAGGGCAGACAAGTAGTTCTCAAGTTCAAGTACCATAGTATCTGTTAGATGTGTCTACCATAGCAAGTATAGATATGTACTTTTCAAGTTCAAGTACCATAGTATCTGTTAGATGTGTCTACCATAGCAAGTATAGATAAATAGTTCTCAAGTTCAGGTACTATAGTATCCATTAGATGTGTCTACCATAGCAAGTATAGATAAGTACTTCTCAAGTTCAAGTACCATAATGTCTTTTAGATGTGTCCAACATAGCAAGTATAGATAAGTACTTCTCATGTTCAAGTACTATAGTATCTGTTAGATGCGTCCACCACAGCAAGTATATATACGTACTTCTCAAGTTCAAGTACCATAGTATCTGTCAGATGTGTCTACCATAGCAAGTATAGATAAGTACTTCTCAAGTTCAAGTACCATAGTATCTGTTAAATGTGTCTACCATAGCAAGTATAGATAAGTACTTCTCAAGTTCAAGTACCATAGTAACTGTTAGATGTGTTTACCATAGCAAGTATAGACAAATACTTCTCAAGTTCAGGTACCATTGTATCTGTTAGATGTGTCTGCCATAGTGAGGATAGATAAGTAGTTCTCAAGTTCAAGTAAGAATCCTTAAATGTATATCTCGCATGCACAAACACTTTGCCATCCATTGTACAAACCAGCTGCTCTGCAGTGCAGTATGGAAAGTGCACATTAGTATGTATTGTTTATGTTTACTGACCAGTTAGTCTTCATCCCATGAAAGTACATGTGAAAATACAACCAAAGGGAAGGACGTTTTAAAGACAGAGCACAGTCATGTGTTACCTGCAGTCTTGCACTTCAAACTTGGTCTCTCAGTACTTGCTCCCACATATATCAACTACACTACAGAAACAATTAAAAAAATGACTTCTTATATACCATGTACATCTTTATACTGAGGCTTATCAGAGATGATAAGTCAGCAAGCAAAGGAGAGTAGTATTGCCGAAATCAAATTCATCCTCAAGTCTTGGTGAGCACCTTCACAAGGTGGACCCTGTTTTTCACAAAATCTCACCAAGGCGACACTGATATATAGACTGCATTTATATAGCATATATCACAGACTGGTGTCAGAACCATGGCCTTAAGCTCAATGCCAAAAAATGTGTCATCATCCCCTTTGGGAAAAACCCAGTTTCCATGAATTACCACATCAATGGTAGTCCACTGAACACAGAAGGTGTTATAAGAGATCTGGGAACACAGGTTGATAGCAACCTCTCTTTTGACCAACACATTGCCACTGTGGTCAAAAAGTCCTTCTATGTGCCAGATATCATTACTAAGGGTTTTGCATCCAGGAAGAAAGAGGTTATTATCTCCCTCTATTCTTCACTCATTAGGCCAACCATTGAGTACAATGCCCCATTTGGTATGTACCTCACTAAATACCTGCAACAACTGGAGAGGCCGCAAAAGTACCTCACAAAGAGGATCCTAGGCCTTAAACATTTGTCCTATATGGACAGAGTAAAAAAACTCCAACTATTCTCTGTCTCATATCACCTACTTAGAGGCGATCTCTGCTTGACTTACAAAGCCATGTCTGACCCAGCTCTGTTGGAAATGCTACATCTGAAGAAATTGCAATCCCTCTGCACCACACACTCCAGAGACCTCAACCTCACTGCCACAATCAACAGCACATGATGGAGGGACAGGTTCATAACCCAGAGACTGCCCATGCTATGGAATAGACTTCCCATACATGTCAAGCAGAGCGTCTCACTGGGCCTCTTCAAAAGAAATCTTGATGAGTGGATGGGAAATAGAAAATTCACCCCTGGGGTCACTCCAGTGGCTTTACTCGACAGAGGCACTGGGAACTAAGGTCGGGTGGCACAATGTCAGGGTAATCCTATGGGCTAGGCTTGTAAAGGATCCAGGGCCATTAGCCTAGTACACACCTATCAACCTATGAACCTAAGAGTTGCTTGATTTAATAGAGATAGATAGACATATTAAGATCAATGAAAGAAATAGACTGCAGAAGGTCATTAAACCTAAAAAGTCAGAAGTTTGATAAAACAAATGAACACAGTAATCAGGACTGTCCATAGAGATCCATGCAGTATAACAGAAGTAAACAGGATATATTACTGTGTAGCTAAATTAATAACAGATATATTTCTACCACAAGAACACAGGGTAGTGAGGGAAAGGAAGGGGAGAAATCAAATACTGTCATGGAAATATCAAATAGAGAAAACTATAAAGCAATTAAGACAAGAAGTGTCACTGTTAGAAGAATATAGAAGAGGGAGCAGAGCAACAAAATACTTAGAAAGATAGATGTGATAAAAGCAATGCACAGTATTAGAACAGATCAAAATCTATCATCCACTATTGCAAGTACACTCAAAATCTCAGCACAGGCAGAAAAACATAGCAGATCTGCAGATAAGTATAAAGGAAAAGTGCAAAATAAGCAAAATAAGCAATTTATTGATGACCCAAAAAAGTTTTGTAGAGAATTGGTTAAGAAGGCAAAAGAAATTGAAAGACCACCCAAAAAAGAAGAAATAGATACATTTTGGAAAAGTATCTATGAAGATCCTGTGGAACATAACAAAGATGCTAAATGAATAGAAGTAAACGAAAGAATAAGAAGTTTAAAGATACAGGATATGAAATGGGATGAAGTAACAGCCAGAGATATTGAAACAAAGTTAAGAAAAGCTCCTAATTGGAAAACACCAGGCCCAGATGCAGTACCTAACTTCTGGTTAAAAGTATTAACATCTTTGCATGACGATTTAGCCCTGAGTAACAACTATTTATATGCACACCTCAAACAGACACCAACCTGGCTAACAGCAGGAAAAACAATGCTCCTACTTAAGAGTGAACCTGTACGCAACCCTAAAAATTATAGACCAATAACGTGCCTTCTGACGGTATATAAACTGTACTTTGGAAATGATGCCAAGAGAGTTTATAGTCATTTAGAAGAAAACTCGATTATGGCAATAGAACAAAAGGGCAATAAAAAAAGGTATATGGAACAGAGGCTCATTTGTTGCTAAATAAAGTCATAGTGGAGAACTGTAAAAAGTTGAAGAATCTAAGCATGGCATGGATTGATTACAAAAAAGCATTTGATAGTATCCCACATTCATGGATAAAAGACTGCTTAAAAATGGATAAGATGCACCCTACACTCATTGATTACATCACAGTGACCATGAAACAGTGGAAAACCACTCTGCAATTAAGCCATGATAAAGGGCAAATTATTATTCCAGGGATAAAAATCCAAGGGGGATATTACAGGGTAACTCTCTATCACTGCTGCTATTCTGTCTTGCCCTTAACCCATTAAACTGTCTACTTAACAGGTTAGGCCATGGCTATAATTTGGCTTCTAGAAAACAAGAAATTATAAGGACTTCTCATCTTCTCTTTGTCATGGATTTAAACCTGTATAGATCATCAAATGATGAACTGAAAGCACAACTGCAAGTAGTCAAAACTTTTTCAGATGATATAAGAATGTCATTTGGTCTTGATAAATGTGCAAAAGCAACCATTAAAGCAGGAAAGCTGCAGCACCAAGAAAACATCAGTTTGGGACAGAAATGTGATATAAAAGAACCTGAGCAAGAGGGAGTGTGTAAATATTTGGGAATTGATGAAGGATCAACAATAAAACATGAACACGTGAATAAAACTCAGTAAGGAATATTTTAGAAGATTTAAATTAATCCTGAAAACAGCGTTGACATCTAGGAACAAAATTCAAGCTATAAACCAATTTGCTCTTCCTATCCTAACTTACAGTTTTGGAGTGATTGACTGACCCCAAAAGGTGTTGGATAGATTAGATAGGAAAACAAGAAAGATGCTTTATGCTCATCAGATGATTTATACAAATCAGTACATACCAAGATTCTACATTACCCATTCCAAAGGCGGTATGGGCCTCCTTGAAATTAATTATATGTATAGATCTGTAATTGTGGGACTGCACACATATCTGCTGACCTCACAAGACCCAAACATTGTGAATGTTTTGAAACATGAAGAGACAAAATCTAAGATGACTTCCCTTCTTAGTTTAGCAGAAGCATATCGGCATCAAGTGAGAATGGAAATCAAACCAGAAGTAGATAAAAATCAGCCGCAACTGAATGTGACAAAAAGCAGAAGAAAGACTATAAGGTGAAAGATCAGATGAGAAGGCAAGAAATGTGGAAAATGCATAAATATAGTTGCAAGTATAGAAAACTCCTGGAAGAACCCCATGTTGATCAGGATTGAAGGCAGGACTGGTTAAGGAGAAGCTAATTCGAACCAAAAGATGAAAGGTTAATATTGGCAGCCCAAGAGAGCGGCCTACATACACTTTGGTTTACAAAGTCCATTGAACATGTGGGAGAAACAGACAAATGTAGATTTTGTAAAGCAGAACTGGAAACAGTCACACATCTCATTGCTGGTTGTGACATATTAATGACTGAAGGATTGTATACTGAAAGGCCTAATAATGTGACAAGAATGTTGCACTGGGGATTGTGCAAACATTATAATATTGAAGTGTCTGATAAACACTGGAAACATCAGCCATAAAGCATCATAGAAAATGATGAAGTTTATATCACATGAGATCATCCATTATCAACAGTTCAAAAGATAGATGCTAGAAAAACAAATAGAGTGGTCCAATTAAAAAAAAAACAAAAGTAGCACTGATCATTGAAATCGCTACACCCAGTGACTATAGTGTCTTGCGTACAGAGAGACACAAAGTCGTAAAATATCAGGATTTACAGACAGAAATGAGAGCAATGTGGAAGAAAGATACCCAGACAGCTGCAATAGTAATAGTGGCAATGGGTCTTTTAAAAAATCTTCAGTCATATTTAGATATGCTACTACTACATGTAACTTACTATACTCTCTGATAAAAGAAATTACTACCAACAATTCCAACAAACTAATCAAAACAACCCTCAAAATTCTGGACTAGCATTAATCAATTACTCCACCCAGGTCATTCCACCACATCTAACCCTCAAAATACTGACCATACTAATCCCATGAATACAGCCAATACATTCAATACCTTCTTTACTAATACTATCCAAACACTAGCTAGCCAGTTATCACCTAATAGCTTCACTCTACCTTCTTATAACTCTACCTCACCTCCTCCTTTTCACTTGCAACCTGTACCAACTACATATATTCTAACCCTCATACAAAAACTAAAACCATGCTCTCCCTCAGCAGATCAACTACCTGCTGATTTCCTACGGCTATCAGCCAAAGCTATAGCTTATCCTATTTCCATTCTGATTAATAGGACTATTACTGAAGGTCACATACCTAGCTTATGGAAAGTCTTTCATATCATCCCCCACCATAAAGCCGGACACTCCAATGTGCTTTCCAACTACTGCCCTATTGCCCTTCTTTCACCCTTGGCAAAGATCATGGAGAAATGTATCCATAGGCAATTACTTGACCACTTAACTCAAAATAACTTACTTTCCAGCTGTCAACATGGTTTCAGACCCTCACACAGCACCACCACCGCCATCCTTTCCTTTACAGATTGCATAAACAAAAACCATAACCTTAATAACCTTTCTTCAGCACTATTCATTGACCTGTCCAAAACATTTGACATGGTCAGTCATCAGATTCTCATCAACATACTCAAATCCCTATCTTTAGATGCACCTTCAATAAAATGGTTCCAGTCCTACCTAGACAAAAGACAACAGGCAGTAATTTGGCATAAGACTCTTTCTACCCTCCAACCAGTTACCCTAGGTGTCCCTCAAGGGTCCATACTAGTATCTCTCCTCTTCTCAATATTTATTAACAACCTTCATCTAGCCATCTCCCAAGCCACATGCATACAATATGCTGATGACTCCACACTCATATGCTCAGCCAAATCCACATATGAACTCCTCTCTCTTACCCAGAAGGCATTTAACACAGTTGAACAATGGTTTACACAGCATTGCCTTATTCTGAACCCCAAAAAACTAAACTTCTCCTCTTTAATCCAACTCACAAGTCCTCTCCACTTGATTTCTCAGTTACATCCACTAATGGTACCATTATATCACCTGAGCCAACCACCAAACTATTGGGTATAACCATTGATAACAATCTGAACTTTGACACCCGTATCAACAATACAATAAAAACTGTCAACAAAAAACTTGGCTCCCTCTATAGGATTAAGCCTTACCTTTCTCCCACAGCTAGAACAACCATAGCTCACACTCATCTAATCTCTACTCTCCTCTATGCCTCACCTATTTTTACTAACCTTTCTAAAAATAACCTCAGCAAACTGGAATCTTCCTACAATAACATTGCTAGATTTGCAACAGGAAACCCTTACAAAACCCACCACTGCATAAATATAAAGCAGCTAGGATGGCTTGACCTACAAAACGTGACTAAATTCCATCAACTAACCATTGCCCATAAAACTCTCTATAAACCATTCATTACTCCTATTCTATCTACCCTCATCACTCCATATACAAATCTGAAATCACTACGTTCCTCACACAAAAATCTTCTACATACCTCTAAACCTAACAACAAGGCTTGTGAATCTCTCTTCTGTAATGCTGTTGGAAAAACTTGGAATCTTCTCCCCAGTAACCTTTCCTCTCTTCCCTCTCAATCACTCTTCAAAAATAGACTGAAACTCTACCTTTCAACACACTGGTTGTGCCCCTGTACTAAACCTGACTAGGCATTTATCCATCTGATTAAACTTAGCTCTGCTTATCCCAGACTACTCATAAGCTACTATATATTCTGTTATAGATTTTTCTCTTAAAAAAAAAAAAAAAAAAAAAAAAAAAGTATTCTCTTATATAAAATTTTTATTAAGAAATTTTTCGAATGCCTAATCATAGCTGAAATGTACCATGATCCTGTTTACAGAAATGCAACAAAATGTAACGAACAAGATGAGTATCTGTAAATTTAGCTGTATTTGTAAATGTCTCATATTATAAATGATATTGTGTTTTTTTGTGTTTGTTGGAACTTTTCTCCCCGGGCCTCCACTGAAAATGGACATATATCCAGTTGGACTAGCCCGGTCAACAAATGTAAAATAAAATAAATAAATAAATAAATAACAATAAAACTTTGTATGAATTGAAGAAGGAATCATTACTGGGCACATTGCAGGTGCTACGAAGAGCACTTCTGGCTTACATCAAAGATTGAAACAATGCTAATTTTATGAACTTTAATCATACTTTGACTTAGGAATGGGGTCCATTTCCATCATGGTATTAGAAGCCCAAAATAATTGAAGAAATTAAAAAAAGAATGAATATTCAGATTTTCCAGTACTTATAGTAATGTGGACAACTGTTTGCATAAATGTTTGTAAAGGTGCCTCTAAAAGTATACCTGCACATTAGAAACACAGCAGCAAATACTACACTTTCCGCACTCATCAATATGGTAACATGCAGAACTTTAACATCTTGACAGTTGTACATGGCTAGCTATCCATTTTATGCAAGCCTCCCAACGTATTCTCTCAAACATCCAGTGATGATGTCATCCACTATAAACTGCCTGACAGCATTGTAAATTCAGACTTGTGCTGTGGTGCTTGTGTTAAGTAGTGAGTTCTGTAGCTGGTGTATCTAGGTAGGGGTTTTAATCTGACTGTAGTAAACGTGTGTGTTTGTGTGTGTCTAGTCAAAAGAGCTTAATTGTGTATCCTTTAGTCATTAATACAATCCCATGAAGTGCCAATATGTTGACATTTAATTCTGGCCTCACATTGTCTTCTCTCAAACATCCAGTGATGACGCCATCTACTATAAATTGTCCTGCAGCATTGAAAAAGTCATACTTGTGCCATGGCACTTGTATTACATCCTGAGTTCTGTAGCTGGGATGTTTAGTTAGGGAGGGGTTTTAATCTCACTACAGTCCACTTGTGTGTAGTCAGAAGAGTGTAACTATGTATCCTACAGTGAGCAATACAGTCCCATTGAGTACAAATATTTTGACAGTTGTACATGGCTAGCCATCCATTTCATTCAGGCCTCCCAACATCTTCTCTCAAACATCTATTGATGATGTCTTCTACTATAAATTGTCCAGCGACTTTGCAAAAGCCAGACTTGTGCTATGGTGCTTGCATTAAATACTGAGTTCTCTAGTTGGTGTACTTAGGTAGGGGTTCTAATCTCTCTGCAGTCACCTAGTGTGTGTGTGTGTGTGTGTGTGTGTGTGTGTGTGTGTGTGTGTGTGTGTGTGTGTGTGTGTGTGTGTATGTGTGTGTGTGTTGTTCAGTTGGTTGACATTCTAGAGACCATTTTTCACCTGCATGTGGCACACTGTTATTGCCATCCTCTTCGCACCAGACACTGCTGATATAATCAGTTATAAAGTGTTTTCTGACATTATAAAAGCTAGACTTGTGCTTTGGCATTTATGTTAAATACTTTGACTTGTAAATACTTAGGTAGGGATTCTATTTTTACTGCAGTCAACAATCTCTAGGGTAACAATTGTAGAATGATATGTGAGTCCACAGCTACATCAAACCCTACTCCGTACATCTCATTGTACCATAGAATGATGATGTCATCATGTATAACATGCACTCTGACAGTATTCAAGACAAGCCTGTGCTGTGGCAGTAACATTAACTACTGTGTTTGCAAGCTGCTTTACCTGCACATATACGGGTTCTAATCTGACAACAGGCAGCTTGTGTGCCTACAAATACTACTATCACTTTTGAGACAATTTTACACAGGGATGTGATTCCACATCCATGTCACACACTCCTTCCAACATGTTTTCCTCAGCATACAGTGATGCTATCCTACCCATAAGGTGCAACATGACAGTGTTACACTCAGACATACATGGTGCTGCTATTGTGACATTGCACGGCATTCATCTTCTATACCTACACAGCTGTAATGTTCACATCAGGCCCAGTCTACTGTTGTGTCTGTGTGTGTGTGTTTGGTGGTACATTATGGTCATTGTATGATCTTTGAAATCACTCTTCATTTCAGTACCACTTGGGGTGCCTTTCATATAGCTCAACGTATCCACCATCCTCCCTTTTCCTATGGACACATGATATCCTTCCTGCAGAGGAGTTCAGGATGTCCTCATGCCAAAGATGCATGCACTTATCATAAAGCACTGTCCTTCCATGAGCCTCTGCAATCCATACCCAGACCACTGCGTGTGTGATTGCTAGTTCTATCATGGTGTCATGCACATGTCCCATATGAACAGTGGCAAGATGTAATGCAGTCCAACAAATATGCACATACACATAATAGTCTTACTATCTTCCATATTACAATTATTTTTCTCAGTCCTCTTCATTCCTTGACAGTCTCTCCCTAGCAACTAATTCATTGTAATACTGCCTCTCCACTGTTATCTCTGTTCCCACTACCTCTGAGTTCTTCTAAACTACATAATTACTGTTCCTAATCTGCTTACTTGTTTTTTACATATGGTTTATTTGCTGTTTGCTTCTTGCATTTGTGTCTGATTGTATAAATTTTATTTTTAGTCTAAATTTTTGATTGTTGTCTCTCTGTTAGCTATTAGTATGTTAATGGAGCTTTTCTCCTCGGGCCTCTGCTGAAAATGGACATGCATCCAGCCAGACTAGCCCGGTTAACAAATGTAAAATAAAATAAAAATAAAATAATATAGACATAGGAATTTTTTTACATGGTATAATAATGGCTAGGATTGCACATGATGTTGGCCATTAGCCTAATAATGCCCTATGACATGTCAGTGTTGCTGTCATTGACATGTTGTATTGACATGTGGATGTACAGTGTGGTTACAAGAGGGTCTTACAATCTGTGATGTGAGCTAATGTATTGATGGCCATTGATGCTATTACATTACATGTTCCTTCTATAACAGCTGTAGTAATATACCTCATGAGAACTGTTGACATGGTATGATACACTTGTATGTATATTGTTGGTGTATTAGGACATGTGTTGTAGTGGAGCAGATCAACATTCTACACAGTTCTCATTCAACCATCACAGTGACACTTGTAGTATGCCGCAGATGTACATGTGTCTACATACTGTCATTAAATGTTCTTAGACAGACGTGAATATAAATTCATATTGATTACATGGTCACATAAATCTTGTGTCATACACATGTTGTTATGCTGTGATATACACAACCAGTGTAGTCCATTTTTGATGCAATTGCAACCTTGTGGAAATCATTATTTGTGCAGTTGTGTTGCTATACCCAAGGATTATTGAGGTGGTCAGCAGCACCATTGTGTGACTATTAGCATTTGTGTTAGGAAATGTTCTGCATGAGCCACAAACAACTGATTTATTTATTTATTTCCAGTTTGATTACCAGGGAAGTCCACTGGGTCCAGACAAACCATTTTCAGTGGAGGCCCAGGGAGAAAAGCTCCATGAAACAGATTACAGTAAAGATAGCAGTCCAATAAAAATAAAAGTACAAGTACAAATACATATCAATGTACACATCAAAATGCAGAATCCTTTACAAAAGCATTCTATGGACACCTACAGGAATGCATGGAGCATGCTATCCCAAATAAAACCAAGACTCACTCCTCCAAAGGCAGGAGACCTGTCTGGTGGACCCCAGCCAAGGAGAAAGCTAATACATGACAGAGCAAAATCCCAAAAAGGGAAGGCGTCACTGATCAGTACTAGCAAGAAACTACAATCCCTCATAAAATAATCTAAGGCCAGCTTCGAAAGAAAAATTGTACAAGACACTAAAGATAATCACAAGGTCTTCTTTAGTTATGTCAGAAACCTGGGAGGCAACTCCCAGATATGCTCTGAGTTAGTGCAAATACACTGAACCCACAGACATTGCCAACATCCTGGCAGAAAGGTTCAGTGCAAACTTCTCTCCCCCTTCCCCCCCAAAAGAGCAAATGTCTATCCCAACAGAGTGTAGCCTTCCTGAGATCACAGATGCACAGGTGAGAGCTGCCCTCTCCAAAGCAAGAAACACAGCATCAATGGAACCAGACAGTGTCCCGGGCTGCATCTTACATGAGCTCCAAGAAGAACTAAACCCTCATATAAAGTCACTGTTCAATCTCAGCCTTACTACAGGATATGTACCCAAGGAATGGTGTACAGCAACAGTGGTCCCACTCCACAAAGGTGGTGCCACAGCAGACCCGGGAAACTATCACCCTATAAGCCTGACTAGCCTGGTCTACAAAGCTATGGAGCATATCATCATGGAAATCATAAACAAAGACATTGGGAAACTCCAGACACTGGATCCTACCCAATTTGGCTTTGTTAAGGGCAGATCTTGCCTCTTGAACCTGGTTGACTTCTTTGAAACAGTTACCAAAGCCATAGATGAAGGGAAGGTAGTCCACACAGCCTATCTGGACCTCGCAAAAGCCTTCAACACAATACCCCACTCGGGCATCATAAATAAACTCACCAGCTTAAATATCAACCCCTATGTCACAAGATGGGTTGCAAACTGGCTCAGGGATAGAACCTACATGGTTAGAATAGCAGGTGCCATGTAAGACACTAAACCAGTTACAAGTGGTGTCCCACAAGGCTCAGTCCTGGGACCTCTCTTCTTCTGTATATATTTCACCAAGGTACAGGCTAACACGGGTGGACTATGGCTGACCAAGTTTGCAGATTACTGCAAACTGGGTGCTGTAATCGACTCTCCAGCTGACACAAGCATCCTCCAAAAGGGTCTCACAGAGATGGATAACTGGTGCCAGAGCCATGGCCTAAAGCTAAATGCCAAAAAGTGCATAGTCATCCCCTTTGGGAAAAACAAAGTGCCCACAAATTACCATATAGGTGGTAATCCATTAAGTACGGAAGAAGTAATTAGGGACTTGGGGACCCAAGTAGATAGCAATCTCTCCTTTGACAATCACGTTGCCAAAGTGGTTAGAAAGACCTTCTATATAGCCCACCTTATCAAGAAAGGGTTCACATCTAGATCAAGGGAGGTCATTGTGCCCCTCTACTCATCACTTATCAGGCCCATAATTGAGTACAATGCCCCGTTTGGGATGTACCTTACCCAACACCTTCAGCAACTGGAAAGACCCCAAAAGTATCTCACCAAGAGGATCAAGGGGCTCAAACAGATGCCCTATGCAGTTCGGCTAAAGAAACTCCAGCACTACTCAGTTGCATGCTGTCTACTCAGAGGCGATCTGTGTCTGACGTATAAAGCCATGTCCAACCCAGAATTAATGGACATGCTTCACCTCAGGAAATCCAAATCCACGCTCCAGGGACTTGAACCTCAGCACAGAAATAAATAGGACATACTGGAGGGACAGATTCATATCCCAGAGGCTCTCCTCACTCTGGAACAAAATCCCAATCCATGTTAGGCAGAGCCCCTCACTGACCCTCTTCAAGAGAAATCTTGACGAGTGGATGGAAGATCATAAGTTTACCCCTGGGATCTCTTCTGTGTCCCTGCTTGACAAAGGTACAGTAAACTAACCTTAAAAGGGCTACCTTCTGTGACCCACTATACAGAGGCACAGTCAACTAATCTTAAAGGGTGGTGAAAGCCAAACACACTCTGGCTAGGCTTATAAATGCCCCAGGGCAGATAGGCTAGTATCAACCTATGAACCTAAATAATACAAAGTGTGAGCAATATTGCCCATAGTGGAAAAATATTGTGCAGATTGATTTTAACAAATTCATACAGTTAAAGTCAAAAGTCAAAAGCTATTTACAATATTTACAGAGTGTGAGAGATCATATGGGAATTAGCTATAGAATGTTATAGCCAGCTATAAGGTTCTTAGGAACTCAGGCGGATACCCTGCCAGGGGCTTTTGTTAGAGTTCTAGGTAGGGAGAATGCAGTTACATTTCCATTTGGAGGAGAAGTAGGTGTAACGCTGAGTTTTGAAGTTGTTTGTATTTGACATTGTCCTTAGTGTGGAAGGGAGAGAGTTCCATTTCTTACCTAAGGAGAAGGAGAGGAGAAGTTGTCCAGCAGGACGTTCAGGTTTGTGGACAGTAATTAAGTTTTGGTGTTCAGATCAGAGAGTTCTATTTGGGGTGTATGGGGGAAGGATGTTAGTTAGAGGGGGGCATTTGGTTGGATTAAATATTAGTCTATGTGCTGTAGTGAGCTGGAGGAAGTCCAGGTAATCTGTGAATTCTAACCAGTTGAGGGATTGGAGGGTAACACAGTGATGAGTGGAATGTTTGGCTTTGGTGGCAAATTTAGAAATTTTGTTATAACAGCTTTTAAGTTTGGAAGTGATGGAAGAGGACAGGTTAGTTAGTAGTGGGGCACCATACAGAAGGGAGGGAAGGATGTAAGAGGAGGCAAGAGTATGCCTGGTAGAAGCAGAGAGGAAGTGGTTGTTCCTATATAGCATACCTAGTTTTTGGTGGGTTTTCTTTATATTTTGCTGAATATGGATGTTGAACTTAGGTGTTCATCTATAGTTACACCAAGTAGTTCAGCAAAGGGAACAACTTCGATCAGACAGTTGCTTTGGCTAAGGACTTGGAAGGAATTTTTATCAAAAGAGAAAGATTTTGAGGGTGTGAATAGTAGTATTTTAGATTTGTTAGTATTGAGAGAAAGGTGATTTTGGCACATCCAGACCTCAGTAGTTGAGAAGGCAGTCTGAGTTTTAGATAGGAGTTCAGGGTGGTTAGAGGCAGAGCAGACAAGTGTAGAGTCATATGCATATTTGATGATGTTCGTATTAGGAATAGCAGAGTGAAAGTTATTGATAAAGATATTAAACAGTATTGGACCAAGGATGTACCCATGTGGTACTCCGGTAGGGTTGGGTAAGAAAAGTGAGATGCCTTTTTTCCATTTCACAGCCTGAGATCTATCTGACAGATAGCTTGAGAACCAAGAAAGAGTGTTTTGGGAAAGATTTAGGTTTGAGAGATGACTTAGAAGGTGCTTATGGGAAACAGTATTGAATGCTTTAGAGAGATCTCAGACCACTGTGAATACTAAGTTCCCAGAATCTCAGGCTTGATTGACAGTTTCTAAGAATGAGAGTAGAGCTGTTATGGTGCTATATCCTGGTCAGAAGCCATGTTTGGTAGGGGAAAGAAGTTGTTTTTTAGTCAGAAAAGGCATAAGTTGGAGGTGGATACATTTTTCTATGATTTTGGAGAATGAAGAGAGAAGAGCTATACGGTGGAAGTTTGAAATGTTAGTGTTTTGCCTCCCTTGTGGAGAGGAAGAATAAAAGTGTAATGCTAGAGTTTAGGGACATCGGATTCCTTTATGGAGCTATTAATTAGGATACTAATTAGGAGAGCTATACTATCAGCAGCAGACTTGAGAAAGGAAGACGGGATGTTGTCAGATGCATTGCAGCAGGGTTTAAGTTTGGATAGAAGTCTTATGTATGTAGTGGAGACAGGTTTAAGCTCAAACATAGGGGGGAATTATTTGGGAACTTAGAAGAGGTGGAATATAGGAGAGATGGTTCATTGTTGGGAAACATTTTTGTTAGGATGGATATTGACTCTATAAAGAAAGAGGTAAATAGTGAGGCTAATTCGAGATCAGATTTACTTGGGTCTGGACAGGGGTTAATTCTGGAGCCTGGGTTGAGCAGCAAGTTTATGAATTCCAAAAAAACCTAGGGCTTTGAGGATGGTTGGACGGGAGCTTAGTGTAGTAGGATTTTTTTGTCTTTGAAGATTTGTTTTTTTGCAAAGTTAAGGAGCTGTGTATATTGGAGAAAGGTTTCTGGAAGTTTATTCTTTTGGTAAAGCTTCCAGGATTTGTCTCTTTGATGCATAATTTGCTTTGTTTCTTTGGTTAGCCACTGGGCAGTTATAGTTTTTATTCTTTTTTTCCTTGGTGGAGCTAGGGAGCCATGGGGCTGTTATAGTTTTTATTCTTTATTTCATTGGTGGAGCTAGGGATCCAAGGAGCAGTTATAGTTTTTATTCTTTTTTTCCTTGGTAGAGCTAGGCAGTCAAGAGGCAGTTATAGTTTTTATTCTTTTTTTAGGTTCATGGGTTCATAGGTAGGTACTAGACTATCTGCCCAAGGGCATTTTTAAGCCTAGCCAGAGTGTGTCGACTTTCGCCGCCCCATTGATTAATTAACTGAGCCTCTGTCAAGCAGAGCCAATGAAGTGATCCCAGGGGTGTATTTTCTGTTACCCATCCACTCATCAAGGCTTCTCTTGAAGAGTGTTAGTGAGGGGCTCTGCCTAATGTAGTTAGGAATTTTGTTCCAAAGCATGGGGAGTCTCTGTGACAGGAATCTATCCCTCCAGCATGTTCTATTTATTGTTGTGGTGATGTTTAGCTCACTAGAGTGCATGGCTCGCAGTGACTTGGATTTCTTTAGGTGGAGCATGTCCATCAATTCTGAGTTGGACATGGCTTTGTAAGTCAGGCAGAGATCACTTCAGAGTAAGCGATATGCCACTGAGTACAGCTGGAGTTTTTTTCAGTTGGGCTGCATAGGACATATGCTTGAGGCCAGTAATCCTCTTGGTGAGGTGCTTTTGTGGTCTTTCCAGCTGTTGGAAGTGTCTTGTGAGGTACATCCCAAATGGGCCATTGTACTCTATGATGGGTCTGATGAGTGACGAGTAGAGGGGCACTATAACCTCTTTATTTTTAGATGTGAACCCCTTAGTAATTAGATGGGTCATATAGAAGGATTTCCTAACTACTTTGGCAATATGATTGTCAAAGGAGAGGTTACTATCTACCTGGGTCCCCAGATCTTATTACCTCTTCTGTATTAAGGGGGCTGCCGCCTATGTGGTAATTAATGGGTGTTTTGTTTTTCCCAAACAGGATGACTATACATTTTTTGGGATTTAGCTTGAGGCCATGACTTTGACACCAGGTGTCTGTCTCAGTAAGGCCTTTTTGAAGGATGTCCATGTCAGCCAGAGAGTCAATTATGGCTCCCAGTTTGCAGTCATCGGCGAACTTGGTTAGCCATAGTCCTCCTGTGTTTGCCTGTACTTCTGAAAAATATATGCTGAACAGTAGGGGTCCCAGAACCAAGCCTTGCGGGACACCACTTGTGACTGATTTAGAGTCAGACCTGGAGCCCACTATTCTTACTGTGTGAGTTCTGTCTGTAAGCCAGTTAGCAACCCATCTTGTGACAAAGGGGTTTATGTTCAGGCTGGTGAGTTTTCATATAATACCTGAGTGAGGAATGGTGTCACACGCCTTGGTAAGATCAAGGTAGGCTGTGTGAACCATCTTTTCCTCATCTATGGCCTTGGTGACTGTCTCAAAGAAGTCAAAGTCAAAAAGAATAAAAACTGTAACTGCCCCTTGGCTCTTTGGTGGAGCTAGGGAGCCAAGGGGCAGTTATAGTTTTTATTCTTTTTTTCCTTGGTGGAGCTAGGGAGCCATGGGGCAGTTATAGTTTTTATTCTTTTTTTCCTTGGTGGAGCTGGGGAGCCATGGGGCAGTTATAGTTTTTATTCTATTTTCCTTGGTGGAGCTGGGGAATTTACAGCATCTAGGAAAGTAGAATTAAAGTGGTCTATGGCTTTATCGAGTGGAAGGGTTTTTAGAATGTTCCAATTCATTTGTTTGAGATAGTTAGAGAAGGTTTTGGGGTCAAATTTACTAAGGTTGCGGGTCTGAATATCTTGTAGTTGGTGTGGATGGGAGGTGGTTGGACGGTAAATGGAAGCTGGGAGGTGGTCACTAATAGAGTCAGGAGTGGTGCCAGAGTTGGCAATTTTATTTGGATGGGTGACTAAGATCCAGTCAAGAGTGGATCCTGGAGGATTTGTTTTACAGGGCCTGGTGATGGAGTGGGTTACTTAAGTAAAGTTAAAGTGATTAATGGACCGGGAGGGTATGGGACTGTTGATTTTATTCCAGTCTATGTTTACATCACCTAGTATGTAAGTTTCAAGGTTAATTTCAGCTGAGGCCCATTGGAGTATGCTCTTCATGGGTTGAGACGTTATTTCCGGATGGGATATAAAGGGCGATGATACAGAGGCTTTTGTGATTATTCATTTTTAATAGACCAACTGTTAGTTCTGCATTGGCAAATTTAGGAATGGGGTTTAGTAGTGGAATTAACGTAAGTTGATTGGAATAGATTAATGCAACACTTCCACCTTATTTCTTTGGGTGATCACATCTAAGAGTGTGAAATCCAGAGGGTAGGATTTCAGAGTCAGAGATGTGGGGTTTGAGCCAAGTTTCAGAGATGGCTACAATGTCAGGTTGGTTATGACTTAGCCATGCTTGAACCTGATGTGCTTTGTTGTTGAGATTCTGGGCATTGAGTGTGAAAAATGTAAGAGTATTGTAGAGGGATGAAAGGTTAGAGGAAGGGGCAGGGTAATTATTTATGGGTGGGTTAGGTCTGGGGTTGGGATGAATGTCTCCAGCTAAGACGAGGTTATTGAAGGAGGTTATTTTAGTGTGTTTTGGTTTGGATTTAGGGTATTCTGGATGGTCTAGTACTTAAGAGTAAATGTCTTAGCAGTAGTGGAAATAATTTTAGGATTAAAAAGGTGCAGAGGGTTGAGCTGAAACAGAATGGAGGAGATGGAAAAGACATGATTATTTGTGTGAGAGAGGAGATGGTTTTGTGTGGGAGTATGGTAAGGAGTAGAGAGTGGAAGCTGATTGGAGGTATAGGAGCTGGCATGGTATAAAGTTGTTAGGAGTAGTAGGAGGAAGATGGGGGTTTGGAGTGTTAGAAACAACAAGAAAAGAATGGTTAGAAAAAGGTAGTTTAATATGGGAGGATTTGTAGTTGGAGACAAGAGTTGTGGGGTGAGGGGGGGTAGTGAAAGAGTGATGTATATAATTAGTGATGTATTTAATTACTGTGGGTGAAAGGAGGAGGGGTAAAGAGGGGAAGGCTTTGATTGGATGGTTGACTGTGGGTGAAAGGAGGTGGGGAAAAGAGGGGAAGGCTTTTACTGGATGGTTGTCTTGAGTGAGTGGAGAGTGGTTGAAATAAAAGTAGGAGTAGTAGGGGTGGGTGGAATTTGGGGGCAGGGTAGGGGAGCAGAGTGAGCCCACAGGGTGAACTGAGCGGGTAGAGCCAAGGAGAAGGAAGAAAGCCAGCAAAAAGTTATCAGTGAAGCTGACAACTATCTCAGAGGTAAGGAGGCACTGGCATAAGGCACTGTGTGTGTGAAATTAGAAGGATGCAGAGAGTTGACAGGGGATAGGAGCTGAAAACAGGGCAGTAGCAGTGTAGTAGCATATAGTAAGCATTAATAGGGCTAAAACAGGGCAGTGGTAAAGTAATAGAACAGTTGCAATACCTTTGGCTTGTATTAAAAAATAGGTAGGGGTTGAACAATGCCACCTGGTGGCCTAACTGAGTACAATGATAAGATATGAGCAGTCAGAGGAGGGAGAAAGAGCTTAGGGAGATAAAATCCTTGGTAGACTGCTAGCGAATGCACACAGGGTTAATATACAACAGTGGTAGGTATAGGATATATTTTTATTTTACAATAGGGTACCTACACATTTAAAGTTAGTTCTAGGGTAGGCAGAGTGGTTACAGAAGCACTGCAAGATCCCCTTAGGATGAACTTTATGACAATAGCAATAAGAATCACTAACAAAAACATTACCAGGTAGTACTTACCTGCGAGCACACTACTGAGGATTCCTATGAAGCAAGGCAGAAAAGCTAAGACAAAACTTGGTGCCTTTCTACATCAGGTTTTTTGCTACCTCTGTGATTAAGCAGGAGTGGGAGAAAGTTGTGCAGGTTCAAGGTGGGGGAGGGGGTAGACACAAAGTAATACAAGGTTATGAGTTGGAAAAACTGGACTAGGCCAGTTGCTAAAATGAAAACAGGAAAACCAAACTAAGCCAATTCCAGGTTAGTGTAGTGCAGTACCTTCCTAATAACTACAAATCGTATGCTACTAATCTAGTACAGTGTGGTGAAAAGGACCATTACTTCTACAGGGAAAAACAATTGAAGTATGGGCTGCAGGTACATAGGGAAACTTTTTCCAAGAGAAAGTAGTTTTAAGTAATTGACCTAGGAGTACAATAGGAAGAAAAAAATGGGGGGGGGGGGGGAACCAGTAGTGTCCATGTGTACAGTGCAAGGGGAAAGAGTCTTCTGTTTAGAGGACAGATTAAATACAACTCTAACATACACTAGTGTAGCTGAAAGCACTTTAGTGTTCCACTGATGCAGGGTCTCACAGTACATGTCAACGAGACATTCTTGGGTTGATTGGAGGTTGGCCCAGACACAGAATGAAACTTTTGCTGAGGGGAACTAGTGTAGCTGAAAGCACATTAGTGTTCCACTGATGCAGGGTCTCACAGTGCAGTGAACAATACAGCCTTGGGTTGATTAGAGGTTGGCCAAGACACAGGATGAAACTTTTCCTGAGGGGAACTAGTGTAGCTGAAAGCACTTTAGTGTCCATCGATGCAGGGTCTCACAGTGCAGGACAACGAGACAGCCTTGGGTTGATTGGAGGTTGGCCAAGACACAGGATGAAACTTTTGCTGAGGGGATATAGTTTAGCTGAAAGCACTTTAGTGTTCTACTGACACAGGGTCTGACAGTGCAGGGTAATGAGACAGCCTTGGGTTGATTGGAGGTTGGCCAAGAAACAGGATGAAACTCTTGCTGAGGGAAATGCGAGCACATTACTGGGGATTCCTATGAAGCAAGGCAGCAAAAGTGTCCCAATGTAACATCAGGCCACTCAAACAGCTTGCCCATTAAACACATCTAGGCATATGCTGTGCAAGTGATATACATATTTGACATTGGTACAGTTGTACAGTTGACTGTTTGGATGGTACCAGTGTCTGGAATGTGATAAATGACCAAGGTTGTTTGGACGTCTTTTCACAAATCATTTATTCCAATACATGTGAAAAGTTAAGGGGAATACACAACAAAACACAGAGCTGTTAGTGGATGCCACCAGATATACCCATCTGGAAGAAATAGACAATCTGCTAGCTGACAGTTTGTCACACATGTGACCCCCCTGATGCCACTGGCTATCAGCCAAAGTGTACATGCAAACATTACTCAGTTTTTATTCTAAGCAGGGAAGCTCATCCATGCATCCTTTATGGCTATTAACACAAACTCAATGGGTCCTGATAACATCACAGGTTGCCTATAGCATGACTCAAAACATGACCTAGCATACAGACTTGGATCCATATTTCAATGCACCCTCCAGACAGCCTTTGCTCCTGTAGAAGGGTGTACATCAACATGCATTCTTCTGACTGGGGGTGACTATCACCTGATGCACAGAGTTACGGACACATCCTAACTCTCCTCATCTGTGAGGTAGATCAATGAGTCATCATGGACCTTTTCTAAAAGGACACAGGTAATATCCCAAATGTGTACCAAACCCATGTTTGATTTGTTAAGGCTGCATCATGTCTGTTACATCTGTTTAGTGTCTTTAAGATGGTTACCAAGGTTATGCCTGATGACAACACTATCATCCTATGTAACATGACCTGGCCAAGACATTTGACAGAAATCCACAGTCAGGTATTGCAGAGAAACAGTCTCAAATGGCCATAAACACCTATGTCACCAAGTGAGTAGATGAATGGATCACATACATGACAGATAAATATGTTGCAATGCATGAAATCACCTCTGAATAGAGTCCAGTGCCCAGGTCTGTACCTCAAGGCTCTGTGCTAAGCCCTTTCCTGTTCATTATTTAAGTCTTAGACATCAAAACTGACTTATACATCCTTTCTCCAACCAGCTTTGTGGAGGACTGCAGACTGTGGCCAGTCATTGAATCCAAGTGTGGTATTGGTATAATGCTTACAGTATCAACACACAAAGGATTGAAACCACAACCAGGAGGACATGGTAGATGAATAAAAATTATGGGGGGATTAGTTTTATGAAAGCAAATACACAAGATAATTGCAATATGGACAGGACACCATTATGTGCAGACAAAGTGGTATGTGACCTGTGTACTCAGCTAGATGTTATGTGGAGCTTCCACCAGCATGTCCCCACAGTGGTGAGTACTCCCTTGTATTTAGCACAACTCCTGAGTATGTGCGGGACATAGGTTCATAGGTAGGTACTAGGCTATTGGCCCAAGGGCCTATGTAAGCCTAGCCAACGGGGTTCCCTGGCTTGCACCACCCAAGAAAGTTATTTTCCTGTGCCACTGTCGAGCAGAGCCATAGAAGTGATCCTCGGGGTGAATTTCCTATCTCCCATCCAATCATCAAAATTTTTCTTGAAGAGTGCTAATGAGGAGCTCTGTTTGACATAGATAGGTAGTCTGTTCCAGAGTATGGGAAGTCTCTGGGACAGGAATCTATCCCTCCAGCATGTCCTGTTTATTGTGGTGACAAGGTTTAAGTCCCTAGAGCGTGTAGGTCAGACAGATTGGGATTTCTTTAGGTGCAGCATGTCCAACAGCTCTGGGTTTGTTTTAGCTTTATATGTTAGGCAGAGATCACCTCGGAGTAGGTGACATGCTATGGAGTAAAGCTGGAGTTTTTTGAGACGGTCAGTGTAGGGCATATGTTTGAGGCCAGTAATCTTCTTTATGGGGTACTTCTATGGCCTTTCCAGCTGCTGCAGGTGTCTTGTGAGATATATTCCAAAAGGGGTGTTGTACTCTATAATGGGTCTAATGAGTGCCGAGTAAAGGGGAACAATGACCTCTTTTTTCCTGGATGAGAAACCTTTTGTGATGAGGTGTGCCATGTAGAAGGATTTCCTGACTACTATGGCGATGTCATTATCAAAGGAGAGACTACAGTCCACCTGGGTCCCAAGGTCTCTTATCACACATTAGGCATTAAGTAGACTGCTGCCTATGTAGTAGTTCATGGGTACAGAGTTTTTACCAAAGGGGATGACAATGCACTTTTTGGCACTGAGCTTGAGGCCATGGCTCTGACACCAGCCATCTGTCTCAGTGAGGCCCTTCTGTAGGATGTCCACATCATTTGGGGACTCGACTATGGCTCCTAGTTTGCAGTCATCTATAAACTTCGTTAGCTAAAGGCCTCCTGTGTTAGCCTGTACATCAGAGAAGTAGATACCAAACAGGAGACGTCCCAGGACTGAACCCTGTGGCACTCCACTTGTCATTGGTTTGAAGTCAGATTTGGAGTCTGCAACTTTTACAGTGTGGGTTCTGTCAGTGAGCCAGTTGGCAACCGATCTTGTGATGTAAGGATTTATACCTAGTTTAGTGAGTTTATCTATACTTCCAGAATGGTGGATGGTGTCGAAGGCTTTGGCGAGGTCAAAATAGGCTGTGTGAACCACCTTACCCTTGTCTACAGCTTTGGTGACTGCCTCAAAGAAGTTGATCAGGTTCAGGAGGCATGATCTGCCTTTCACAAACCTGAACTGGTTGGGGTCCAGAGTTTGGAGGTTAACAATGTGTTTATGAGTTCCACAATGATACATTCCATGGCCTTACAGACCAGGCTCATCAGGCTAATATGGCGATAGTTCCTGGGATCAGTGGTGGCTCCCCCTTTGTGGAATGGGATAACTGTTGCTGTGCACCATTCACTGGGCACAAAGTCTGATGTGAGGCTATGATTGAATATGGTGCTTAGGTGGGGAGCCAGTTTGTTCTTAAGTTCATGTTGAATGCAGTCTGGGATCTTGTCCAGTCCAATGCTGTGTTTTTGGCTTTAGGGAGTGCAGCTTTTACCTGCGTAATTGTGATTACAGGGACTCTGCATTCTTCCTGTATAGATATGCACCCTTTAGGGGATGAGAGGGGGTAAAGTTAGCAATGAACCGATCTGCCAGGATGTTGGCAATATCAGTTGGTTCTGTAATTTTTGAGCCATTGTGCTGTAACTCAGACCAGATCTGAGTGTTGCTATTGAGATTCCTGACATAGCTATAGAAGGCTTTGTGGTTGTCCTTAGAATCAGTGGCAATTTGGTTTTCATAGCTAGCTTTGCAGGATCTTATAAAGGATCTTAGCTTCTTAATGAGGCTGACCAGGGAGCTCCTCCACTCATGGGATTTTACTCTCTTTTGCAACAGTTTCTTCCTTCTGTTGTAGAGTTTGTTTATGGCAGGGGGCCACCAGATTGGCTTCCTTTTTTTGGAGGATAGCCTCTTGGTTCTGTTCAGGATAGCATGATCCAGGCACTCATATAAGTGCTTATAGAGTGCATTTGTGTAGGATTCAGCAGTCATAACTGTATTGTCCATCTGCATGGGTGTCTTGAAGTTTGCCACTTCTGTCTTAAGAAGCATGAAGTTGGCTTTGGAGACATTTTTTACCATGGTTTCCTTAATGAGGGGTGGGGGTGGGATGTGGATATCTAGGGTAATTAGCTTATTGTCGGATCTGACTAATGAGGAGTTGACTTCAGGTGTGGAACACTGGTCACTTATGTTGGTAAGGATTAGGTCCGTGGTGGCTCCCTCTTTATGGAGTGCGATAACTTTTGCTGTGTGCCATTCAGTGGGCACAAAGCCTGAGGTGAGGCTATGACTGAACAGAGTCTACATGACGCTATCGAATTAACTAAATAGCAAATGCTATTTAGTTGATCAGATACTGTCGCACTGGCAAAATAGTGACATCACGGAACATCAAATTTTTTCTCAGGGAAAAAATTTGGTGGGCCGTCTTCGGGACTTTGCCATTTCCTCCACTATGGTGCAGTCTCAGAGTTGGTATATTTAAGTAGGGGGGGTGTGGGTGTTTAAGTTTATTTATTTAGTTTTTTACTTTTCTGTTTGTTCGATATTTTGTTGTTTCGATATTACTGATATAGTGAAATAGCTATTTCATTATTTACATCATACGATAATATGATATAGACGCGATTGAACATGGTACTTAGGTGGGGTGCCAGTTCATTCTGTATTTCATGTAGAATGCAGCCTTTGATGTTGTCAGGTCCCATGGATGCTGTGTTCTTGACTTTGGAGACTGTGGTTTTTACCTGTGCAGCCGTGATTACAGTAACTTTGCATTCTTCGGGTATAGAGATAGGCCCTTTAAGGGGGTGAGAGGGGGGTAAAGTTAGCAGTGAACCTATCTGCCAGGATGTTGGCAATATCGGTTGGTTCTGCATATTTAGTGCCATTGTGCTGTAACTCAGAGCAGATCTGAGTGTTGCCATTGAGATTCTTGATATAGCTACAGAATGCTTTGTGGTTGTCTTCAGAATCAGTGGTGATTTTTTTTTTCATAACAAGCTTTGGAGGATTTTGTGAGGGATCTCAGCTTTTTACTGAGGCTGACCGGGGAGTTCCTCCAATCATGGGATTTTACTCTTTTTTGCAACAGCTTCTTTCTTCTGTTGTAGTTTGTTTATTGCAGGGGGCCACCATATTGGCTTCCTTTTTTTGGAGGATAGCATCTTGATTCTGTAAGGGATTGCACAATCCATGCACTTGTGTAAGTGCTTATAAAGTGCATTTGTGTAGGATTCAGCAGTTGTACATCTATTGTCCGTCTGCATGGGTGTCGTGAAATTTGCCACTTCTGTCTTAAGAAGTGTGAAGTTGACTTTGGAGACATTTTTTTATGGTGGTTTCCCTAATGGCATTGAGGGTGGGATGTGGATGTCTAGGGTGATTAGCTTGTGGTCAGATCTGACCAATGAGGAATTGACCTCTGGTGTGGAACACTGGTTGCCCATGTTGGTAATGACCAGGTCTAGGATACTGCTGCCCCTGGTGGGAGTGTGGATAAGTTGATCCAAGGCACTGGAATTTATGAATTCCAGAAAACATTGAGCAAAAGAGTTGGTACATGAGTAGTTTTCCCAGTTAATGGTGGGGCAGTTGAAATCGCCCATTATTAGGGTGTTAGGTTGTACCCTAATATTTGCTAGTGTATCAAGAAATGAGGAGTGAGAATCCTGGGGCATGGTGGGAGATCTGTAGCAAGCTACAGTTTGGATTGCAGTCTTGCCCAGAGTGAGTTGCACTTGGATAATCTCAGATGCATTATGCTGAACAACTAGCCTGGAGGTGTGGATATCCTTAATGAATATAGACATGCCTCCACCTTTAGTGTTTCGGTCCAGGTTAGGTGGCCGAAAGGTGTGGTTTTAATTATAGCCTGGTAATGCAGGGGTGCTCTCTGCAGCCTTGAACAAGGTCTCTCTCAATCCACAGATGTTGATGTTCTCCATTTTAAGGAGTGCCTTTGAGTGAGTGCATTTTGAGGTTTAGACTTCTAGCATTGAGTAGCATTACCCTCGGATTTTGCTTGCTTGTACCTGTTACGGTGGTGAGTTTGTCATTTGAACCTTGCCTAAAAAAGGCATGATACAGATGGCAAGAGCCTTAGCTAGTATCCAGAATTCCAAGGGTGACAGGTGCAGGCCATCTCTGGCAAAACATTGTGGTCTGTCGATCATGTCATCCCAGGCAGACAGATACTGGATCCCCTTAGAATGGCACCAGTAGCTTAGCCAATTGTTGAAGTCAATCATTTTGTCCTTGTACTGTGGTATCATTCTGGGTGATGGCAGGATGCTACTCAGGGCTAGGTTCATACCTGACTGGGCTACAAGATCGGACAGCTCCATGTCTCTTTTCATGTAGTCCAGGGAGGTACATCTCAGGTCATTTACACTAACATGGAGAATGACAGAGTCATATTTGTACTTGTTGTGGAGTGACCTGAGTGCATGCATTATGTGGCAGATCCTGGCACCCGACCAACAGCTGACAGTAACTTTCTCCTTGTTTAGCCTGATGACTGGAACATCAGTGTGCCTGACTATAGAGTCCCCTATGACTAGAGTGTTGGGTACATTGTTATGCCTTATGGGCTGTGGTTGAGTGGCACACTGAGTTTGTGGGCTATGTATCATTTGGGTTATGTTGGGGGAGGATGTTGCTTGTGTTTCTGCTTTGGAGATCCCTGTTGCTTGGGCAGATTTTTTATTGAGAGCCTCTGCGGAAGTAGGTGTTTTGTGTTTCTATGTGGGTGTTTTGGTGGTGTAGGTTTTTAGGGACTATGTGATGAGTGTGGTGTGGTGCAAGTGTTTACCCTATCCTCTTGACTGTCTAGTCCAGTCTTGAGTCAAGAGGGCTTTGCTTCTAGTTTGGCTATATAAGTGCATCTCTCACAGGTTGTAGTGTTGGGTGGTAGGAGGAGAGGGTTGTTTGTGTACATGAGGCAATAGTTGTATTGCCCCAAGATGCCCAGATTCATCAGGTAGACAGGAGAAAACACTGGGAGCTGACCCTTAGACATGACTGGATAGGTGCTTATTTATTAAGTACTAAAACCTGTTTCCCTCTAGACAAGTGAGGAAAGTTGAGTGCTCTAGTAATATGTAGCTTATTTAGTGCTTACAATGAGTTCTGAACAAGTGCCGAGCTCAAAGAAACAGATTTGAGTGTTAAAACTAAAAAACTGGCTAGTTCTAATGAAAAATCTGAAGAGCAGACTTTATGGCGCCGGAAATAGTTTAACCCTAGCTAAGCGGTGAGGGCTCAGAAGCTTACAAACAGTCCTGGATACAGCAAATCTGTATCTGGTCTAGACTACTTACAGGAAAGGCAGGAAACAAGCTTAGAATTTTTTTTTTTTTGTAAAGTGGAAAGGGAGTAAGGAGGAGCAACCATATCAAATGGCAATATAGTTCCATATTTCTCAGCCCTCATCACACCAGTAACTGAGTACAATGCAACCTTTTTCATATTCCTCCCAAAACATCTTCCAGGGATAAGTTACTCAAGTGTACCACTTTTGCCACAGTGAGCTCTCACGCATCTTTTTGGCCATACCTAAGTATTTTTTTTTGCATAAACATTACTGGTTGATGGCATGGAACTCACACTGAGCTATTATACAAGATGCATGTGTGATACATGCTTCTGTGATGCACACAGTAAACAAATAGCTGATTGACAACATTGATGGCGTGGGTTACATTCGTGATAATGTGGATTGTGCCATATATATTGCATGCACACCTGTCAGCTAGCCAGGATCGATGATAAATTCAAATACAGGTATAACAGTGTCCCTCCTAATACCTCAGGCAGATATTAAATTTTGAGGAAGATGTGCTTGATTCCCCTCAGAAATTGCTGACAAATCATAATAGTCGTAGAAGTGTGTTCCTACAGAACCATCTATGATCACTCACAATCATATATGTTATGTCAAAGACATGGATTAATGGTGGTATCATGCTGATATTGTCCATGATTACGTATGCTTCTGTCTACTGTTGTCCATGAGCCTGTTATTATGTGCCCCACTTGGTTAAGACCTCTGCTGACATTGCATTCATATTCAAGCAACTAATTTTGCACATCTTTACAACATGTACCTAACCCTATTGTATGCACTATCCCTGATATATGTCATGCCCATTGTTCATGTCAGCATGCTTATATCACAAAAAATCATCTGCATTGATAAGTCATGCTGTGTGACAGTCATATAATATACAATAACTGTGCAGTCCATACTGTATTATGTTGATATGTGATTAGTGTTCATGCTACAGCCTTCTTCATTGACATGCCCTCATGTTCTGTACATTACCATGTTTATGACAGTCATATAACATACAATAACTGTGCAGTCCATACTGCATTATGTTGATATGTGATTAGTGTTCATGCTACAGCCTTCTTCATTGACATGCCCTCATGTTCTGTACATTACCATGTTTATGACAGTCATATAACATACAATAACTGTGCAGTCCATACTGCATTATGTTGATATGTGATTAGTGTTCATGTTACAGCCTTCTTCATTGACATGCCCTCATGTTCTGTACATCACCATGTGTCACCTCTCCTCTTCCTTGTGCTCATATTCCCACAATTCATCTGTGTGTCCCTTTTCAATGCACACACTTCCTCTGACTATTTATTTATAATGCAGTCTATGTTCCCTTGCTGGTCATTTACACAACTTTTATTTGGTATGCCTGAAACAGAACTCTGCACTCTATACACCTTCATTTAATGTGTTGGAACTATACACATTTCTTGGTAGTCATTTTGGATTTCCATGCAAAGCGCAGATCTAGTTTGTCCATAGGTAAACAGCTGCACATGTCTTCAAGTGTTCATGTTGCTTTATATGGTTTCCAGACTGGCAACACTGTTGGTGGCCATGAATCCTCGCATGTTTACATTTAAGCGCAGAGTGCTGTATGTATTTAATTATGTAATTAGCACTGCTGCTCAGCACACAAACATGTAAACTCCATGTAGTGTTCATGCTAAGCTTACATGCAGTTTATTGAATCCCCAGGACAGTCTTGAACAGAATACATATTGTTATAGCAAGCAGGCTATGCGATGCAGTGTCCATAATGGAGATCTGCTTAACCCAGTTTTCCAAGGAAATACAGACTTGTAAGATCTAAGAGAAAAGTCAAATTTGACTAAGAAAAGATTTGTATTTCCTCTCAGCATTAAGTTTATATGCAGTCATTTAAATGTAGCCATCCTATTTGAAAACACTTGTACTGCATACATTTTAAATGTAAAATTTATTTTTTCTGTATGAGAAAAATATACTAATAAGGACATTTTAGGTTAATCACTTTTATCTGATCATATGTGTTGTAAATGTATTAAATAACAGTATATGATCAGGTAATTTGGGACAAATCATTGCTGTATATCTACAAGTATACTGAAAGGTACTGCTCATAGCTTAAATTATTGTCGGTTTGGATACATATACCTAACAAATGACCATTCCATAGTGATTATTGCAAAATGTCATAAGTGCTTGTGTTAATATTTATAGCATGAACAAGATGTACTGATGCAGTTTTCATGAGAAATTAAACATAAGCCAGCTATTGCAAAAATGAAATTATGCTGCATATTATGAATGCAACAAATACATGAAAATTCTGACTTCCAGACATGCATGGACCTGTGCGCAGATGATTTTCTCATCAACACTTACTTCACCTCAATTTTTTTCTTTTTTTTTCATTTTGTAGAACCTCATTTTCTAATAAGTTTAAAAACTATAACTTCAGAGAAAGGTAATCAGCTTTACGAATCTTTTTTTCCACTGGACCTAATGGCTTGATAATTCTCAGATGCTGTGACCTGATGTAAATTTTAAACATGTCACCAATATAAGCGAAAACATACAAAGCAGCCACAATTCTTTAAACTTTCCACAAACAGTGATCATGGAGCAGACATTAATTACTTTTCAAAATAATATCAGAAATGGAATATTTTGCTGTTAAAGCTATATTATTTAATTTGTAACCAGAGTTTCTGCATTAGAAATTGTTGCAAATCTAATAAGATGCCAATTTTGGAGGTGCAGTTTATGAGAAATTAAAATATTCCACTGCAAGAAAAGTGTCATGGCATGGAAAACTGCACTAGGTGTAACATTATAAGAATCTTTGAGTTCTACTATGAAATGCTGAGTGGCAAAACCCTGATCATCAGAAATGCTGAAAACTAATGCCTGAAACAAAAATGGAAGATAAAAAGTAGTGTAAATGTGGGAGCAAGCCCCCCACACCCGAAATTATAATATCAGCTCCACAGATGCATTAACTTGAAGAAGGGAGAAATCTAGCAAAATAAGAGACTCACTGGGAAAGACAGACCCAATAGACTGACCAGCCTCAAATGCAAGGCCATGGAAAGTATTATCTTGGTATTAATCAAAAAGGACATAGGGAACCTTCAAACACTGGACCAGTCTCAGTTTGGATTTGTTAAGGGAGGTCATACCACCTGAACCTGGTGGACTACTTTGAGAAGGTCATCAAGGCAATGGATGAGGGCACAACAGTGCATACTGCCAATCTTGACCCAGCTAAGGCGTTTGATACAATACCCCATTTGGGCATTGTAAGCAAACTCACAGAATTAGGCATAAACCCCTATGTAACTTGTTCGATAGCTGCTGACTCAAAGGCAGGACCAACAAAGTTAGGCTCGGACAGACTACCTCCACAAAGAGGACAGTCACTACTGGAGTCCCCCAGGGCTCTGTGATGTGCCCACTTCTGTTTGTCATCTATTTTTCAGACATCAAGGCCAATGTCAAGGGCCTCTGGCTTACCAAATTTGCAGACGATTACAAACTAGCAGCAATCATAGAAACCCCCCCCCCCAAAATATTAACATCTTAGCGGAATATCTAACACAGACAAATGGCTGGTGCTAAAGCCACAGCTGAAAACTCAGTGTCAAAAAATGTATAACAGCACATTTTAGGAAGTCAGCTATACATGAAAATGACCTCATTGATAAAACACCCCTAAACAGAGAAACAGTAGTCAGAGATTTGGAGATTCATGTAGACAGTAACCTGACTTTCGACCAACCTATATCTAAGGCAGTAAAAAAAAATAATTCTATGTCACTTAACTTATAAGAAAAGGGATGGCATCTAGCTCCAAGGACTTCATCTTACCACTGTACTCAACACTCATCAGACCCATTATTAAGTTTAATGCCTCCTTCAGTATGTCCCTGGTCAGGCACATACAAAAACTGGAATGTCTAGAGAGGTGCCTCATAAAAAGTACAGGGTATAAATACAATGTCCAGTCCTGTGCACATCATCTCAAAGCCCTATCTCTGGACTCTGTTTCCTACAGACTGCCAAGAGGTGATTTATGCCTGGCATATAAGGCATCATTGGATCCTGCTCTGATGGCCCTTTTGCATATCCACAAAACAAACAGCACAAAAACTACTATAGCTAAGGATTTAGTGTTTGCTTGTGACTTAAATAGGCCATGTTGAAGGGCTAGATATGTATCTCTGAGAATCCCCATTTTTTGGGATAGGCTTCTCATCCATGTGAAGAAGAGCTCTTCCCTAACCCTCTTCAAGTGTAACCTGGACCAGTGGATGGAAAATCGGAAAGTGACACCTGGTCTGGCACATATGCCTCTGATGGACAGAGGCAGCCATTAAATCATACCCTAACACATGCTCCTTAAAACAGGTCTATATTAAAAGACCGAAGAGGCGTTTTAGAGAACACCTCTTGGTCGACACGTAATGAGCGAACACACTAAAGCACGAATGCTCAAAACTGCGGTTTCTTTCCCTGGGAAAGAAACCACTAGCACAAACAAACACACACACACACACACACACACACACACACACACACACACACACACACACACACACACACACACACACACACACTTTAAAACATAACAACATGGGGGGCTTTGCCCCCCACACCCCCCTAACTAAATATGCCAACTCTGAGATCGCACTACAGTGAAGAAAGGGGCGAATGCACGGGGAAGGCCAAGCGTTCGCACATTACGTGTCGACCAAGAGGTGTTCGCTGAAACACCTCTTCAGTCTTTTAATATAGAACCCTTAAAACAACCTCTGAGGCACAATAACTTGTGGGATACATTTGGGTTTCAAGGCTAGGTTTATAAAGGCACCAGTGGTTGTTAGCCTAGTATATACCTATGAACCGAAGGCACACATTTAGAAAACAGATTGGCAGTAATTGCTTATGGAAAACAATGAAAAGTGTTGCATTCCTCAACATCTTTGTGCTTCAGGCATCTAACACTCAGGGAATTTCATCTCTGCTACCTGTAGAGATACAGAAGATTTAGAAAAAGAACATGTGAAAAGATTTCTTATTAAGTGTCTTAGAACCTTATTTGGTCTTTATCTTGTTATAAGTGGAAAAATAGAAAGGATGCACAGAGCTTTGATAACTAATTCATTGCAAGCAAGGGGCAAGCCAAGAACTGTAACAGTCAGGTTGACTCAAGTTAACTTTCTGATGGTAATTTCAGCTTTTTATTTTTTGTAGGGGATCAAACTTACCTTTAACCCATGAAAGAGGAGAACCCTACACCTCACCTCAAATATATTAAATCTACCATCACACAACACTGGGGGGAAAGTCACACTTGTGGTTTACTGAGACATTTGTTGTTAGCTTTAATGATTAACAAATGTGGTTTACAGTGACGTTTGCTGTTATACCTCTCAACTGTACAGACTTTTGCAGAATGTCCAGATTTTTGTCTCATGTTTTTGCCCATTTTTCATAAAATTGTGCTTTTCTGACAAATTAGTGGCAAATTATTAAAGATTGAAGTTAAAAAAATGACAGACATTTGAGTTTCAGACATCATACCCTTCATAAAATACATACTAATGCAAAACTTGTTATTTTATCAACTATAGTCTGTAATAGCAATATTTAAAAAAAATTGTCCCTATTTTTGGGCCTTTGTCCTACATTATTTGTGGCTTTGTCCAGACTTCTTGCACTAAGAGGTTGAGAGATATGGATTTGTTAGCCTTAATGATTGATAAATGTGGTTTACAGCGACGTTTGTTTGCAGTAATGGCACTCACGAATAACAGTCTTATAATTGGTTGGCTCCTGATTCAGTTCAACAACTTCTTAAGCAAATAGGAAGTAATAAAAATAGCATGGATGAAAGGAAGGGCTAAATTTAAATGGACAGTGAGACTCTTTGACCACGACTACTCTTAGAATGTAATTCTGCAGAGGAAAGATTTTTCTTGCCTCTAATGAAGCAGCTTAAGTTTAAAAATATCAAGTTTTCACTGAAGCATCTATCTAGGCAGAGGATTTAACTGAAAGACAAGGTAGTTTAGTTGAATTATGTTAGCAAGGCAGTATATTTTTCAGTGACATCCCCCACTCTTCTGTGTCTGACTTACAGCAATGAATTTCAGATATTTGGAGGCTGCAGCAAAAATTACGCTTTCAAAAAGGAAATTGGGAGAATAAACAACCTGGAACTTGAACTTCTGTTGCCTGTTTGTAACTTGGAATCATTATTTTGTCTGTTTTCCCGTAATTATCAGTTAAATCCTGGACATGCTAGTTTTCAGGAGATCCAAGGATAATTTAATGCACTTATATGCTACAATTTCTTTGCATTTCAATGATTGCTGGCCTTCATGCGATTGTTAGTTGCTTTTCACTTTCCATAAGTTGTGTCCTTAGCTTCCAGATTTACATAGGTTTAAGACGTACTTAATGTCATCTTGTTGAGAATGAACAAAGAGACTCTGTGGGAAAGGATGAAGAACAAGGAACAAGAGTCTATGTTTGCTGTTTTCTCCTAGACTCTAAAATGGAATCTGCCTGCTTGTTTGGTCCCTCCTTACATACCAAGTTTGATTCCCTGGCGTTTATGTTATGCTCTTGTAGCTATAGCTAAAAACTACTACACAATGTTTTTCCGTCATTATGTTTTTATTCATTGCTTGCCTTTCAAGCATTTTATATTCCTGAACCTGGTTTTCAAGAGTTATATTAGAATGTCATTATATTTATATATTTATTTATTTATTCAATTGCCTGACTTAACCAGTATTGCTTTTTCTTCACAGGTTCCTTTTGTCATATCGCCACAAAATCCCAATGATTCTGTGCTGGGACCTCTCCTGTTTGGCATCTAATTCTCTGAACTAAAAGCCAATATCAAAGGGCTCTGGCTGGCTAAGTTTGCAGACGACTACAAGCTAGGAGCAGTCATTGAATCCCCAAACAGCTTATTCATCTTGCAGGAAGGTTTCTCACACACAAATAACCAGTGCCAAAATCATGGACTGAAACTAAATGCCAAAAAATGCATTTTTGTATCTTTTTTAAGTTGTCTATCCTAGGGAACTACCACATTAACAAGGGATGACCCAGCTGTTTGGAATTTGGGAACTTAAGTGGACAGTGACATAACTTTCCACCAACATATGTCCACTGTCATAAGAAAGTCCTTCTATATTGCTCAGATTATAAATAAAGGTGTTGTGACTAGATCTAGAGAGGTCATGGTCCCTCGTGACTAGATCTAGAAAGGTCATGGTCCCTCTTTCTTCGGTTCTCATTAGGCCAGTCATTGAGTATAATGCCCCCTTTGGCATGTATCTGTCCAGTCACATAAACAACTGGAGCACCCACAGAGATACCTTACTAAAAGGATACAAAGCCTAAGCAATATATCCTACAAAGACCATCTCAAAGCACTGTCACTATACACTGTATTCTATAGACTGCTAAGAAGTGACCTGGGTCTGGCATACAAGGCATCTTCCAACCCAATGCTGATGGACCTACTGCAAATGAGCAAGTCAGATGGCATCAGAAATACTCATGATCTAAACCTTTTCTGCAACATCATCATAATGGTTTGGAGGGGCAGGTATACTTGTATAGGATAACACTACTCTGGAACAGACTCCCCATCCATGGAAAACAAAGGTCATCTCTGTCCCTGTCCATATTCAATGCTTTATCCCATGCACAGGTCCCCTGAAGTTACCTTTGATATGATCCCAGTTATTCTCATTAGTGGTAATATATAACTATGGACCTTGTGATGGGTAAAACTAGTCCAACACTAAATTGGATAGGTTAATTCAAGCACCAAAAGAGAAACTGGATAGGCTTAAAATGGCCTGCAAGGATAGCAAGCCTCGTACTTACCAATGAACCTATGAACATTTCTTCCTTTTAAGGAAGAATATCTTAAAAAGTGACAGTGCAGAATGTTTTGATCTTTGAGTGGAAAATATATCTGGGATTCAGAAACCTTAGCTGGATTGCTGTAAGCAATTTTGAGTTGTGAGCAGTCATGAGTAGTGCGTGTGTGTTTTGTGTGTGTGTTTTATATGTGTGTGTGTGTGTGTGTGTGTGTGTGTGTGTGTGTGTGTGTGTGTGTGTGTGTGTGTGTTTGTCCGTCTGTGGTTCAGACACATGAGTACTGCAAGTATTGGATGCTAAGCAGCAGAGCTTCCCACAGTATATGCTAATCAGTATTAAAATGAATAGTGCTATATATGGAAATGTGTAAATAAGATGGGGGAGTGATTTAGAATTGCATAAAAAGTCTGACATGATTTTCTAACACAAGTAGTAGTGACTGCAGCTAAGTCGTTGTGTATTTGGTACAGAACTGCAAAAATATGTTAGAGGTTGCAGAAGCATTAGTTAGTGTATTCATGCAAGAACTTTTATTTCCACTACTTGCCATGGAGATGTGCATTGCTGTCCCCCGGGGGCACTGATTCATCTGACTGTGCTTAACATTTCAAGGAATCCAAGACACTGATATCGTAGTTGTGCTGGTCTCATTCACAGGCCTGTGGGAGTTGTGGATTGCCTGCCCCAGTGGATACCTAGGTATGTGTGGTCCTGCATATATTAACTACATGGTCCTTTCATCAACCATTTGGAGATATGCTGGGGATTTCCCCTTGACATCTGCAGTAAGAATATTCCATCTGTTCCTCAATGCCACACAACAGGATGTGGGAGAGCATACATGGTTTTCATGTACCGTGGAAGAGAAAGCAAACATCATGCATTAATTCTATGAAATAGCCTGTTTTCCTGAGGTACTGGAGGCCATAGAGTGTACCGTATAGAAACAAAAGCCCCTTGTTGGTAACTGGGATCAATTTCACTGCATTAACTGCCAGGGGGTATGCAATGCACAATGTATTATTGACAATGTGTCAGGAGGCTTCCCTGAGATATAATACTGGCAATACCAGAGACAGGCTGGAGTCGTGGATGATGACACCTATCAGAAATCCACAAAATGAAACAGGCCAGGGGATACAACCACACCCCATTGCAAGCCAGAGTCATTGTGGATAATGTGTTTAGGCTGCTGAAGGCACACTTTTGCCACATAGATGCATCCAGTGGTGCCCTATAGTTAGTTTCTGACATGTGAAAATATTTTCAGAATATGCAGTTTTACACAATATCATCATTGCATGAGGAGCACCCCTCCCCCAGCACACCAGACAGTGAAGGCTGAACCAGATAATGATACATTTACTGCAGGATCCAGCAGCAGAGGATGACAATGCTAGATGGAGGTGGCCATATTATGCATAGCATTAGCAAACAAGCAGCGGCTTGCACACAACTTTCAATTATGGTATAGCATTACATAACATATATTCACAGCAAAAATTATGCATATAAATCCAATGCCAGACTGTGCATATGCACGTGTAAGCTGGCCACAATGTGCATCAGACATAAGCAGCCCAAGTAGCAACATACAATTTTCAGGGCATAGAGACAGTGAAGCAAGCAAAGGTGAGCAATGTCTTTTACAGAGGAATATGTGAGTGTTGTTACAGCTGCAAAATTATGAGTGCACTGTGTGAATGAAGTGGGGTTGGAGGGGATTACTGTAGTTGGCTTTGTGATGAGTGACTTTCATTGCTTGTCTAAGTGTGTGCTGCAGTGGTTAGTGTGCGTGTGTGTGTGTGTGTGTGTGTGTGTGTGTGTGTGTGTGTGTGTGTGTGTGTGTGTGTGTGTGTATGTGCGTGTGTGTGTTTGTGTGTACTGGCACAGTCCCAGCAGTAGTTGCAGCACTATGTCTCACTGCGCTTGTCAGATCCATGGCATGTTTGGTTGATGATTAGACATTTCATGTGTGCCCCTTCCCATGTTGTCCCTACCAGTAGTTACATGGGTTGCACCATGGCACTGGCTAGATGACTATGATTATCATTTCTTACCAGATGTACAGTGCCTTGAATGACATTATCCCAGGGATGTCCCCTCCTGGCTGGAGTCACCTCCACAACTGATGCCACTATGGAAGTCTTATCATACAGTAGGTAATGGTCACCACCTGTGGAGGAAGCAGTAGACTGGCTTTATGCTGAGTTCCTGTTGCATGAGCAAGAGTGGACATGGCATGTGACAGTATGGGTTTCAGTCTATTGAAACTATCACTCATAAGGCCATGCACTCCTGGAGGACATTTTGTTCACCTTATATTATCCATGCAAACTCAGAAATGGCAGTGGTGGTACAAGCTTTTGCCACCATGATGGCCCTGCACATGCACTGGGTCATAACCATTGATGGAGCTGGTTCAGGGGAAGGCAGTACCTTGGTCTTCAGTGAGCAGCAGTACTCACCCACCTGTGTATGGGTTTTGTTGCAAATACTGACTATTGGCCTATGTTCCCTGACTGTGAGTTTCTCCAGCAACCTGTCCTGCTTGTGTGGTGTGCATCTCCTGGTTATCTACAAACATAAAGACTGTGTCTGTGGTCCATATAGGGGATCCAGAAGTCACATTTCTTGTGCCCAGCACATGCACTCTGTTCCATGACTGTGCTGTTTCTTTCCCACTATTACCATCCAAGTTGGATGACCCTCCAGCATCTGACAGTGGCAGCTCCACAGTGATGGTGCAAGACAGAGACTCACCTGTGAACAAAGGAAAACACAAAACCATGTATAAGTACAACCCAAGACCAGAAACCTGCATGCATTTCAAGTGTAGTAGTAGCACTAGTGTTTGGTGTTCCTGTATTAACCAAAGCACACAGCTTTATTAAACTGGCCAGTGAGTACTGAAGCAAGGAAAGATAGTTATACTATTATAAAGTTCTATGGCTATGTACCTGGGGCATCTTCTATGAATATTCTTGAGGCACTTTGAGGGTCTGCTTCAATGTATAAAACTACAGTGTACGCATTATTTTGTAGGCATGGATAAGAGTGATACTAGCATGGTTGTAATGATTGTTACAGGCATTTCCTTAGCACACTGCATTCCCCTTTGTCTGTATACCATGTTGGTGGCATATCTGGTATGCATACATATCTATAAAAGCAGTTTATATAATGTCAGGTCCATAACACCACTGACCACATGTCCAGCACCCACAAAACTCTACATTTTATGGGGTCTATATCACTTCGGCGAAATGGCAGAAGTTCGAACACCATATGTTCGAACTTCTAACCTCAAAGTGCAAAACCATCGAAGGCTTAGAACAGCGATTTTGTTTCCCAGGGAAAAAAATCACTGTTCCAAGAAACACACACACAACACAAGCACATCAAAAAAACAGCAATCCACACACATACACTTAAAATCCTACATCTGACCCTACACTAAACTGTACATACACTACTATCTATCCACTTACCTTAACCCAAACCCTAACCCTAAAGTCCGTCACTATCGCACACTCACCTGACCTGCACCCTAACCCTAACTCACCTATCCCGCCTTAACCCTAAAGTCTGTCACTATCGCAGACCCACCTCACCTGTGCCCTAACACTAACCCACCTAACCCGTGCCCTAACCCTAATGTCCACATATCCGCACACTTACCTGAACCCGACCCGTAACTTTCCACCACAGTGCTAAAAATCACGAAGCCACAGAAACGGCCCACCAAATTCATTCCCGGGGAAAGAATTTGGTGTTCCGTGGCTTTGCAATAATCAATTTTCGAACTTCACAGTTAGAACATATGGCATTCGAACTGCTGAAGATTCGATGAACTGATAGGAACCCTATTTTATGGCAATTATTTTTAACTTTTGGAAGATAGAACCTTAGGATGTTATAAAGCATTTACTTGTGTATGAACAGAAAGTCTGGTGCTGTTATAAGGACACTCTATATCAAAAAATTTAGAGAGATATGGAATATTTTTTACTATTGGTTACAGCAACTCATAGGATCATAGGAAGTTACTAGGCTATTGGGCCTGAGGCCCTTACAAGCCTAGACAAGAATTTAGCCCATATTCCAAGTCAACACCCTATGCCACTGTCCAGCAGGGACACAGGTGGAATCCCAGGGGTGTATTTTCTGTTCCCAATCCAGTTATCCAAGTTGCACTTAAAAAGGTTTAATGAAGTACTCTGCTTTACGTGGGAGGGAGTCTATTCTACAAAAGGGGGATTCTCTGGGCCTATCTTCCCTGACTGTGAGTGTCTCCAGCAACCTGTCCTGCTTGTGTGGTGTGTATCTCCTGGTTATCCACAAACACAGAGGCTGTGACTCTGGTCTATATAGGGGATCCAGCAGTCATATTTATAGTGACCAGCACATGCACTCTGTTCCCTGACTGTGCCATTTCTTCCCCACCATCACCAACAACTGGTCTAAATTCAGCATGTTGTGCTAATTTCCAATGTTGGGGCAGCCATGGTGGTGCAGTGGTTAGCGTTGCTGCCTCACAGCAAGAGGTTCTCCGGTTCAATTCTTGGCTGGGGTGCCTTCTGTGTGGAGTCTGCATGTCCGCCCTGTGGTTGCGTGGGTTTCCTCCAGGCGCTCCAGTTTCCTCCCACATCCCAAACACATGCAGTAGGTTGATTGGACACTCTAAATTGGCCCTAGGTGTGAGTGTGTGTGTGTGTGTGTGTGTGTGTGTGTGTGTGTGTGTGTGCCTTCTGTGGAAGGTTGGGTGCCAGGATGGCAACTCGACACCGTAAAACTCCACTGCCAATCATGAGCGGACTCATGAGCGGACAGATGATCTGCTGTGGCGACTCCTAACCGGGAAAAAGCCGAAAGAAGGAGTGCTAATTTCCAATGTTACATCATTTCAAATGTGTGAAGAGTGATATTATCATATCTGTGGAAATTCTGCGTTATGAATAATTAGATGGTCGCAAGGATAGATTTGACATCCAGTGTGTAAACCTGAGAGGACAGAGTGGTAATCAGTTATACAAGAGAAAGAGACCTGTTTTCTTCCTAAAATTACTTTTATTTCAGATCAAAATATTTTTGGTTGAGACCCTGATGTTTTTAATTTGGATGTCATTACTTCACTACTACAAAGGAATTATTGATAAATAAGAGGATACTCGGGCTGGGATTAATAAATTGCTTGGTACACGAAGCTATGCAAGTAGCATTCCATAGTAGACAGTCCTGTCCTGCTTCATAAACAAGTTACTGCCTAGTAGAGCATCTCTCTCCTACTGAAAAGTGAGAGTTTTGGTGATGCATATAAATGCAGTAGGTGCAGTTTGGGGCCTATGCTAATGTGGTCCATAAGCAGCCTAGTGTGATACTTAATTAAGAAGCTCACATAGTGCAAAAGGCATAGTCATCCTTACTATACAAGTTCTAGAGCAGTGCAGGAAATGCATAAATATGCACCACTATGCAGCAGTTTGCAGTTATGAATTTCACAGGAAAACAATCTCTGCAGGAAAAACTGAGCACCTTCACTCTGTGCACATTGCTGATTCAGATAAGTAATGGTGTATTGTCTATGTGAGTGTGTGTGTGTAAGTGCATGTCCATTTGGCGTGTGTGTGTGTGTGTGGGTGTGTGTGTGTGTGTGTGTGTGTGTGTGTGTGTGTGTGTGTGCATGTGTGTGCATGGATATAGATATATATGGAGAGAAAGACAGTGAGTATAAGCACATATATGTTCATTGTGAATATATGAATGTGTGTTTGTGTGGGGTAAATGACTACTTCCTGATTGATCATGCGAATTGTATGAATAGGGAGATTGTGGTTGCAGAATGTGCAGGTACTATATGTATATGTCTGCCGGGTGGGGGCATCTGAGTGTGTATGGCTTTGTTGCCTGCATGTGGTCTGCTAGATACCCATGTTACATACAAGTACAAGTTGGTAAGGCTCTCACCTGCGCAGTGCAGACTGCCTCAGCTGAGCAATTCAAAGTCATGCAAATTCCTTTTCGATGAGATATTGTGCTAGTGGGAATGCCCATGACTATTAATCACTAAATAACATGCAGCATGACTCAGATCACCCCTACATTGCAGGTTGCTCTGCTGCATGTTTGTGCATGCCTTGGTTTCTTTCTATCTGGACTGTATTTGGTGTGTCATTTTAAGCTTAATACAAATGTCAGACAAAGACTTACAGATTATAGGATCATGAATTTGTAAGGCAACTTTTTTATTTCTTTTCATCTGGGATTTCTTGTTTAATATGTATATGTGGGACTGTGTAGTGTCATACATTTAGCTTACTGAGATATTTGTAGATAGCAGAAATACAAATTACTGCTTACCTGAAAAAAGGCAGCACTGAAGCTTTTTTATGCCAAGTCTAACACAAAGGATTGCATTCCCATTACTCTGTATCCATTTATGTGTCTGAGAAATAATTCCTAAAAATTAATCGCTTGGAATCCATTTTGAGCGCACATAACAAACTGAAGTTATAACTCCATATCCAGTCATAACTGTTTATGATGCAATTAGTGTCTTAGCTGCCCTGATATATAACCAGCTTAAAAATGTATTGCAGCCTGAATTGTGTTTTATCTTTAAAAGTATTGATATAATTGCTACTGAGCTACCATTTTCTACAGAATAATAGTTATTTGCTTAACTAAAATGCTTATATATCCTGACATTAGTGAAACTGCCAATGACTATCAGTGGAGAGCTAGGGGGGAGCAGCCTGGCATGATGCCAGAGGTGGATCTTCTTGGTAAATGATAACTAAAAAAACGCTATCTGTTACAAGACTGCTTCACATCTCCCAACATGAATATATTAAATTCAGTCAACAGTTTTGCTGATAAAACAATATTTCCCTTGCAAAACTATTGTTTCATTGAAATTAAACTGCTCATTCTGGTAAAATTAATTTTATGATAATGATGAAAATTAACCCACTACAGCCATTTCACTTCTCAAAACCAATTGGCTAGTCTGTCATAAGACAAAGGTTTGTGCATTGAGAGTGGCAACCAAATTAAGTAAAGAATCAGTAAATAAAAAAAGTAAATAAAAAAATTTTGTTTATTTTGTTCTTTATTTCTTTGTTATTTATAGTACTTTGTGTACTGTGTATTTTACTAGCTAGTTTCACTGTGTGTGAGTATTAACTGGAAATTGTCCACTTTTATTAAGCATCTGTTGGGTTGTTTGTTTCTGAAAACTTGTTGCAGTTAAACTCTTTTTTCTAGAGGCTCTTTAGCTGTTTAAAACTTTCATTTAAAGGCTCACTGCTGCTTTTCAGCTGTGAGAAACATTTCTGCAGTTTGTTTCTAAGTAGTGGGAATATTTGTAGCATTTCCATATTCAGGCTTGTATTTGGGCCTAGTGTTTGTGGAGGCTGTGTGTCTGAGCACATATTCAGGGACATCTTGGTTTAGCCAAAGCCATCAGGCATTTCAGTGAGAGAGAATTGTTTGAGGTCATTGGCTGACTGAGGTCACCTGGACTACAGCTTAGACTAAGCACCTCATTGGTTCTTTTGAGATTTCTTTCTTAAAAGCTGTCTCAGGTTTCAACTTTCTGTTACCTAAGAAGTTCAGTTGTGAGTGTTCTGCCATTTCACACTGAGCTAATTGAAGGAAGGACACTGAGCAAACTCGGAGCTATAATATATAACATTAAGTATCCTGTTTTTTGTTTATTTTGTTCTTTATTTCTTTATTTATGGCACTTTGTGTACTGTGTATTTTTCTAGCTAGTTTCGCTGTGTGTGAGGTATTAACTGGAAATTGTCCACTTTTATTAAGCATCTTTTGGGTTGTTTGTTTCTGATAACTTGTTGCAGTTAAACTCTTTTTTCTAGAGGCTCCTTTAGCTGTTTAAAACTTTCATTTAAAGGCTCACTACTGCTTTTCAGCTGTGAGAAACATTTCTGCAGTTTGTTTCCCACCCTCCCTCCTTGTTGGTATAGTGTTTTTATAGTTGGTGACTTTGCAGTTGCCCGCCTCTAGTGTAAATTTGATCTGGGACCCTCCTCCCAGTCTAGTGTCATTACCTCATTCTATCCAGTACAGGGAGAACATTTGAGAAGGCCAATCAGCTTAGTTTCTGCTACTCCTTTCTCTCTTTCCACTAAAAAAAAAAAAAAAAAAAACTTTTTCTAAGCTTATTTCCTGCCTTTCCTGTGGGTAGTCTAGCCTGGATAGAGACTTCCCATGCTTTGGAACAAGATTCCAATCTACATTAGGCAGAGCTCCTCACTAACACTCTTCAAAAGAAACCTTGATGAGTGGATGGGAAACAGAAAGTTTACCCCAGGGATCACTTCAGTGGCTCTGCTGGAGACAGACACAGGGAACTAATCAAAGGGGGCAGCGAAAGCCAACACATTCCGGCTAGGCTTATAAATGCCTTCGGGCAGATAGCCAAGTACCTACTATGAACCTATGTTTCTCAGATAATTCCTATTCAAGCATTCACTCTAATTTGCTTGGCCTAAATGTTATTCTACTTAGTTTTTTAATTCATAATTTCCATTCTATCCATACAATTATCTGGAAGGCAACTCTAAGTGGGAATAGCAATTTTTTGAGAAGCTTCTAACAGCAATTACGTGTGAAAGGTAGACTATGTAAGGCTGTTGTTGTTGTGGGGATGATTTTCTTAGTATTATCAATTTGTTCTTAATTAAGTTGGAGAACAGTAGCTGTCATACATAAGCCTATCAACAAGGGAGTTTAACAAGATAGATGATCTAGCAGTGATTGGAAGCCATTTATCAGGATTTAGGGCTATGAAATTGCATCCTGTATTAGGACTAAGATGGATGACTCATGGAATTGTTTCTGTTTTTTTTTTTCTTTTAGTATCAAATGAAGAGTATTTAGTGGGAATGCATACTCTAACAAAGTAGAAAGCCATCAGTGGCAAGGGCTTTTTTCCCCAATGTACGGAGATTAGAACATTTTAGTTGCTAGTACATTTTGCGATTTTGTTTGTACATGTGTTTGAAAAGATAAATTCTGGCCAAAGAATTAAACTGCATATGCAGTTGTTATATCTAATTACTTGCCATAGATGACTGAAGTCACAGAATAGAAATAAAATCAAATCAGTCTGGTCCAAAAATCTTTGTTTTAATATTTTCTGCAATAGACTCTCTGAAGTCTAAATAACAATCCCATAAAAAGAGAAGGACATCAACAGCTTGGGTTCAGTACACGTCACAAAGGTTAAAGAGATTTCATACACATACTGAACCTCTTTTCTTTAAAACCAATCTGCAGAATATACGGGCAGTTCTGTTCCACAATAAGGCAGTAAATGTTTTCAGGAAAACAGTGAGCTTGGCAACCATAAACACTTTCATAATATTAAAGTTGTTATAAATTCTGCACACTTAATGAAATGCACAACTATTTACATTTTTAAATCTAGGAAGGGTGCATCATCCGACAGCCATGTTTGCTATTGCAAATATTATTACTGGCCAGGTGTTTTATAGTGTCCTAAGATTTCATTTCTACTCAGCCTTTGGTAACAAACAAAAACGAAGGCAACTGGATGACAGTTTGAATATTCAGTATTGTATACTCAGTACTGTATACTCAGTATTGTATCAGCGGTCCCTTGCTTTTGCTGATCTAAAAGGGTACAGGACACATTGCTGATCTAAAAGGGTACAGGACACATGACACCCACTGATGGCTATTGTGTTACAATATGAAAGAGAACTGCGCAGAAACAATAACAAATCAAATAACTTCTTCTTTTCCAAATTTCCACTAATCCTTTCACTGGTGCTTAGGTATCCTCTACCCCTCGTGCAATATTTTTTTTAAATTGCACTCCCTCTGTGCATTGCTCTTTTGTCTCATAACTTCCTACATATGCTATTACATTTTAATTATTGAAGTTAAACAGTTGAACTTCTTTCTCTGCCTTTTTTTATTCTCATGCTATTCACTTGTCTTATTTTCTTTGGTTCTTCTGACACTGCACATTGTAAGTAGTTTTATTTTGTGTAATTTTAGAAATAATACTGCAGTAACTATTTGCTATTACTCAATTGTTACACTGTAGCTTTAATACTTACAGTAGTATTGTATTCGTGACTACTGTATATGTTATTTACAGTGTATTTTTAGGTTTTACGTGCCTGGTTGCCAACATCCTTCACATGGTTCTGCTTTCTTTGACTGTCTGTGATATTTTATGTCAATTATTAGTTTCTGTTTTTATCTGCAGTACCTGTTACTACCTGCTGATGAAGAGACACAGACTCTTTCTTTACATTTGTTAACTGGTTAAGCCCAGCAGACACAAGGACCTGCTTACAGGAGCCTTGCTCAGAGTTATACACTCCTACAAACTGATACTGATGGCATCAAACCCAGGGCAGCAGAATGAAGCTTATTCGGCATTCATAGCTACAGATGTGTCAGCTAAACTGCCAGAGGCCTCATTTAGTTGACTGCTTACTAACTTCCCAGTTTTCTGAAGTCACGGTCCCTTGGTTTTTGAGATTTCTTTCTTTCTTCATTTGCATAACCAGTGTGAACTGCACATCATAAAGCAATGAATTATGTTCCAAGGCTTCCCAAGTGTCTATAGCTTGGATATGGTCACCATTTATCTACAATGAACTGAATACTGTTGCCTGCTGAGTGCAATTAAAACTTAGTTTTTAAATTCATTCATTATCACATCCAGGGTTACTTGATTCCACTTATTTTGAGTCCTGCAATCACTTCTTTGCACAATATGCCTGGCTAATACTTAAACATTCTTGTTTGATTTCCCCTACCTGCAGTATCTCATGACAGACAAACTTAGCATGTGCATTACAAAAATGATAGTTTGGTCTGATAGTGTCAGGTTTTGTAATTATAATGTCAGTGTATCTTTCAGGAAGTTTTAAGAAATTCATTTAGGGTTTCCGACTTCAATGATCAGTTAACCACTAGAATATAACATATAATTAAAATCAGAGGATTCTGTAATTATATGCAAAATAATGTCAAATGTGGGCTACTTTGAAAAAGTGCTGAAATGTTCACCATAAAAGAGGGAATTTTTCAAAGATATGAACATTCATGAAAGGAACAAAAGTTAGCCTGCAGAATTTTAGATTTTTTGTTAAATGAGAAATGAACATAAAACACTGCTGTAAAAGTTTAATGCACAAAGAATATAAAATTATTTGAATCTTTAGCCTATTTGATTAAGGAAGGGTTTATGTTGTACATTCATGTATGTAGAATCTGTATACTAGCTACAAAACCTTCCTTAATCAAATATATTGATTATTTTTGAAGAAGCTAGAGATGACTAATGATAAAGTCTAACTGGGCATTCCTAGACTTGGAGAAAGCCTATGACAAGGTCCCAAGAAAGCTGATTTTGGTAGTCTTGCAGTGGTTCAAAGTACTGGAAACATTCATAGAATTAATGCAGGCTATGTGCAAGGACCCGATGACTCAAGTGTGAACAGTGTTCGAACTCACAGAGGGTTTTCCAATAGGAATGAGTGTGCATCAGGGTTCAGCTCTGAGCCCACTGTTGTTCATACTGGTGACAGACTACATCAGCAAACAGGTTGGAGAGGTCAGATCAACAAAGTTGCTGTATGCAGATGATACGGCATTAGAGGCAGACTCTGAGCAAGAATGTCAGCAAAGGATAGGGAATGGAATGGAATGCAAAACTGAAGGCACAGGGGATGAAACTGAGTACAGATAAGACAGTTTTAATTGTAGCAAATGGAGGAAATCAGACGGAGGTGAGAATTAGGACAGAAGGGAAAGTTGTGTAAGAAGTTAAGAGCTTCGAGTATCAGGTGGTTGAGGAGAAGTGAAGTCTGAATGAGGAGGTCAAAGCTAGAATCAGAGGGGCTGTAGCCAAGTAGCACAGAGTGTCAGGTGTAGTGTCTTACAGAAGAATGCCAAAGAAGCTGAAAAGTAAGGTGTACAAAACAGTGGTGTGACCAGTACTACTGTATGGTACAGAAACCTGGGCAGTAAACGCAGAACAGTTAAGGAAGGTAGAAGTGATGGAGATGAAGTGCTCGAGATGGACTGTAGGATGTACATTGTGGACAGATGAAGAAATGAGGACATCAGAGCAGAAGTCAAAGTAGTTCAAATTGCAGAGAAGGTGAAAGAGAACAGATTATAGTAGTTCTGGCATGTGTGCAGAAAAGCAGAAGACAGTCTGTTAAAGAAAATTTGAGACAGACAGGAAGAAGGTAAGAGGAAGCGAGGACATCCAGCAAAGAGGTGGATGGATTGTGTGAAAGAAGATTTGTGACAGTCAGGCATGAGTGTCAAAGAAGGCAGGAGTGTGACACTGAATCGAGAGGAATGCTGACAGTTGACTCGGCATTCCAACCCCGTGAAGAAAATGGTAACAAACAGGGATGATGATGATGATGACATATGCATGTATGTATGTCTGTACGTATTTATGTATGCATTTAACATTTATTAACTGGATGGCTAAACTCTGAACATTACAAAAACAACAAAAAGGAGCAAAGGCAGCAGCCTAAAAAACAACGCCAGTTCATGGAAGAAATTTATTGCAGCTTAGCGCCTCGGCATAATAGCCTTCAATGAGTATAGTTACAAACACACACCCACTCCAATATATAACATAATTAATCAAACAATTAAACCAATTAACCAATAAAAATATACATTAACATTTAAAAAAGAAATATCTAGGTTATAAAAAAAGATGCCAATACTATTCACACAAATTTATAATAAACATTTTAAATTTACTTCTAGATTCAAACCATTAGGAGACATAGTATTATACTTCAAAATATAAATAGTTTCTTTAAATAACAAAATATTTTTAATCAATTTATCATCCCCTTTTCTAATGAAAATATTTTCTAAAACACAACATTCAAACATTTCTATATTACTGTTATGACATTCCATAAAATGTGCAGCAATAGGGCTAGTTAGTACTCCCTTTTTAACATCTCTAACATGCTCTTGCATTCTAGTTTTAAATTTTCTTTTTGTCTCACCAATGTAATATAATTTACAGGGACATCTAACACAATAAATGACCCCTACAGAATTACATGAAAAATTATTATTAGGAATAAATGGAATTCCATTAATATTGTCAAAATATGGTTTAATAAATTTACATATATTACACTGGCCACAAGGATTGGTACCTACTGTAATCAAATTTGTATATATATTATCTAATGGAGAAATATAATAGGTATTAATTAATTTATCAGATAAATTTTGGCCTCTTTTGTAGGATATTTTAGGAACAACAGGGAAAATTTTATAAAGATTTTTATCTGAAATTAAAAATTTCCAAAAATATTTAATAATATTCCAAATTCTATCACTACATAAATTGTATGTAGTGACAAAATAAATATCTTGCACTTCATGTGTAGAACTCCTTAAACATTTATTATAATTACTATTAGAACTAACCTCATTAATAAAAGGCAAGTAATTATTAATTTCCATATTTTTACTAATAATCGATTTATTACCATTAATGGAACTAGTTTTATTCATTAATTTATTAATACAAAAATCTAATATATCCATATTATATCCTCTTTTTAAGAACATAATAATACTGTCATATATATTCTGTTCTAAATCAAATTCATTATTACACAATCTGGATAATCTTATAATTTCTCCATAGGGAATAGCAGATAAAGTATGAGGGGGATGGCAACTAGTACCATAAAGGAACTGATGACCGTCCATAAACTTACGATATACTGTAGTATGAATTTGATCACCCAATATACCTGTTAACATAATATCTAGAAAATGGACTTGACCACCAAATGAACATTATCTGCTTGCATTGCCATATCTGACACACATCTCTGAAATACTGGGGAAAATTTCTTAGTTAAAGGATATATTTTTTTAGCAGGTCCATTCATATACTCTGAAGTCCTAAGGAAAAATACTTCAAATTGTAATAAAGCAATGACTGTGACAAATAGACATGATAACAAACTTCTTATTAAGTATGTTGGAGTGAATGAAAAAGAATGTGTTGGGCATTCCTTTGCTTTAATTTTATTCATGCAACATTGTTGACCAAGGACATTGCACAACACACAAGTGTTTGTTTTTAGGGGAGTTTTGAAAACTTTGCTTTGATTATGTTACTAGTGGTTTTAAATCAAAATGCTGAGTCCTGAAATGCCAAAAAAAAAAGTTAGAGTACATTACTTAGAAAATTTTTGTCACAACCAGACATCTGAGATGTACACAGTCAATAAAATATCTGTGGTTGATGGGTGCACAGACTATTTATGGATGAAAGTGGCTTGTTCCTGCTGATGTTTGACCCTTACTAAAAAGTCACCGAGTTGGCATGGAAGGAACATTGCCATACAGTGTAGTATTTGCTGAATCAACATAAAAAGATCATTGTTATGGCTTATGCTTGCATGTGCAGATGTGTGTGTGTGTGTGTATGTGTACATGTGTGTGCATGTGTGCGTGTGTGTGTGCGTGTGTGTGTGTGTGTGTGTGTGTGTGTGTGTGTGTATGTGTGTATGGATGGGGATGCAGTGTATTTAAAAATAACAAGCTGGCTATAATTTCTTTTAATTTTCAATCCAGTCAAATATCATCAGTGAATGCAAAAATATGGCTGTCCTTTATGTTGTGGGTAGGATGTGTGTTAATGTAACTAATCATTAGTGCAGGGCACAGTGTATAGCAGTGCCATCTCCATCTCACAGTGCTTGACTCTGTCTTGGCTGTGTCATTAGTGCAGGGCACAGTGTATAGCAGTGCCATCTCCATCTCACAGTGCTTGACTCTGTCTTGGCTGTGTCATTAGTGCAGGGCACAGTGTATAGCAGTGCCATCTCCATCTCACAGTGCTTGACTCTGTCTTGGCTGTGTCATTAGTGCAGGGCACAGTGAATAGCAGTGCCATCTCCATCTCACAGTGCTTGACTCTGTCTTGGCTGTGTCATTAGTGCAGGGCACAGTGTATAGCAGTGCCATCTCCATATCACAGTGCTTGACTCTGTCCTGGCTGTGTCAGTGCAGGGCACAGTGAATAGCAGTGCCATCTCCATCTCACAGTGCTTGACTCTGTCTTGGCTGTGTCATTAGTGCAGGGCACAGTGAATAGCAGTGCCATCTCCATCTCACAGTGCTTGACTCTGTCTTGGCTGTGTCATTAGTGCAGGGCACAGTGAATAGCAGTGCCATCTCCATCTCACAGTGCTTGACTCTGTCTTGGCTGTGTCATTAGTGCAGGGCACAGTGTATAGCAGTGCCATCTCCATCTCACAGTGCTTGACTCTGTCTTGGCTGTGTCATTAGTGCAGGGCACAGTGTATAGCAGTGGCATCTCCATCTCACAGTGCTTGACTCTGTCTTGGCTGCGTCATTAGTGCAGGGCACAATGAATAGCAGTGGCATCTCCATCTCACAGTTCTTGACTCTGTCTTGGCTGCGTCATTAGTGCAGGGCACAGTGAATAGCAGTGCCATCTCCATCTCACAGTGCTTGACTCTGTCTTGGCTGCGTCATTAGTGCAGGGCACATTGAATAGCAGTGCCATCTCCATCTCACAGTGCTTGACTCTGTCTTGGCTGCATCATTACTGCAGGGCACAGTGTATAGCAGTGCCATCTACATCTCACAGTGCTTGACTCTGTCTTGGCTGCGTCATTAGTGCAGAGCACAGTGTATAGCAGAGCCATATCCATCTCACAGTGCTTGACTCTGTCTTGGCTGCATCATTAGTGCAGGGCACAGTGAATAGCAGTGCCATCTCCATCTCACAGTGCTTGACTCTGTCTTGGCTGCGTCATTAGTGCAGGGCACAGTGTATAGCAGTGCCATCTCCATCTCACAGTGCTTGACTCTGTCTTGGCTGCGTCATTAGTGCAGGGCACAGTGTATAGCAGTGCCATCTCCATCTCACAGTGCTTGACTCTGTCTTGGCTGTGTCATTAGTGCAGGGCACAGTGAATAGCAGTGCCATCTCCATCTCACAGTGCTTGACTCTGTCTTGGCTGCGTCATTAGTGCAGGGCACAGTGTATAGCAGTGCCATCTCCATCTCACAGTGCTTGACTCTGTCTTGGCTGTGTCATTAGTGCAGGGCACAATGTATAGCAGTGCCATCTCCATCTCACATTGCTTGACTCTGTCTTGGCTGCGTCATTAGTGCAGGGCACAGTGAATAGCAGTGCCATCTCCATCTCACAGTGCTTGACTCTGTCTTGGCTGTGTCATTAGTGCAGGGCACAGTGAATAGCAGTGCCATCTCCATCTCACAGTGCTTGACTCTGTCTTGGCTTCATCATTAGTGCAGGGCACAGTGTATAGCAGTGCCATCTCCATCTCACAGTGCTTGACTCTGTCTTGGCTGTGTCATTA
>NC_056737.1:1000789231-1000811731 GCF_019279795.1 Protopterus annectens
ACAACAGGTGTAAAATGAGTGCCCGTAGGTGAGCAGTGGTTTAATAAGTGTAAAATGAGTGCCCGGGGTTGAGCAGCGTTTTCACATGCTGAAACTGTGTGCCTGTAGCTGAGTTGAGCGTAATATGCATGCTGACAGCCAAACCATGCGTAAACCAGCGTGATCCATTTGCGCGGAGTTGCGCACCGTGCCAACAAGCTAACCAACGGGCAACGTTGAGCAAGCTGTATCAAAACTGCCTTTACACAGACACACCTCCTAGCCTGTGTAGACAGTCATAAAATATAAAAAGCAATGGCCAGGTTCGAACCCAGGATACCATGTACCATAGTCAAAGTACTGAACCACTAAGCCATGACAGTTGTACTTAGAAATGAAGTAATAGCATATATATAGGAATGAATAGAAAGAGGAGCATGACAAAGCAGGTTTTGTGAAGCTGATACAATTCCAAAATGGCCAATCACAGATAAGTGCGGGAAAAATGGCATATATAAGCCCCATAGGCGGGAATACACAGCATAACCGATTGTGGAACCGACTTGCAGCCAGGATGTCAGGTGTAGGAGAGGGTAGTTGCTTCCGAGCACAGAGGTGGGGCATTGAGGAGTCCAAATATATGGTTTGGCTCCTCGTCCATAATCATGAGGCCCAACTCATGCAGGGCCAGGTCCTGTGGGGAGCATATAGGGCTGAAGCGTGGGACCGGTTGGCACATGATCTCACCAGTGCCACAGGAATACCAAGGACTGGTGAGCAGGTCCATCACCACCATGCGGACCTGAAGAGACGGAAGCAAGACCAACTGAACCGTTGGATCCAGGAGGCCCAGTAAATGCCCAACGCCCCACTACTGAGTAAGTTACATGTAATTATTTATGTAAGAAATTAACCTAGCTGATATTATGGAGATGGGTATTCCAATATTACTTTGTTTATATTACAGCTGAAGGTGTCCGTTCTGCAAACCGTCGAGCCTATGGTGATAGGCTGGTGCGGTTGCGCCACCAGGCAGGTCAGTAATTCTCTCCCTGTAACTGTAAATAAATATATAAGTATGACAGTTAGCAAAAGAGTGCAGTGTAGTCACTAATTAATGAAATGTGCAAGTAACAGAGTAAGAGAGTTTGCAAGTATTGCTTGATTACAAAAGTGTGATGCAGCCTGTAATCCAAACATAAAAATGAAACAAGTCTGAAATAAAGATGTCCCACCTGTAATATAATAGTACATAACCTGCAGCAGGCTGAAACGTACAGCTGCAGAAGCTGAGTAAAACACATGTGTGAAATATATCCCTGCTGAAATTCTGAAACATGACATAAGTGAGACTGTTGGAAAGGATTGTTATAACTAAAGGTAAAACATGTCAATGAAGCCTAGAATTAAGTACCATCCTGAAATGTAAAAATAAAACAAGTGAGAGAGTGTGATAAAGAGGTATGAATCCACCAATAAAGTAGTAATAACTCCTGAATAAAGTATACTGCAGTCAGTACAGAATAAAATGAATGTGACAGGCAGAACCAAACAGCAACATGTGTTGAAAACAGTACTGAAGCTGGAATGTGTGTCCCAAAATCTGGATATGTTGCTCTCAGTCTGCAATATGCAGATAGTATGGTTGTCTGAAATACCAAACATCCGCAGTTGTCTATAGCTATATAAAGCAAATGTAGCAGGATGATGTAGCTGAACAGAGCCAGATATGAATGTGTATGAATAAATATGAAATGTATATTGATGTAGCAGTAACATTCCTATCACCAACCTGAAGTAGTTATCACATAGGAAACTGTAGGCAGACCTGTAGTGTGTATATATCTGCAGCTAGTAGAAATGTACAGCATATGTATAGGTATTTGAAGTTGTTAATTAAATATTTCTTCACCCTACCCTATAACCACAAATAATCCATTCCACGTGAAATGGGCATGTGCATTCACAATTAACACCCCTGGACATTTGTCCTGTTGGTTCATACATATTTGCATGTACGTTGATGCATCTGCCCTGTTCATACATCCAAACCTGATGGCCTGTTGCCATCAATCAACCCTGCATGTTGTTGGATTGTGTATTGCTGTTCAAATTATGCATGTGTTATGCTTGCTGTTCAATGGCTTGAATTTATGGGGGTTTGGTTAATGGGAATACTAATGCATGCTGTTACAACTAATTGTGAATGGTATTGTATGTTACTAACCCAAACTGTCATAACATAATGCAAAACATAGGACGACAGGGAAGGCGGGTTCCAGTGGACCCACCTCAGCTGGCGAGTGCACCTGGCACTAGTGCCGAGTCTGGACCCTCCTCCGGTGGCCCTGTGCCACCTGCGGGTGGAAGCGCTGCAGGGGATGGGGCTCATCCCCCCTCTGCAAGCGTGGCCAGAGGAGAACATCCACTCACCTTCCGTAGTGTCCGGACTGTGGTGCGTAGGGAGATCTTGCACGCTGTGCTTGGGCCCCTACGCCAGCTTGAGGCATGGGTGGCACAACTCATGGGCATGCCTGCTGCCCGGCCTACACAGCCCCCAGCACAGCCCCATCCTGGGCAGTGAAGGCACAGTGGCAACTGCCCATGGGTGGGGATCTCAGTTCCACTGTTGCCTTCTGTGGGCTCATGGGCTTGAGATATCCAAACATCCGTCCCCGTCAATTGTGTAACCCCCCCCACATGTGTCATACACCGCCCCTGTAAGCGTCTTGTTTGTCTTGTCTGTTAACCTCCCCTACCTACCTCCCCAGCTATACCGACTTCCTGTACCTGACATACCACTCTCACCTTAAAAAAAAAAAAAAAAAAGGGCACTCTGTACCCACAAAAAAATTATGCCCCATACATAGCTGCCCATTTTTCACACATGTCTGCTGGACATGTAAACTGGCAATTACAATTGGTTGTACAACAAATATTATTGTTGTCCTCACACCTCTCTCAGGGGTGGAAGGTTTCAAATTTCACACCAAATTACAAACATATGCACAGCTGTTGCTGACGAAGAAATGGGCAGCTATGGGCCTTTCCTACATCCCTCCTGCAAAACCCGAGCTTGTTTCCCTACTGTCCTACCCTCTTTGTGACCCCTTTTTCACCACTTTCCTATCTCCCCATTTTCTTTTCTTTCAAAGAAAATAGCGCGGGTGTGTGCGAGAGTAAGCACTTTTAAGCAGTAGTAAGCGGGTGTGTGCGAATCTAAGCGGCAGTGCGCATGCGTGACCTCCGCGCAAACCAGCGCTAACCCGCTTACAACTGCTTAAAAGTGCCTTAGTCACTCTGAATGACAAGGCCTGTAGTTTTCTCAGCAGCAAAATAAAATACCTCCCTCAGTCTCGAACCCAGGACCTTGGAAACACTAGTCTGCATGACTTACCACTAAGCCATGAGTGCTATACAAGAACATTGTGCTGAAAGAAATATATCATAAAATAGTAGGAATTAATGTAAAGGAAATATAGCAAGTCTAGTACACAAGGCATGTCATGTATATTTACTATCAAATCTAGTGGATTTGTAAAATAGTACTATGTGCTGAGAAACAGTCATGCTAGTTGGTAGCTACTAGGTAATAATGTCACAGTAGCATCTGGCAAGCCACACACATACTCAGAGCAGGATAAACACTGCCATAGTTGAATAGTTAAGAGTTCAGACATAGCAACTGTGACTGAGTTACAGGGATGTCCCTGATGTGAAAACAAATGTCAACTGTGCCCCACTGACACCCTGTCAAATGTACTAACAGTAGGCAGAAAGGTGTAACTACACATGCAATGGTAACTATGACTGACTGAAGGTATGCACCAACTGCACGGCACAAATGGTGTACTAATACATATGCTTGAAATAACCCACAGTCACAACTGCAGAGTATCAGAATATGTCACTGGAGTAACCCACTGCTATGTACCATTCCATGAGGATGATAAAAGATGCACCGGAGAGTATCTGAGGCCTGCTCAGCAGCATGATCAAATACCCCTGTAAGTGCCAAGGCCCACACCATGACCAGACCATACTGCATGCAGTAACACCCTACCACAACAAACACATAGGGAATTGCTGGCCAAACAGATTTATCAAGCATTACAAGCTGTGAATGTAAATGGAAAATAGGAAAGCCATAGCAACACATAACAGGAAAGACACCTAGCAGGCATACAAGGAGTGAATGTAAAGGCCAAATATTGAAGCCATAGCAACAGATTGCAAGAGCCACTGCTATATACCAGTTACACCACAATCCCCACAGGAAAGCACACACACCCATATAAACAGTATTACTAGTTGTAGGTGTCAGTTTACATACACATGGAGAACAGGACACTGGAGGAAGGAATACTCAGCTTACAGAACAACATGCATTGCAGTGTCTACAACACAGCCTGAAATATGAGAGACATACCAACCCTTACACTCACAGAACAGTGTCCACAGCAAACCAGCATGGTCCCCACCCTGATAATCTGAAAGGGCTATGCCTACCTAACAGACCTTTTTATAGCACAGGCCTGTAATCCCAGTGAGAACTGCAATCACTACACAACAGGCTGCATGCAATTAGTAAATGCTGGCTAACAATTGGTGCAGAGGCCATCACATGGACATGTGCAGATACCTACAAAAGCATCCTGTACTCCCAGTCCACACATGCAATACTGTCATTGCACCCGCTGGAGGTAGAGAGAGAGAGAGAGAGAGAGAGAGAGAGAAAACAAAAAAAAAAAAAAGAAAGAAAGAAAGAAAGAAAGAAAGAAAGAAAGAAAGAAAGAAAGAAAGAAAGAAAATAAAAACCTGAAACAACAAAGCAAAGAGGCAGACAGCAGGCCAAGCAACTACAAGCCTACACAAACAGCTGCAACAAACGCAGGTAATGTAAAGTACTACTATAATACTCTACATACTGTGAACCCTCCAGATGTGTTATTGGTCTGTATCTATGTATATGAGGATGTGCATAGGGACGGGGACATACTGAAACTGTCACTAAAGGCTCCACATACATATGTATGTGACAGTAGCTATGTGCACATAGCAGTGTAGGTTGTAGTGCAATGTACAAGTAGGTTGTACAGTAATGGGGGTTCAGCAGTACGTTACTGTGTGTATACATATGTGGAACTAAAAAGGAGTATGTATATATATATATATATATATATATATATATATATATATATATATATACATATGTGTATCGTATGTATATCGAGATATGTATGTATATATATATATATATATATATATATATATATATATATATATATAATATGCATATGTGTATACATAGAGAGGGATGTAGAAATACATAGACAGATATAGTTTCACAGTGGCATAGTTTAGTACTAGGCTATCTGCAGACAGTGTATAGAATAGATTTAGAAACTTGCGCGTCTGTATAGTAGTGACACAGTGAAGACCCCCCCTACATAATAGCATTAGTTTACTGTGCCTCTGTCTAGTAGTGACACAGAGAAGACCCCTGCTGTAAACCTATGATCTCCCATCCACTTGTCAAGAATGCACATGAAGAGTGTCAGTGAGGGTTTCTGCCTAACATGAACTGGGATCCTGTTCCACAGTATGGGAAGCCTCATAGTGATGGATCTGTCCCTACAGTATGTCCTATTCATATGTGTGCTGAGGTTTAAATCCGTAGCTGTCGTGCTTCTGATGGATTTGGATTGTATGAGGTGGAACATGTCCATCACTACCAGATTGGACATGGCCTACTACATCAGGCACAGATCACCCCTACGTAGGCAGTATGCTATGGAATAGAGCATAAGTTACGTTAGTCTGGCAGCATATGACAGTTGTTGCAGACATCCTCCTGGTGATGTACTCATGGGGTCCCCGTAGCTGTTGCAAGTGCCAGGTGAGGTACATACCAAATGGGGCATAGTACACAGTCATGGGCCTGATAAGGGAGGAGTATAGGGGTACAATGACCCCTTTTGATGTGGATGTGAATCCCTTCATGATAAGGTGGGCAAGGTAGGAAGTCCATCCAACCACTTTGGCAACGTGGGTGTCAAATGAGAGGTCAGGATTGCACAGTGTCACCAGGTCTCCGATTACTTTGTCTGTACTCAGTGGGTTAATGTCTATGTGATAATATGTAGGTACCTTGTCCGTCCAAAAGGGTATGAGTATACATTATGTGGCATGCAGTGTCAGGCCATGACTCTGGCACCAGTTGTTGGTGCCTGTGAGGCCTGTCAGTAGGATGTATGTGTCAGCAGGTATATCGCCTATGGCGCCTAGTATGCAGTCATCTTTGAACATTGTCAGCCACTACCCTCCCATGTCTGCTTCCACATCTGAGAATGATATGCTGAACATGAGCAGTCCCAGGACAGAGCCCTGTGGGACACCACATGTGACTGGCTCTGAGTCTGACATGGCAACAGTGAGGTTGACTATAGGGTTTCTATCTGTTAGCTGGTTTGCAACCCATCATGTGACATATGGAGTTACATGTCAGCTGTTGATCATGTCTATGATGGCAGAGTGAGGTATTGTGTTGAATGCTGTAGGCAAGTCCAGGTAGGCTGTATGGACCACTGTGCCCTCAGCAATGGCTGTAGTGACTGGTTTGAAAAGGTCAACCAGGTTCATAAGGCAGGATCTGCCCTCTACAAAGCCAAACCGGGTGGGATCAAGTGTCTAAGTCCCCAATGTCTCTGTGTATGGGTACCATAATGATCCTTTCCATAGTGTGGCAGACCAGGCTGGTTAAGCTTATGGGGCAGTAGTTACCAGGGTCTGTAGAGGTGCCTCCTGTGTGGAGTGGGACTACTGTTGCTGTATGCCAGTGTCCAGGTACATATGCTGTAGTAAGGCTACGGCTGAATAGCATGTAATGTGCATGTGTAGCTCCTCTTGCAGTTCATGTAGCATGCAACCTGCAATACCGTTGGGTCCCATTGACGCTGTGTTTACAGCTCTGCTGAGAGTGGTTCCCAGTTGGACATCTGAGATGACAGGGAGGTTACAGTCAGCTGGGATAAGTAATTCCACATGTGTGGGTGAGGGAGGGGAGAAACCTGCACTAAACCTGTCTGCCAGACTGTTGGCATTATCTGTGTGTTCAGTGTAGTGTATGTCACTGTGAACTAACTGTGAACACAACTGAGGGTTCCCACCCAGGTGTGTAACATAGCAGAGGAAGGCCTTGTGGTTATCTGTAGTGACCATAGCGATGTCCCTCTCATTGTTGGCCTTGCATGTTTGTACAACAAAACATATCTTTCTACTACTGCTGATGACAGATGCCATAGCTCTATGGACGTATGCTCTGCCCTGCAGTAGCTACCTTCTGTTGTTATACAATTTGTTCAATGCTGGGGTCCACCAGACAGGATGTCTGCCCTTGGTGGAGAGGGTCATGGTTTCATTTGTGATTGCATGATCCATGCATTCTTGGAGATGTCTGTAGAAGCATATGTGAAGGTGTCTGCATTGTGGGAAGTGGATTACACTGGCCCAGTAGGCATTAAGGATACCAACTCAGTTATAAGACGTGTAAAGTCGGCATGTGAGAAGTTTCCCACTGTAGTCTTTTGTGTTGTGGGGGAGGTGGGATATGTATATCCAGGGGGATTTGTCTGTGGGCAGATGTGACTAGTGAGGGATATACTTCCAGTGTGTAGCACATTGTCCCCATGTTTGTGATGATCAGGTCTAGTATATTATCTCCTGTTGTGGGAGAGGTGACTAGCTGTTCCATTGCATTTGACATAGTGAATTCCAGGAACCTTTGTGCTAGGGTGTTTGGGGTAGAATAATGCACCCGATGTATGTTAGGGTAGTCGCAGTATCCCAATATGATGGTGTGTGGTGGGACATTCATATCCTCCAATGTCTACAGGAAGGCTGAATGTGGTCCCTGAGATTGGGAGGGTGGTCTGTAACATGCTACCAGTTGTATAGCAGGTTTGCCTATGGTTATCTGCACCTGGATGGTCTGTGATGCTTCATGTGTTGCCACTAACGTGGAGGTGTGTGTGTCCTCCATGAATATGGACACACACCCTCCCTTTTTGTTTTGTCCCGAATCCTGGGTCCAAAACGCATGATACGGGGTATAGCCTGGTACCGCTGGTGTGCTCTCAGGAGCCTTGAACCAGATTCTCACTTACTGCACAGACATCGAGATTGGTAGAATATGTACGTACAGATATATGTAATACACACATACATATATAGATATCTGTAGAGACTTATACATATGCAGATAGATCTGACTGACAACAGATATGTCTGTATATGACTATCTCTCACTCTCTGTCCCACCCCCTCACACTCACCCTGTGTCTCTCTCTCACTCTCTCCCCCTCTCTCCCCACATCTATATGTATATATATCTACATCTATATATACATATTATATAAACATATATGCAAACAGATATATATCCATATACAGATATAAATATATCAATACATATATATACATATATATATATACATATATAGACTGTGTGAGGCACATGTGTGCAGATGTCTTGCTACAGGTGCCTGGTGTCACAGGCATGGAGTGAACATCAGTGTGGATACCGGAGTACCATACCCCATTCAGAAACACTGACACCAGTAACCACCACATATGTACATTCCTGCCCACCACTGCATGTGTCAGGGGGGAACAGGGTCAACAAGTGTACAATAGGCTCCACGTCGATATACACAGTGGCACACTTGTCCTATAATACCTGTACATGGAATGTGTCAGCGGACATGGTGTGTCAGCTATGGACATGTAGGTCACTGTACCCCTCCACACCCCACAATGTCCTACATGGTATGTACCTTCCATGACACCTACAGATATGGTGAAGGACACAGACATATGCAAGTAACTGTGTCAATGCACTCAAACACCACAGAGCGCACACAGACTACCTACATAGAGGTTACCACTGCTGGATATACATAGTTCGGTCACACCCATGTCAGTTGTCTACCAACCATGGTAACACCTCCAACATCCACAACACAAATTACCTATGTCTGTCGTCCTTGTCACTGCAGGATAGAGCACATGGTGGAGGTATGGGACCCTATCCACAGATATGACATACCCTGTAGTAGACCACACAGAATTAAGAAGCAAGGCTCCCCATGAGTAGATGTCAGACATACCCCTGCTGAATGTTATGCTGATAGGTAATATGCCATATGAGTCACCCTGTTTAACTGTTTGTAAGGAGCAGGTACGATCATAACACATGTGTCACAAGGGGCAGGGTAGCATAACAGTATGCTGCTGTAGGCCCAGGGCCAAAAGCACACTACCTACCTAGGACACAATGCACACCCATGAACACATTGCAAATGGAATATGTGAGGTGGAATGAGTGTGCTAGTGACTGGGTGCATGTTGTGTACTGGTGTGATTGCTCACCATGACTGTCTGTCTGTCATGGTAGTGTGTGTCCTTGGTGTGAGGCCAGAGACAGGTGTGTGGGGTATTGTGATCAACACATACTACATTGCCATATGTTGTGCTGTGTTACCCTGTATGTCACTGTGGTGTAGGTAGGGTTATGGCAAGTAAGAGTAGTGTGCATTACCAGTGAAATATGTAACGTGCATTGTGTGCAGTGCATGGGCTGATAATGTTCCCCATACAGTACCTTGATTCAAACCCCCAGTGTGAGGTTGTGTATTGTACCTGAAACAGTGCGTTGACTGCTGCAGTATATTAGTCTGTTGTATGGAGTGTGCCAGGTACTGTTGCACAGTTGTCGGATGAGCACTGATATCTGGTCATGTACATGTGTATCCCCCAATAGACAGACAGCTGCTATATATGGTGCCTAAGTTATATCACTGCAGTCAAGTATTATGTGTAGTATGTGTGCTATAGTCTGCTGACAGATATTGCTGACATATTTCCCTTCTCCTTTTCAGGGCCATGGTTCACCAGCGGAACCCAGTCTACTCCGCTGCAGAGGAGGAGGAGATACACCAGAGCCTGGTGCGGGATTTTGCTGTACTCTTTTCTCGTACCAGCCAGAACCAGCAGGAGAGGGCTGCACTGTGGCAAGACCTGGTCTGTCGAGTAAATGACATAGGCACACATAACCGGACATATGAGCAGGTACGCCATCACTGCAGTGATTTAATTAGAAATGTCCATTAGTGTGCGTCGGATATCCACAGGCAGCAGCTTGCCACAAGTGGTGGGGTGGCTAGACATCCCCCCCTCACCAGACTGGAGGGACTACTCCTGAGTGTTGTGGCTCCAGCACAGCAGCAACAACAACAGCATACATGTGTAATGATGGAGGCTGGAGCCACACAGCAGCAGGACACAGAGCGTGCAGGTAACATGCCATGTGTATAGTTGACCATTCTGTACACTGTTAGGTTTTGCATGTGTGGGGTGTGTCCTCAATTTGTAGCTGTAATCTTGGTAATTATTGTGCATTACTGATAACCTCATTATCTGCAGTACACCTGTGGAAGCTAGCTGTTGCACTACTGAACTGTATCATGCCCACAGTATCAATAGCACAGTTGTGCCCACTGACGATAAATGTCTCGTTTCCGCAGGTCCCTCTGGTGTAACAGCAAGGCAGCCTGTCCATGCTGGTGAGTGTGTAATACCATTACCTTCACTACTCTGTATACTAATAGTAATAATAGGCTGAAGCAGTAGTGCTATGTGTTTGATTGCAGGTGTGTTTGTGTCTGTGGGTTGATATCTCATATACTGAGGTGTGTGCATGTGTGCATGTGTGCATGTGTGCATGTGTGCATGTGTGCATGTGTGCATGTGCCCATGTGTGCATGTGCGCATGTGTGCATGTGCCCATGTGTGCATGTGTGCATGTGTGCATGTGTGCATGTGTGCATGTGTGCATGTGCGCATGTGTGCATCAGTGGTGGCATTGTGTACACATTGTAAACTGTGTTTCCTGTCTTACTCCCACAGGTTCTGGCGCTGCTCTGGTGTCGTGCAGCAGGGAACCTGAATCAGCTGCTGTGGATAGTGATGATGATACCTGTGTAATGGCACAGGTAGGTGTGCCAGGCTCCATCATTGGTCAGCCAATTGACATTACACAGCTGTCGACCCCATCAATGTGCACAGTCATCCTGCCAATACATCCTTTGTCACCAATGTCCCTAGGTGATGGACAGGATACAGTAAGCATTGACCAGGGTAATGTGGTACCGGTGGCACATGCATCCCCACACTGCAGCCATGGCCAAGGTCCTGACATGGTACCACACAGGCAGACGTCCATGGGTTCTCGTGGGAGCATCCGTGGGCGTACCGCCCCTGTCAGATGTGCCCACAGAGGTCTTTCAACCCCAGCTATGTTTTGGGCTGTAATGCAGGCACAGTCACGTATGGAACGGTTCACCAGACAGGGTCTGAGGGAGCTGAGAGCATGTCGCACAGCCATGAGTGACAGTATGCGTGATGTTGCAGCTGCCATCCGCAACTTCCCCGAGGTCATTGACAGACATTGGGGGGACACATTAGATCCGTTCCACAACTATATGTCCATGAGCCAGGGCAATGGTGGACGGTTGAGGCATCAATGTGGCCGAATGCCAGCAACAGCAGCAGCTGGCAGCCATCACGGATGACAACAGGGCCGTGGCCGCTCACATAGTGCCAGCAGCAGTCCCAGCAATGCTGGGTCTGTGCTGTCATCGGACCGCCCCAGGAGACCACGTGCACGTGGCGCTGGACAGTCCCAACAGGGACCTGCCTCCAGTCAACAAACACCTGCTTCTGATGACAGTACCCAGTCTGGCTTGGTACCTGATACGGTCTGTAGCACCCCTGCCAGGCACAGGTACCATGTCCGTGGCCACAGACAGTGATCTGTATGACCTGGCAGGTACAGTCTGTGGCTGTCCACAAACACCTGTATATGGCAGCCATGAGATGGGACTGTGTGCATTCATACACACATGCAAAGTGATAACACCTAGGGCTACCGCATACACGCACACACTGCATCAACATTGCCCCATCTTGTACTGCTGTCCCTCACCAACACACACACACAGACATGTCAATTGGTTGTATCAGTGGCAGACTCAGGCATACCAGGTACACACCCTGTGCATATGATGAAACTGTGCCACCTCCTGCAATCTGTAAAATCGGTGCAGGAACAGGTTAACATGGTGCTGATGCACAGGGTGACTACATAGATGTATTGTAATAGTATGATGTTGACAACAGTACAGTGTAATTATGGTATTGTGGGTATATACCACCATGCCTGATGCAGTTACAGTATGAATGTCATTGTATTGTTTTGTACACCCATAGTAATTACCACAGTGTTCTGTCTGCACATCTTTGCATACTGGTGGTGAGGCTGTGAAGGGATGGCCACCTACATAGGTAGCACAGGGGATACAACAATGTACATATTGATACTCAATGATAGCCATGTCAGCTGCGAGTTGCATGCTGTCCACACATGACTCTGCAATGCAGATGTTTCAGGATGTTGACATCTGTGCGGTACTACACAACAGGTTCAAGGCTCACAAGAGCACACTAGCACTACAAGGTCACACCTCATACCATGCATAACAGCACCAAAACACAGAACTAACTATGACAGGAGGGAGAGTGTCCATACATGTCAAGGATACTGTGGTGCCAGGACAGGTATCATACATCATACTAAGTCTGGAACTGCTGAGTGAGGGCTCAGTGTCTGTTATTTGACATGTGTATTATTACAGGTATGAGCACTTGGGTATCAGGCCAGTTATTCAACATTACGAAGGTACATAGTCTATACACTTGTGGGGGGTGCATCTGGACCAAGCCCGTCTGACCTGGGAATGTCTGGGTACTGGCTTAGAGTGCCTGCATATATGCACTGTTACATACTGGAAGTCATAACCTTGTTTGTTGTAGCATAGTCTACATACAGGCCTGCTGACTGTAGCTTTGTTTATATGCATGTTTGCCTGTTATGTTCCTGAAACACTGATTCCACCTGCAGTGCAGATATACAGTGCCTCTGTGGATCCCTAGTGACATCTGTGTTGCTTACTGTACTGCTGTCCATGTGTCACTTGACAGAACGTCACTGTCTGTCCTGTTTGCATGTAGCTTGCCTGTAACACATTGCATATGACTTACCTCACATTTGCTCAAGACAGCATTCATATATGCCAGCACTAACAAATCAGGAGCACTACACCCTCACATAGTCACCTTGAGTACCTTGTTCCCCATTGGCCCTATGTGTCGTTACTTAGTATGGGAGTCACAATGCTATGGTAGCATGTGCAAAGGTCACCTGTCGATCTACTCTCAGGTCCAGTTGGTGAATCTGTGAGTCATGTGGCAATGTTACAGCTGCCTCATGTACACAGACAACCCTCTCCCCTTCCCATACATGTACAACACATGTGAGAGATGCAACCACATAGCCAAACTGGGGGCTAAGCTCTGTTTACACAGCACTGGCATTCCCTGTCAGGTGGAGTGGGATACTACAGTGAATACAGTACCAGTCTCCCATAGACCTGCCACGACCACAATCCAAACACAGACACACACAGGTACATTATTGGGCTCTCAGGATAGCATCCTGCCTGAGCAGCTGACACCTGCAAAGCAGACACACAAGCAAGCATTATGCCAGAGCAGAGCACATGCAACACATAGCTCACAAAGCCTGTGTGCCAAACAGTGTCAGGTCATACGGCTAGACAACACACCTGCTATGGTTGTATGAGGTACCGCTATTGTCACGTACACGATGGTCCTGCTCTCAGGCTGAACAAGGTGACGGTCACACTGAGCTGCCCGTCGGGCACTATGTTCCACCACATAACACAAGCAAAGCGGTCACTCCAAGGCATGTAGAAGTATGACTCAGTCATTGTCTGTGCCAGTGTGTATGACCTCTGACACACCTCCCTGGACTACATGTTAGGGGACATAGAGGGGCTCTCTGAGCTTGTGGCACAGGCTGGTATGACCCTGGCCTTGAGTAGCATCTCACCCTCACCATGAATGCTGCCACAATATATAGACAGGATCATCGGTTTCTGTACTTAATGTATCTTTCAGTGACATCCAAAGGGGATCCAATGCCTTTGTCAGTGTGGGATTACATGCAGAACATGCCACATTGCTTTGCTTGGGACAGCTTGCACCTGTCACCCATGGTCCGTTGTATATTGGCAGAGGCTGTTGCTACACACATAGTGCCTTTGTATGCAAGGCTGACATTACATAGCCACCTACACAGGTATCACACGGGATGGGACACTAATAGCAATGCTACTCAACAGCAGCAGTGTAAACCTCAAGATGCATGCAGTGGAAACTGTCCTTAGCATGGGGTACAGCAATATCCATGCAGTAACAGACTCCTGGTACAAGGCTCCCAGGTGCACACCATCAGTGCCAGGTCATTCCTGATACCATGCTTGTCATCCCCTACACATGCACCAAAAAAGAACAGGGGGGATGTATCCAAAGGCACCTCAGATACACACCCCCCCAGGTTGGTGGCACTGCACAAAGCATCAGAGCCTCTCCATGTGCAACACACAGTGGGTTAGACTGCCTTCAGGTTCATAGCCTGGCACACACCACACTCCCATACCCAGGAAACCCATTTGGCCTTCCTGACAACACTGGGAATATGACGGTCTCTACACACACCATTATATGGTTGTACTGCAACTACCCAAACATACAGTTTGAACATTATTCTAGCTGCAAGACCCTATCTGAAGGTTTCTTATCATTCATTCCCTGCATTGCTATGGAACAACGTGTTACCACTCCCACAAGTGGTGACAACATGCTGCACCTGTTCATCACCAACATGTGGACTATATGCTCCAGACCAATCATGTATCCCTCGCTGGTGGGATGACACCATCTGCAACCCACACTGTATAGTCACATACCACATGCAGCCTCTGCACAGAACGCCACAGTCATACAGTTGTCTGCTGCATATTCCATGTATTCACATGAGGCAGGCTTCGGACATGGGAACTCTTGCAGTTCACAAGTACATATGTGTAGGTGGCACACACATACATCATGTGTGCATTGACATTACTGATATAATGTAGGTTGTGCAATATTGGGAACAACACCCCACACACATGGACAAACTGTGTGACAAAAATACACATGGCATTTGTAGGATACAAACCCCTACCTTACTATGTTAGATCACTTGTGAGAGTTGCAGTAGCAGAGTGTACTATTTGCATTACGGGGAGGATTGCTTTCTCCTGCTGTACTTATAGGGTGCTGACATCATCAGTGTTTAGACAGTGGGATATGCAGCATGTGTTGTGTAGTAATAGTTACCAAAAGGGACATTTTTCATACACATGGAATTACACACACTACTCCCCACACACAGTCACACACACACTGGGCACTTGCAGGATTCAAACCCCTACTTAACTATGTTATGACACAAGTGAGAGACGCATTAGCAGAGTGTGCTATTTGCATTACTGGGGGGATTACTTTCTCCTGCTGTACTTATAGGGTGCTGACATCATCAGTGTTTAGACAGTGGAATATGCAGCATGTTTTGTGTAGTAATAGTTGCCAAAAGGGACATTTCTTATACACATGGAATTGCACACACTACTCCCCCACACACAGGGCACTTGCAGGATTCAAATCCCTACCGAACTATGTTATGACACTAGTGAGAGACACATTAGCAGAGTGCGCTATTTGCATTATTGGGGGGATTGCTTTCTCCTGCTGTACTTATAGGGTGCTGACATCATCAGTGTTTAGACAGTGGAATATGCAGCATGTGTTGTGTAGTAATAGTTGCCAAAAGGGACATTTCTCATACACATGGAATTGCACACACTACTCCCCCACACACAGTCACACACACACTGAGCACTTGCAGGATTCAAACCCCTACCTAACTATGTTATGACACTAGTAAGAGACGCATTAGCAGAGCACGCTATTTACATTACTGGAGGGATTGCTTTCTCCTGCTGTACTTATAGGGTGCTGACATCATCAGTGGTTAGACAGTGGAATATGCAGCATGTTTTGTGTAGTAATAGTTGCCAAAAGGGACATTTCTCATACACATGGAATTGCACACACTACTCCCCCACACACAGTCACACACACACACACAGAGCACTTGCAGGATTCAAACCCCTACCTTACTATGTTATGACACTTGTTAGAGACGCAGTAGTGGAGCGCGCTATTCACATTAGTGGGTATAATTTCTGCTCCTGAAATATGTATAGTGTGCTGACATCATTATGGATGAAGAGGTATGTACATCTGTTACAATCCATCAGTGAGGGGGAGAGCATATCTATGCATTAACTTTGCACAGGCACAGTGGCCTACTATACTGTGGAGGCAGACACCAAATACACTGTGGATAGCCTTCTGTATTCCCTAGGGACAACAGTCAGGTATTGCACTCTACAGCCATATGTTTACCTGTCAGATGCAAGTATCTGTTGCTCATATACTGTTTGTGGGTCTTTATTGCCATAGCCTTCCCTATCTCTATAAACAATGTGTATACTGTGGGAGATGTTTGCATATGAGTGGGATCCAGTACTTTACTTATGTCTCTGTTGTAACTTCACTGTGTGCACTGGGCAGATGTCTGTATTGTGGGAGGTTCCTGTGTTAACACATAGAAATGCCAGATATGTGTGTGCAACTGCTGAACTGTGACATGGCCTAAGTGTGTGAGCATGCCCAGTTCCCAGTTTGTATGGCTTCTTGACTGCCACATCTCATTTATCTAAGTGTACGAGCATGCCCAGTGTGTCCTTTTCTTATGTTTGGATCTGTGGACCACCACATTTCTGTTTGTGTGTGGACGCCATCTATATATCACATGTACAGTTGAGTGTTGGACATCAGGTTGTGTTCTTACTGCCCAACTGCTGTGTGTCTGAACCTAACAGGCATTATGCTGTGCCTGCAGGGTCGCCATGGGATAGTTTGCATACAGTTGTCATCATCCTTTCCTGCTGACCAAACTGTTGTATTGTTGTATATTGTACTGGTGCAAAACTTTCACTGTGGTGGACAGTATAATCGGTTTCAGTCCTATCACTGCTTGTAATGTTTATAGTGAGCACACCAGACTGGTTGAGGGCCAGTTGTGCAGATATGACCATGTTGCATTTTGTTCAGATATGGACAGCTTAGTACATGATTGTCCGACATTGTTAATGTATTCCACAACTTGTGTGGACAGTGACAAACAATGGCCATGTGCCCTAGTCCATTTGTAATGCTAGTCAGAGAGTGTTTGTCCTTCAACATACATTTACTGGTGTTTGCCATGACATATGTCACGGTTAGTGTGCTGTGCCTCTGTCTACCCGTGACATACAGGTGATATCCAGGGTACACCTACCATCTCCCATCCAGTCATCATGATTTCTCTGGATGACAGTCACTGAGGGACTCCCTGGATATCCTGTAGTGGGAGTTTAGTCGTGAGTGGAGTGAGCTTCTGGGTTATGGACCAATCAGTACAGCATGTCCTGTTTATGTCTGTGCTGGGGTTCAGGCCTGTCAGCTGCATAGGTCACCAGCATTCAGTGTTTACATGGTGCCAAATGTCCATTGATACCAGGTTGGTCATGGCTCTATACATCAGGCACAGTTCACCTCCGGTCAGTCAGTATGGCACTTTGTGGAGCTGCAGTTTCTTTACTCAGGCAACACATGGCATCTGTTACAGCTCTGCGATCCTCCTGGTGGGGTATTTGTGTGGTCTTTCCAGTTGCTGCAGGTGTCTGCTATGGTACATCCCTGAAGGGCCATTGTACACAATTGTGAGGATGCTGATGGATGACTGGAGAGGCACATTGACCTACCCTAACCAAGCTGTGCTTACCTTCATGATTAGGTGGGTATATGGTATGTTTCTGTAACCACTACAGACACATGGTTGTCACATGCAAGATATCTATCACCTTGTGTCCCCAGGTCTCTTATTGCTCCTGATGTACTTACTGGGTTAACACCTATGTGGTAATTTCTGGTCATGTACTGTGTTTCCACAGGGGTTGACTATACACTATTCTGCATTTCGCTTGTTGACATGGCTGTGGCACCACTTGTGTGTTTCTATGTGTGCCTTTTGTAGATTGCTTGTGTCAGCTGGAGGGTCCGATATGGTGGCCAGTTTGTAGTCCTCTGCAAACCTGTTCAGACAGAGTCCTTCCATGTTGGCCTGTACCTATGTGACATATATAGCATACAAGAGGGGTCCCAGGACCATGCCTTGTGGGATGCCAGTTGTACCTAGTTTGCAGTCTGCCATGGCTACAGCATGTCTGCCAGGTCAGTTCTGTCCTTGAGCTGGTTTGCAACCCATCTACTTGCATAGGGGTTTATAGTTATGCTGGTGAGCTTATCTGTACCGCCAACTAGGGTATTGTATGGAAGGGTTTAGCAAGGTCCAGATAGGCTGTGTGATCAACATTCCCCACATCACTGGGCTTGGTGCATGTTTCACATGAGTCAGACATGTGTACAGGGCAGGATTTGCCCTATGACAGCCACACTGGGTAGGGTCCAATGTCTGTGGGTAGCCAATCCCGTTATTCATGGGATCCATGATCATCCTCCCCATTACTTTGCCAACCTAGATATTCGGGGTTGAGGGGTGATAGTTTGCAGTATCCATTCAGGCACCCCCTTTGTGGTGTGGGACCACTGTTGCTGTACACCGCTCTTTGGGTACATATCCTGTGGTAGGACTGATAGTGCACAGTAATGTTATTTGCTGTTCCATTCTTCTTACAGTACTTGTTGGACACAACCCAGGACACCATCTGGTACCACTTATGCTGTGTGCTGTGCTTTGTGGATGCTGGCTGTTACCTCAACATCTGCAATGTCGGGGGGCCAGCACTCTCCTGGGATAGATATTTGGCAGTTAGGTGCTGGTGAGGAGTTTGCAAAGAATCTGTTAGGTAGGATGTTGGCAATGTGTGTGGGTTTGGTGTATTGTTTGTGATATTAGAGTGCTGCAGAGCATATCTGTGGATTATCACCATGGTTCCTACCATCAGGTAGGACAGCTGTATAATAATCCTTTGTGTCCTGCACAATTTGTATCATCATAGGTTCATAGGTTCATACTAGGCTATCTGCCCTGGCCTTGTTTGAGCACGGACAGACTGTGAGTGGGTCTCAACACCCCTTGCAATGTGCATATTATGCCCACGTAGGGTTTACTTTCCTAGATGTGACACAGGGATGGCCCCAGTGTACACCTACTATCTCCCATGCACTTCAACGAATATCTCTTGTTGAGTTTGTGTGTAGAGCTCAGCCTATCATGGACTGGGATTCTGTTCCAGAGTGTCCTAAGCCTCTGGGTTATGGATATGTCCCTCCAGCACATCCTATTAATCTATGTGTAGAGGTTCAGATATCTCACTGTGGTGTGTCTGCTAGATTTGGGGTTTCTGCAGTGGAGCATGTCCATTCATTCTGGATTGGACATGGCCTTGTACATCAGGCATACGTCACCTCTGCCTGTGCAGTATGCTTCTGAATTTGGCTGTAGTTTCTTCAGCCAGGCTGCAGATGTCCAATGTTTGGACCCTTTATCCTGTTGGTGGGGTACATTTGGGGTCTGTCTGACTGCTGCATGTGTAAGGTAAGGTACATGTGAACTGGGGCATAGTTGTCCTGTATGGGCCTGATAAGGGAAGGGTATGGGGGCACAGTGACCTCTGTAGCTCTACATGTGCAACCTTTTATATTAAGGTGGGCAATATAGCAGGTCTTCCTGGCCACCTTGGCAATGTGTGTGTGTCACATGACAGGTTACCATCCACTTGTGTCCCTAGGTCCATGATTACTTCTTCCATACATAATGGATTGCCACCTATGTCATACTTTGTGTGTGCCTTGTTTGATATTTGTTGGGACATTCATACTCTGAAGTGTCTTCAGGAAGGCTGGCTGGGGTACCTGGGTTTGTGTGTGGGGTCTGTAGCAGGCTTCAAACAGGTACACATTTTGAGACAGTGTTACTTGCCCGTGGATAGTCCATGCTGCTTCTTGCTGTGGTACCAACCTGGGGGTGTGGTTATTCTTGATAATTACTGGTATCCACACTCCTATTGTCGTCTGTTCCATGTTTTGGAGCTGTGGAGCATGGTATGAGGCATAACCTGGTAGTATTAGGGTGCTCTTCTGGGCCTTGCCCAGGTTTCTGTTACAGAACACATATTACCATTCTCCATGCTGTGGTGGGTTTGGTCTGCATGCACCTTGCAGGTTAGACTTCTGGCATTGGGTAGCATTACGTCCAGGTTATTATCCCTTGTGCTACCTATGTTGGTGGGTTTGTGTTTCCAGACTTACCTATTCCAGGCACAGTGGGGGTAACAGCAGCCTTTGCCAGCATCTACACAGCCAGGTGTGCTGGGTGCATGCCATCCCTAGCAGGTGGGGCATCATGTCTTGCTCGGCATGTCAGCCCAGGCTGTCAGCCATGTGTTCCCCCTTGCTAACAGCAATACCTCAGCCAATTATTTTACTTGATCTTGTTGTCTTCATAGTGTGGCATCATGCTTGGTGAGGGTGAGATGTTAGGTTGGGTCTTCATGTTTGCATATACTAGATGGTGTTACATTGCTTAACACATGGCAATCATGCCTCAGGTGGTGTTGCAGGGCTGCCTCTGTCGGATGCACATACTACACTCCCTGTACATGTTTGAGAGCAGGTTATGTCATGTTAGGCGTCCCTGTTACTATATGAGTGAGTCGGAGAGGGGTATCATTCCCAGGGTTCCTACTGCACCAGTGTATGTGCTATGCGTTGCCTCTTTGCCAAGGCCAGGGCATACTGGGCATGCCTCCTTCTGCCTACTGGGGCAGGCTCAGGTTGTTCCTCCTCCGAGTCACGCACTGCCTGTGATGGCCTTGGCAATGGTGGGGGGCTGTTTGTCCCGGCCCTATGCCGGTCCTGCTGCAGCTTTTTTCGCAGGATCATATTATGTAGCATAGCACATACCATGACAATTTGGGTACATGTAGTTGGTGAGTACTGCAACGCTCCACCAGATGTGTCCAGGCACCGGAACCGTGACTTGAGCAGCCCAAACACACGCTCTATTACATTACGTGTTTGTGCGTGTGCCTCATTATGGCGCTCCTGTTCAGGTGTGTGTGCATTTCTGATGGGTGTCATCAGCCACAGCTCCACTGCATAACCTGCATCCCCCACTAGGTGTCCATGTGGGATGTCCCCATTGGCAAATGTCTGGTACAGCTGCGTCAAATGCTAGATATGGGAATCATGGTAACTCCCAGGGCAGCCAGCACACACATTCATTATTATGCCCTGAGCATCACACATGACCTGGCAGTTGATGGAGGAGAAGCCCTTGCAGTTAATGTAGGCCCTACCCCGCTCACTGGCTGGTGCTTTGATGCATATGTGCATGCAGTCTATTGCACCCACTACCTCAGGGTATTCCGCTATTTGCTGGAAGAGACGCATATTGCTGGCCAATACCTCACAGGCATTGGGGAAATATATGTGATCACCGACATGTGCTGACATGGCATCCAGGAACTGGTGCAGTACCCTGGAGGCTGATGCCTGTGATATCCCCATCATATCACCAGTTGGTCTCTGGAAGGTACCTGTTGCTAGTATTCTTAGGCCAACACATACCTTGGTTTCCACTGGGATGGGTTCCCCTCTGTTGGTTCTGTGTGTGAGGCATGGCCTGCACAGCTCAACAATTTGCTGCAGGAAGTCTCTGTCCACTCTATAGTGCTCCACTATCTCCAGCTCATGTAACCCCTGGTAGGTGAACCTGGGCCTGTGCACTCTTCTCTGTCTCCTCACTGTGGGTTGTCTGGCAGCATTTCCATTGTCACCACCCTCAGCAAGTCTCCTATGTCTCCTTATGACAGCTATGGCAGCCCCTAACATGTTTGGTCTGAGTGCAGCTTTTTCAGTTTTCACTTCTACTAGCGTACTCCTGTCTTGCAGTGTCTCTTGAGAGAAACATACTGCAATGCTGTTTGCATTGTTTTAAGTGCTGGGCTGGGCTTGTATTCTGCCTGTGTAATTGCCTGCTTCTAATTGTTTTCACCTGCTACCTCTACAGGTATTCCCTGCTAGTTTCCTACTATTTCTTCTGCTTCCTTGTCCTCTCTGTTTCCTCAGGGGGAGCAACGCGCATACCAGCAAAAACACGCTCACAGTGGCTACCACGTGTGCACACATGCTTACACGGACTAGAATCTGCTTATTTGGGTTAAAACGCGCGCACACCAGCGCAAACAGGTTTACAGATCTGTAAACAGGCTTCTACATGCTTCCTCTGTATTACACGCGCACACTCTGTCTTACTCGCGGCTCCCAGCTCGCACACGCGTGCATGCACATACAGCAAGAAACTTTAGTGTTGGCCACAGTGTACACCTTCCATTTCTTGACTTTCCCATGCTTATCTGTTGA
>NC_056737.1:1000816731-1000834231 GCF_019279795.1 Protopterus annectens
GGTAAAGCTCTCTCCAACCAAGACTGAACTTGACAGTCATGAGGAGAAGGTAAACATTTGTACCTCACCACACTCATCACATAGTCTCACTAAATCTACACCACCAAAATCCACACATAGTAACACAAAAACATTCACGGAGGCTCTCAATAATAATCTGTCTAAGCAACAGAGACCTCCAAAGCAGAAACGCAAGCAACCTCCATCCCCCAACACAACCCAAATGACACATAGCCCACAGACTCAGTGTGCCACTCAACCACAGCCAATAAGGCAAAACAATGTACCCAACACACTAGTCATAGGTGACTCTATAGTCAGGCACACTGATGTCCCACTCACCAGGCTAAACAAGGAGAAGGTTACCGTCAGCTGCCTGTCGGGTGCCAGGATCCACCACATAACACACGTACTCAGGTCACTCCACAACAAGTACAAATATGACTCTGCCATTGCCCACGTTGGTGTGAATGACCTGAGACGTACCTCCCTGGTCTACATGAAAAGAGACATGGAAGAGCTCTCCGATCTTGTAGCCCAGGCAGGTATGACTCTAGCTCTGAGTAGCATTCTGCCATTGCCCAGAATGATACTGCAGTACAAGGACAAAATGATTGACGTCAACAATTGGCTAAGCTTCTGGTGTCATTCTAAGGGGATCCAGTATCTGTTTGCTTAGGATGACATGATCGACAGACCACGATGCTTTGCCACAGATGGCCTGCACCTGTCGCCCCGGGGATTCTGGACACTGGCTAAGGCTCTTGCTGCCCCTATAGTGCCTTTTTTAGGCAGGGTTCAAATAACAAATTCACCGCCATAACAGGAACAGGCAAATTAAAAACTGAGGGTAATGCTACTCAATGCTAGAAGTCTAAATCTCAAAATGCACTCACTCAAGGCACTCCTTAAAATGGAGAACATCGATATCTGTGCAGTGACTGAGACCTGGTTCAAGGCTCCAGAGAGCACCCCTGCACTACCAGGCTATAACTCATACCACACTTTTCAGCCATGTAACCTGGACCGAAACACCAAAGGCGGAGGTGTGTCTATATTCATTTAGGATATCCACACCTCCAGGCTAGTTGCTCAGCATAATGCATCCGAGGTTATCCAAGTGCAACTAACTCTGGGCAAAACTGCAATCCAAATTGTAGCTTGATACAGATCCCCCAGCATGCCCCAGAATTCCAACTCCTCTTTTCTTGATGTACTGGAAAATATTAGGGTTCAACCAAACACCCTAATAATGGGCGACTTGAACTATCCCACCATTAGCTGGGAAAACTACTCGTGTACCGACTCCTTAGCTCAATGCTTTCTGGAATTCATAAACTCCAATGCCCTTGATCAACTTATCCACACCCCCACCAGGAGCAACAATATCCTAGACCTAATCATTATCAACATGAGTGACTGGTGTTCTACACCCAAGTCAACTCCTCGTTGGTCCGATCCGACCATAAGCTTATCACCCTTGATATCCACATTCCGCCCCCACCCCCCATTAAGGAAATCACAGTAAAACATTCCTCCAAAGCCAACTTCATGCTTCTTAAGACAGAAGTGGTGAACTTCATGACACCCATGCAGATGGACAATACAGTTACAACTTCTGAATCCTACACAAATGCACTCTATAAGCACTTACACAATTGCATGGATCCTGCTATCCCAAACAGAACCAAGACGCTATCCTCCAAAAAAGGAAGCCAATCTGGTGGTCCCCTGCGATAAACAAACTGTACAACAGAAGGAAGAAACTGTTGCAAAAGAGAGTAAAATCCCATGAGTGGAGGAGCTCCCTGGTCAGCCTCAGTAAGAAGCTGAGATCCCTTATAAGATCCTCCAAAGCTAGCTACAAAAACAAAATCACCACTAATTCCAAGGACAACCACAAAGCATTCTATAGCTATGTCAAGAATTTCGATGGCAACACCCAGATCTGCTCTGAGTTACAGCACAAAGGCACGAAAATTACCGAACCAACTGATATTGCCAACATCCTGGCAAATAGGTTCAGTGCTAACTTTACCCCCCTCTCACCCCTAAAGGGCCCATATCTATACAGGAAGAATGCAGAGTCCCTGTAATCACAACTACGCAGGTAAAAGCTGCACTCCCTAAAGCCAAAAACACAGCATCCATGGGACCGGACAACATCCCAGGCTGCGTTTTACACAAACTTCAGAATGAACTGGTTCCCCACTTAAGCACCATGTTCAATAATAGCCTTGCATCAGGCTTTGTGCCCACTGAATGGAACACAGCAACAGTTATCCCACTCCACAAAGGGTGAACCACCATTAATCCCGGGAACTATCGACCTATTGGCCTGACGAGCCTGGAACGTATCATCATGGAACTCATAAGAAAAGACATTGGTAACCTCCAAACTCTTGCCTCCTGAACCTGATCAATGTTTTTAGGCAGTTCACTAAAGCCGTAGATGAGGGTAAGGTGGTTCACACAGCCTATCTTGACCACGCCAAGGCTTTCGACACCATCCCCCATTCTGGAATTATAGCTAAACTCACTAAACTAAGTATAAATCCCTACGTCAAAAGATGGGTTGCCAACTGGCTCACTGACAGAACCTACACTGTAAAAGTTGCATACTCCAAATCTGACCTCAAAGCAGTGACAAGTGGAGTACCACAGGGTTCTGTCCTGGGACCTCTCCTGTTTGGTATCTACTTCTCTGAAGTACAGGCTAACACAGAAGGTCTCTGGCTAATGAAGTTTGCAGATGACTGCAAACTAGGAACCATAGTCAAGTCCTCAAATGATGTGGACATCCTACAGAAGGGCCTCACTGAGACAGATGCCTGATGTCAGAGCCATGGCCTCTAGCTCAATGCTAAAAAGTGCAGTGTCATTCCCTTTGGTAAAAACTCTGTACCCATGAACTACCACATAGGCAGCAATCTACTTAACACCAAATGCATGATAATAGACCTTGGGATCTAGGTGGACAGTAGTCTCTCCTTTGATAGTCATATCGCCACAGTAGTCAAGACGTCCTTCTGCATGACACACCTCATCATAAAAGGGTTCTCTTCCAGGAAAAAAAGAGGTCATTGTTCCCCCCTACTCGACACTCATTAGACCCATTATAGAGTAAAACGACCCTTTTGGAATGTACCTCACAAGACATCTGCAGCAGCTGGAAAGGCCACAGAAGTACCTCACAAAGAGGATTACTGGCCTCAAACAAATGTCCTACACTGACCACCTCAAAAAACTCCGGCTTTACTCTATAGCATATCGCCTACTCCGAGGTGATCTCTGCCTAACATAAAGCTATGTCAAACCCAGAGCTGCTGGACATGTTACAACTAAAGAAATCCCAATCCCTCCAAGCTACACACTCTAGGGACCTAAACCTTGTCACTACAATAAACAGGACATGCTAGAGGGATAGATTCCTGTTCCAGAGACTTTCCATAGTCTGGAACAGGCTACCCATCTATGTCAAGCAAAGTTCTTCAGTAGCACTCTTCAAGAAAAATCTTGATGAGTGGATGGGAAATAGGAAATACACCCCGGGGATCACTTCTGTGTCTCTGCTCAACAGTGGCACAGGAAAATAACTTTCTTCGGTGACGTAAGCAGGGAACCTTGTTAGCTAGGCTTACGTAGGCCCTTGGGCCGATAGCCTAGTACCTACCTATGAACCTAAGATGATTTTATCAAACATTGTATGGAACTCTATTGAATGATTTTTTGTTGAATTATAAATTACCACCTATTTTAAATATGAAATGTCTACTCATGAAATCCTTTACAACATACAATGTAGGGTTTATTTATTCTACCTTCAAATATCACTCCTGTAACTGTCATCCAAGGTAGTGGCTGAACAAACCTGGCCATTTGTCAGATCCCTCATCTACTTAGCAAATAAGTAAGCAAAATGCATACTGATGACTGTGATGAGCTATGCTTCCTCCTTTAAATACTGTACCTGAATGTCTTGAAGTGTAATATAGGAGCAGAGAAGATGGCAAGAAGAACCTCTGGCTTATGTGTCCCTTTCTGCTTCCTATCCATGTAATCCCTGCTGCTTCTTATTTACTGGCCAATTCTGCTTCCTTTCCACATGTGACCCATTCTGATTCCTATCCATGTGGCTCATTCTGCTTTTGCCTCTAGTGTTAGTTGGAAAAAAAGTTAAAGACATTACTTAAATAATACCATGGTATAATAATAACACACAGGACTGCATGCAGTTCATATTCTTATACATTCCCACAGGGTTCTGTGCTGCAATCTCTCCTGTTTGGTATCTACTTTTCTGATGTAAAAGCCAATACCAAAGAGGTCTGGCCGACCAAGTTTGCAGATGAGTTCAAGGTATGAGCAGTCATTGAATCCCTAAATGATTTAGCCATCCTGCAGGAAGATTTGTCCCAAATAAGTACCTGGTGCCAAAATCATGGACTGAAACTAAATGTCAAACAGTGCATTACCGTATCCTTTGGGAAGTCATCTTCCCCAGGGAACAGTAGCACTGACAATATGTTCTTAGGAGTTCACCCATTTGTTTGTGATTTGGGAACTTATGTGGACAGTGACCTAACTTTTGACCAACATGTTCATAGGTTCATAGATTCATAAGAGATTACTAGGCTAACAGCTGATTTTACCCAATGTATGGCCTCCAGGGGCAAGAGGATGGCATAGATTTGTGCCTGCACATTGAGTATCTGACAGATTGCCCCTGTCCATAAGTGACATAGGCATTACCACAGGTGTGAATTTGTGATTCCCCATCCATTGATCAAAATTGCGTTTGAAGAGAGCCAGAGAAGGGCTCTGCTTAATGTGAAGAGGGAGCCTGTTCCAACGAAGGGGCAATCTCTGAGACACATATCTCTGTCCATTGTTGTACGACAGTTCTTCTGTATTGCACAGCTTATAAACAAAAGGATTGTGTCTAGATTTAGGGATGTTATCTTCCCCTTTACTCAGCTCTCATTAGGTCAGTCATTAAACATAATGCCCCATTTGGCATGTATCTGTCCAGACACATGCAACAACTGGAACTCCCACAGAGAAACCTTACTAAAATGATGCAAGGCCTAAACAACATCCCTACATGGACTGAATCTAAGTTCTATCACTATACTCAATATTTTACAGACTGCTAAGAGGTGACCTGTGTGTGGCATGCAAGGCATCCTCTGACCCATTACTGGCGGATTTACTGCACATCAGCAAGTCAAATAGCATCATAAATACTTGGGATCTAAGCCTTTTCTGTAACATCAACAGAATTGTTGGGAGGGACAGCAATATATCTTGCAGAGGATACCACTGCTGTGAAACAGACTCCCCATCCACATAAAACAAAGTCCACCCCTGTCCATTTTCAAGCGCAACTTAGCTCTATGGATGGGAAACAGAAAATTTATCCCAGAACTGCCTCTTGTACTACTAATGGAGTGAGGCAGCTCCTAGATGCTATATCTCATGCATGGGTTCCCCCAAATTATCTATGGTATGATCCCAGTTATTCTCATTAAGGATAATATATAATTATCGACCATGGGATGAATAATAATTTCTTGTAGCTAGAAATAGGGTGATAAAGTCTACAAAATTTTCCAACTGCAACAGCCAGAGAGTTATATATTTGGCAACTTGTTTAGAATGTTCGGCATTCTACGTGGGCAAAACTGAAAGATGCCTTAAGAGGAGAATTTATGAACACTTTTATGAAATTCAGAAGGAAAACGCTAAAAGTGCCCTTTATAGACATCTTTCAGTTTGCCCCAAAGCAAGATATGAATTTTTTGTCTTAGAGACAATGATTAGGGGTAATCGTGGTGGTCTCTGGGAGACCAAGTTGGAGCACAGGGAAACATACTGGCAGATTTTATTAGAAGCAAATAAAGCTCCAGGTTTAAATGATTTCATATCAGTAGTGCCTCTGCTTAAACAAAGCTGGTAGGGTATAATTTATTAATTCATCTGTGTTTTATATGAAATGTATTAGAATATTATAATGATATTTCAGTCTAATTTTAAAAATATATGTATTCACATGTTTTATAAAAAACTTTTTTATATTTTTTTATTCAGTGGAAAGGGAATGTCATTTAATAACTTTTGATACATTCAATGTTATTTAAAGACGTTTTAAATCAGTGCTTCTTTAAGAGATTCAAACAATAGTTGAATGATTGATTGTGGTATAAATTCAGTAAAGCTGTGGTTTTAAAATGTATCTAATGAAGTCAAAAACTTGGTTTGACGAAAACGTTTTATTGCAGTTTGCTTATGTTAATAAAATTGCTGGTCATGATTAAATTGGTGGTTGTGGTCCTCCCTTGCTGATATTTTGATTTTGTTGGTCGTTTTATATCAGTTGAGTATCCGTTTTTGGTTCATGGGATGAATAAGGACATTCCATAACTGAATGGGATAGGTTAATTCAAGCACAAAAGGGGAAACTGGCTAGGCTTAAAATGGCCTGCAAGGGCAGCTAGCCTAGTACTTACCTATTAACTTATGAACCTGTTCTTTGTGATCTAGTTTGGACAGTTGAACTTAATCCTAAGGACAAAACAACACCAACAAAATAATGTTTTGATCAGTCAGCTGATTGTTCACATGATTAAGAATCTGTCATTTTTATTTATTTATTTATTTATTTATTTATTTATTTATTTATTAAATCGTTTTATTACTTACTCATTTTGTAACTGAACATCTGGCAGTTTAGTGGACACAAGATACCCAGAACACTATTAAACATGCAGCTGGAATAAACAAATGGCATTAATAGGTAGGACAGCTTGCTTACAAGTTATGGTCTGGCTACAGACACAGACACACACATGTGCACACACACACACACACACACACACACACACACACACACACACACACACACACACACACACACACACACGTGTAGATGCACCATGAGAACTGGATTGGACCTTATAAAGGCTTGTTAAAGAAAATGGTTCCTGACGTACAGATGTTGTGGAAATGGGATATAGTGGCCATGTCCATGTTGTTTGCACTATGACTCAGTTTGCATACCAAAATCCATAACCATCCTCCCGCTGCACATCATTGCCATGTACCTTCACAGGTGCAGTCTTATAACCTGAATTGCACTTGAGAGAAAGAGACCGAGACAGGGAGAGATTTGTATCAGCACTGGCTTGTAAGTCATTCTTCAGGGGATTCTGGCTTCAAACCCAGGTATGCCAGACAGGACTCTATTTCAGTCTTAGGAAATTTCATTAGAGAACTGCATACAGGAGTCAAATTGAGGTGTGACCTGATGTATACAGAGAGGCAGGGGAGCTTTGTCTTCTTTTTCACTGACTTCTAGATAGCACAGTGGTCCTATACAATGTGTAGTGACCCTTCACGTACCCCTTTTGAACTTTGTGAGGAAAGTTAAAGAAATGATGACCACATTGCCCCTAGCCCAACACAGGATATAGTGACCCCTGAGTTTTTGAGAAATGTTAAATAAATAATGATATCATCCCTGGCTCCCCGCACAAGCGCAGTGACCTTTTGTGTACACATATGAGCACGGCTGGTTATAGACTAGGTCAAATTCAGGATAACAACATCATCCCTGGCTCCCCGCACAAGCGCAGTGACCTTTTGTGTAAACATACGAGCAAGGCTGGTTTTAGACTAGGTCACATTCAGGATAATGACATCATCCCTGGCTCCCCACACAAGCACAGTGACCTTTTGTGTACACATAAGAGCATGGCTGGTTTTAGACTGGGTCAGATTCAGGATAATGACATCATCCCTGGCTCCCTGCACAAGCACACTGACCTTTTGTGTACATATGAGCACGGCTGGTTTTATACTAGGCCAGATTCAGGATAATGACATCATCCCTGGCGCCCTGCACAAGTGCAGCAACCTTTTGTGTACACATATGAGCAGGGCTGGTTTTAGACTAGGTCAAATTCAGGATAATGACATCATCCCTGGCTCCCCGCACAAGCACAGTGACCTTTTGTGTACACATATGAGCATGGCTGGTTTTAGACTAGGCCAGATTCAGGGCAGATGCAGTTACTATGTCTGCACTGAAATGCACTTATATAGCCCTGGTGTGTGGGAGCCACCAGCCACCAAAGTTCGGCTGTGGGTATTCTGTGATCCATTCATCTCTCAAAAAAAATAAGAGGTGACTGTTAATCTCAACAAGCTAAATAAGTTTCAGCCACACAATCCCCACCAAGCAGTTATAGCTACTTCTATGTACAATCAAATGTCCAGTTGTGATAAATGAGGATAACCATATAATGTATTTCAACTTTGTTACAAACAACCAATTGCCGCATATTAAAATACTGCACATCGCTTTACATAATCACATTAGTCCTGCAGAGCTGAACAGCAGCAGGTAGCTAGTCCTTTTCCCCTAGAGAAGACAGTCATCTACAATGTGCATATCATTTGTTCAATCCAATTAAGCAGTCCATATTTCTTCTTACAAATGCACAGCAGTCCTGAAAAAACACACAGTAACTGTTTAAACTGAGTGAATAACAACAGGGGTCAGTTAATTTCATTCAGCAACACCAACCCCTACCCAGCAGTTATAGCCATGATGTCTGATGGTTACGTAATAATATTTCATCTCCAGGGTCTACACATACAAGTTCTCACACATTAAAGTATTCTAATATGAGTTCCTCCACACAAATCTCAAAGGCAGAGAAATCTTGCCAAAAATATCTGGTTGATAACTGCCAGCAATATTGTAAAACTAGTAGTAACACATCTCACTGCCCCATTCCTCCCACCTCAGCTGTTTACATAAATCATAAAGCCAGAAATATTGACAAATTTATCTGGTTGATGACTGCCAGCATTGTTGTAAAATTAATAATAGCACTCATCTCACCACGGCATTCATCTCATCTCAAGTGTCCTGTGTCCACATAAGTCTCAAAGCCAGAAATGCTAGCAAATATATGTGGTTGATATTGCCAGCATAAAAATAGTAATACCAGTTAATTCACTGCACTGTTCCTGTTGTCTATGTCCAGAAGAATGCAGAAAGTCCATAATTTTATAAAGAAAAATAAATAAAAAAACCCTCCTACAGATGGCTTCATGTCTACATTTTAATATCGTTGAGGTTTTTGCTTATGGCCTTGCAATGTTTAAGGTTAATATTACATAAGCTGACTTGAGCGTCAGCAGGAACACCACCACCATGGAGCGCACTCTTATTGCTGGTGGATTTTCATTCAGCTGATACCTTCTTTATTTTCTTATTTTTCAGAGCAAGAAACATGGCTCTAAAACTAACTAAATAAATAAATAAATGGAGAAAAAGTGCCCCTAAAACTACAGCATTTCCCACAACTGCCTAGATGACCTTTCCATAAGGCCAGTCCTGGTTAAGGGCAGAGGCAACCAAGTTGAAATGGATTTTAATTGTACTTCACAGAGCTCAAATGCCATTTAGAATTAATCACTCTATACTCAAGATTTAAATTTCTATGTATTAATCAAATGAAACACACTCCCCTTTGTTTGTTTAAATACCTACCTTCTTCCTTCTGTTTTATAAATATTGAAAATGGAAGTTACCAAACAACACTTTATTCTCTTTGCATACTCTCCAGTGGGAGTTTGATTGTAGCTTCCCCTTCACAGCTTATACTATTTTTATTTATTTATTTAGCATTTGTTTATTGGGAAAGTCCGACTGGGACAGAGCCCATTTTCAGCGGAGGGCTGGTGAGAAATGCTCCAGATGCACGTCTAAGTAATTTACTTATTAATTTATTTTGTCTGACATTTGTTTACCAGGAATGTCTGACTGGGGATATAATCCATTTTCAGCAAAGGCCACGGAAGAAAACCTCTAATAACAAGACATTTAATTTTGTAGCACAGTACACACTTCACAACACAAGTGCGCTGACAGAAGTGACAACAATGCAATATTTACGTAACACAAATGAGGTGGCAGAAGAAACAAGAGTTAAGTGTCACATACAGAAAAGAGCGAAGGTTAGACTTTGCAGATGAGTCATTACAAAGAGATGGTGGGAAAGTGGATAGTATAGAAGACAGAAAAAGTGACAGGAAGACGAGAGTAGAAGGCAGGAAGAGAGACCAGCATCCAATCTAGGTTGAGTTGGTATTAGTATTTTTGTTGTAATGAATAAATGAGGTTATAAACTGAGTAAATCCATATAGGTTAATTCTAGCAGACAGGTAGTCACTTGTAAGGTGTTGCCAGTCTATGTAATGGCTTCATAAGGTATGGTTTGCTACTCTTCATAGGTTCGTTAATTCATAGGAGGTTACTAGGCTAAAGGCTCTAGGGCCGTTACAGGCCTAGCCATGTTATACCTCTGTTCCCTAATTGACATTGGTTAGATGATTGTTATTCACAGAGAGAGTCTATGATCAGCATGGACTGCCGCCTCTCCACAAGGGGCCACTCCCCTTCTCTGCTTCAGCATTGTTCATTCTCTGATATAATTCTTTATCCTGCTTAATGCATAGAAAAGCAAACATTTTCACTGTGTTTTTTATCAGCTGGTAAGTCAACTGTATTGACTTTTTAGGTCTTTTGTAGTTCAGAGATGAATACTCGGCTAACTGCCTTGAAGGGCAATTTTTTTGCCTATCCAATAACCAGAGATTAGAATCAAACTCTCTACTTTGTATCTATAAGGGAAGACCTTAACCAGTATGCCAAACCCACCTTCCTTTTCTTCTGTTTGTTTCAAACCAATCCATTCTTTCTTGAGATCGTATATTTAATTTCTTCCACTTGTTTTCTCTTTCCTTTAACATCATTTGAGAAATGGATATATTTGTCTTTTAGTCATCTGTACTTTTTTATTGATTATTTAACTTAGTCCTTTATGGAAGGCCTGAACCTAGAGGCATGTTTATCATGAAGTTCATCAGAAGTCAGATGTTACAGGATGGTTATTTACATGCTTATTTGTTTGTTTGTTTGTTTACCGTGGTAGTTCAGTGATGGACCCATTTTGGCTACAGCTTGGATGCAAATAAATATAAGAAACATATTTAAACACTGAACAAATCTTGTATTAGACATCATTTTGACAAAATTAATTCCAATATGACAGAAATGCACAGGACTTAAGAAAACACAAGCGTAATTAAGAAACAAAAATGTATGAGCTAATGTTAAGTAATTCTAAGACTACTTAACTCAATACAATAAAACTACAAACAAAGAGCAAGCAGTAACAATGTATATAGTTTTCACAATCCTCTATCATTGAACAAAGGTAGAGGTGTAAGTGAGGTTTACTGGTAAAGAGCATAATTGAGATGTAGGGACTAAAGACCGGGGAAGAAAGAAGACACTTTATCATGGAGATTAAAATAAAAACATGCAATTCCTTTTTAAATGTGAGAAAGCAGCATCAATTTAAAGTCTAGGAAAGTTTCAGGAATTCCTGATGTATACAGTAGGACATCTAAGGTTTTAGGCCTTAGAATATAGAAAGCATTGTCTAAGCAAACTATATTCTTAGAGACTCTGTCTAAGGCTAGGGTTTTTTCAACATGGTTATTTAAGGATTAGGTTGTAGGTCTGAGTAATAGTTTGGAGGTGAAATGTGGAGTGCTATTTAGTTTAATTGTTTTATAAATGGGTATTAGCAGGAGAAGATGATCTCTTTCTATTACAAATAGTCCAACAGCAAGAAAATGGCATGAAACTCAGATTTAGGTGAAGATGGGATGAAATGTCAAACAGAGAACATTACAGGATTGCAGAGGTTTTTGCTGGAGGAATTGATGACAAGTAGATAGTATATTCTAGGTGTGGCTGGGAGATCCCTTTTTAAATTGCAGAATAATCTTGCTGTGGGGTATGGCATTGCGGGATGTTTGTGCAAACAGGAAGGTCTGACTAATTTTAATGAAATTAACAGGAGAAGTCATAGAGAGGGTGGGATCTAGATGTAGGACTAGGTGTTTCAAGTTTGAAACCTGGTGACTGATGTGTTGTTGATAAGACAGAAATATAATTCCCACTGAGAACAAGCTGTTATCCTTCTAGTCAGAAGGCTTGGGAGGTCAGGGGTAGGGGATGGTGGCCTAATGGTTGAGGTGTTTGCCTTATAAACACAAGGTGCAGGGTTTGCGTCTCACAAGGGTTAATTGGCTAGGCTTAAAATGGCTCTCAAGGGCAGTTAGCATAGTACTAATCTATGAACCTATGAACCTATGAGTTTGGAAATATCCTGAAGACGGTGAGAACTGATTATCAAAGGAGTATCCAGAGTAAGTGAGTGCTAAATCAAAGTGCGTAAGGATGTTGATAAGCTGAAGGTCACATGGAAGGCAATAATGAAGAGAGAAAAGAGAAGGGGCCCCAGTACAGAGTCTTGGGGTAAACCACAGTAAGGGGGGATGAGAAAAGAGACATCAGTATTGACTGTATCCTGGAAAGATCTGTTGCTTAAATAGTCAGCAAACACATTTCTGGCTTCACTGGAAAAATAGAGGATCACAATAAGTTTAAGATAAAGTTGTGATTGACTGAGACAAACATTTTTTTGAGCTTGATAAAGATGATGCCAGAAAGGATTCCTTTGTCCATCACAACACAAACAGAATGAATTACAGAAAATATGAGAGTTTGGGCCCTTTGCCCAACAGTAAAAACATGTTGAACTATAGAGATAACATGACAGGTTTCTAGAGCATTATTGGCTTGTAGATATAAAGCTGTTCCAAAGAGCTTGATGAGAGAAGGGGAAGAGAAATGGGATGATCATCAAAAAAAGATGAACAAATATTTATTCTTGGAGAATGGGGTGATCATCAAAAGAGACAGAGGAACAGTTATTCTTGGAGATGAGAAAGATGACTGTTTTCTTCCAGGGAGGTCTAACAGGAGATATGGGAAAAAGGCAGGCTGAAGAAATTCGAGGCTGGATGGGAAATACAATCCTTTCAGAGTCTGAGGAACAATTGGTACAGGCTGTCTGAGACAGAATGGCAGTGGTCAGGGAATTCAACAAGCAGTGGCAATTCATTTGAAATTTTGTTAGGAGGAAAAAAATGATTTAAAAATAAAAGTAAGAGGAATGTGTTGAGGGCTGGACCTGAGAAGGTGGTTTTGAGTTCCTCAGGAAAGAAGGGTGATTTAGTAAGCTAACTGTTCCCCATGATTGTTTTGACTTCCTTCCTTCCAGAAATTTCTGGGAGTTGAAAGGAGAGATAATTATTTGGCTCTGTAAAACAGGGCTGTTTCTCAAAATATTTCATAGGTTCATAGGTTCATAGGATGATACTAAGCTATTGGCCCGGAGGCCCTTATAAGCCTAGCCAAGAATTTCACCCATGTTCCCACAAAGTCAGCACCTGTTCTTTCTGTCCAGCAGGGACACAGGTGGGATCTCAGGGGTGTATTTTCTGTTTCCCATCCAGTTGTCCAGGTTCCTCTTAAAGAGGGCTAGTGAGGTACTCTGCTTGACATGGAGAGGGAGTCTATTCCACAGATCGGGTAGTCTTTAGAACACAAATCTATCCCGCAAAAAAGTTGTATTAATGTCACAGACCAGGTTGAGGCCTTGCGTGTGGGTTGCGCGAGTGGAGTTTTGAGAAGGATATGCAGTAACTCCATCAAGGCTGGGTCTGAGATGGCCTTGTATGCCAGACACAGGTCACCTCTGAGCAGTCTATATGAGACTGAGTAGAGGGACAGGGCTTTTAGCCTATCTGCATAGGATAGGCATTTGAGACCCAGAATTTTCCTGTCAGGAACCTCTGTGGTCTCGCTATCTGTTGCATGTGCTTGGCAAGGTACATGCCGATGGGGGCATTGTACTCGATAATGGATCTGATAAGGGAGGAGTACAGGAATGTTATGACCTCCTTGTTCCTGGATGAAATGCTCTTACTTATGAGGTGGACCATGCAGAAAGCCTTCCATATAAAAAGGCAATGTGGTGGTCAAAGGATAGGTTGCTATCAACCTGGGTCCCCAAGTCCCTCACAACTGATTGTATGCTTAGTACATTGTCATTAATTTGATAATTAGTGGGGACACAATTTTCCCCAAAGAGGGTAATGATGCATTTCTTGGCATTCAATATGAGGCCATCCTTCTGGCACCAGTTATTAGTTTGGGTAAGGCCCTCTTGGAGGATATTCACATCACTAGGAGAATTTAAGACAGGGACCAGCTTGCAGTCATCTGAAAACTTGGTCAGCCACAGACCACTGGTTTTGACTTGCACCTCAGAAAAGTATATCCCAAACAGTAGAGGCCCAAGACTGATCCTCTGGGTACACCACTCATTATGGGTCTACTCCTAGAGGTGGCTTCCCCTACTTTGACTGAGTGGGTTCTATCAGTGAACCAGTTAGCTACCCATCTGGTAACATATGGGATGATGCCTAGCTGGGAGAATTTATCTATTATGCCCGAGTGGGGAATAATGCTGAAGGCTTCGGCTAGGTCATCGTAGGTGGTATGCACTGTATCCCCCTCATCCATGGCCTTGGTGACTGTTTCGAAGAAGTCACCCAAGTTTAACAGGCATGATCACCCTTTGACAAAACCAGACTGTGTGAGGTCAAGGGTTTGGAGGTTGCCAATGTCCTTGTTTATAAGGTCCACGATAATGTGTTGTATGGCCTTGCAGATCAGGCTAGTCAGGCTGATGGTCCTATAACTGCCTGGGTCAGTGTGTGTAGAGCGATACCTTGGCCGTCCTCCATTCGGCTGGGACAAAGCCAGTGCTCAGGCTTTGGTACCTTTGTTAGTGAAGATTTGCATCAAGGAAGTCCAGGCTTTGTCCTTGCTTTACAAATGCAGGAGACACTGGAGGGCATTTAGGGCTCTCTGTGACTTTTTCTGAACCTGATGACTTCTGAAAAATATTTATTTTGAATAAGTTTTTTATTGATTAGGCATTGGTGGGTGTCATTCATGGATTGAGCAAGAAAAAGGTGGCAATTAATAGGAGATAGATAGATAGATGATAGATAGATAGATAGATAGATAGATAGATAGATAGATAGATAGATAGATAGATAGTCGTTTAGTGAGTTTACCTAAACAGAAGATCTGTTTTTGATAGTGTATGTCAAGGAGGAAATAGGACTTTCACTGGATCAGTGAAACAGGATGATTCTGTGATTACTGAGGTTGTTTGGAAATATGAATTTTATGAGGGATTTTTGTAAGGCTCCATAATGTTACAAGGACTCTTCAGTCCCTCACACTTGTTAGATATGAATATGCCCTCACCATGATGTTACAAGGACTCTTCAGTCCCTCACACTTGTCAGATATGAATATGACCTCATGGTAGCATATATAGGTGTGAATGACTTGAGAGGCCCAGCCCTGAGTGACTTGCAGACAAACATCCTGGCTCTTAGTATGCAGGTGTCAAATACAATAAGACTTGCTCTGAGTGAAATCCTACCTTCTCCCATAATGGTGCCTAAATACATAGAAAAGATAATTGGCTTCAGCAATTGGTTAAGTAGTTGGTGTCCTTTGAAGGTGTGGTCCACTACTTCAGATGAAATGGTAGACAGACTGATTTGCTTCACAAATGAGATCATGTACTTTTTACCTGGTCCATGTCATCTGATTACTGTTCAAAGCCCTTCCAGCCTTATAGTACTTTTTTCTTAGACAGATTCTAGTTACTGGACATTCCAAAATCAGAGATTAAATACAGCATATCCCATTTCTAACTATATTAAGGGTGCTCTTCTCAGTGTCAGAAGTCTTGATAACATATTTCCTGAGCTTGAGGTTCTCCTGCAAATTGAAGACTTCCATGTCTGTCTCATAAGGGTGGTTTTACATCATTTAAAGACACCCCTTTTAGCTAAGTTTATTACTTACCACACAGTTAAGCCTGAGGGGGGCCAGTTCTGTGTTTGTTAGAAACCATTTTACTTCCCTGAGACCCACAAATCAAACTCACAGAAATCGAATGTATCCTAAACAAAAATAAATTATCAATATATAGTCTGATATAGGGAACTCACTTTGTCCCCAGAAAACCACAAGAGATTCCCAAATGTGCTTCCTGAAATAACTATAATGAAGCATATTTTTCTATGAGTGATTTCAAGTATCCATTGATAAAGGTGCTGCCACATTTGTCCTTAGCAATATAGCCCACAGACATACCACTTCTGTAGTATTGTCACCTCTAGTTAAATTTGACTACAAATTTGTTACTTTTTAAAATTTCAGCTCTCCCTGTAAGCAATTCTGAACTTAAGAACTTCAAATGGACAAATGCATTATTTTTGATGAGCTCTTATAGGTTTATAGCTACATACTAGGCTAACTGCCCTTAAGAGCCATTTTAAGTCTAGCGAATATACTTTGATCAGAATCAAACCCTGTAACTTGTGCTTTTGAGGTAAAAACCTTAACTGTTATGCCAACCCCCCTCCTTTCAAGATTTATTTGTAGGTTTATCAGTTCTCAGCCAGCATCAGTTGCTACTTATGCAGTGGAGTTTAGCCCCACCTTCAAAGAAACTGTATAGATCTAGCAGTTCTTAAAAGAACAAAATAAAATGGGGAACTTAGAAACAAACCAGTGGCTACTGATGTAAGTAAGTTCCAGAATAAAAAGAAATAACTTCTAAAGTCTTATAACAAATGTAAATCTAGTCACATTAAGGATTCTGTGAAAAGGATCAGTAAAGAACTAAATGTTATCCTTATGATCAAAGCAAAACAAAAGCCGAGAGTAGCATCTGACGCAAAAAATAATTGTAAAATCTTTAATTGCATCTGAAAACTAAAAAATAATACCAAATAGCGTTCTGAACTAATCCAAAATGCTGCCATCATTCTGATCTGAAAGACACAACTAATATATTTGCAGATAAAGTTGGAGCTAACTTTCCCCAAGAAACAGTTATTAAACTACTGTGAGTCCCTGAATCCCTTACATCCCCTGCAATAATCAAGGAACATGTCCTAACTGTGCTCTTGAAAACTTAATATAACACTTCTATGAGTCCAGGCAATTTCGCTGAATGCCTAATAAACAGTGCCAAACATGCCTTATGGAATGCTCCCTGAATTTGTTTAACCTGAGCTTAGCCGCATGATATGTTCCTGAGATAGGGAGAACTAGTCTAGTGATACTTTTTCATAAGGGGGTCTTACCATATACCCTAAAAACCTATCAACTTAACTAATCTAATTTCAGAATGCAGCTGGAGTTGTTTGTGGTTGGGTATCGTGACTAGGCGTAATCACTTTAGTTGTCGAATATCAAGTGCTATGGTGCACGTATGTTCTGAAAATGCACTCAGAGTCACTTTAATAAGACACCATACTGTCAGTGGGCATAGCCATGTGGTGAGCAGACAACAAAATGAAAAAAATCTTGGGTAAACGACTAAAATGTGAGAAGTTGCACATTGTGCATCGATGTGATGCAGCTGCTTTAGCTATTACTGCACAATGAACTCATAATACAAGAATCCAC
>NC_056737.1:1000839231-1001066731 GCF_019279795.1 Protopterus annectens
AAAGGGAATTTCATGTTTCAAATCCATCATCTCATTGATAGCCCCTAATAGATTAAATGTTACATCAAATGAAAATGCAGTACCATAAATACCTGGCTACATCTCACCACAGGTGTCACATGAAAACAATGCTAGTCATCATCACTGTCATCATGAATACCTGGCTACATCTCACCACAGGGGTTACCTGAACACAATACTAGTCATCATCACTGTAATCATGAATACCTGGCTACATCTCACCACAGGTGTTGCCTGAACACAATGCTAGTCATCATCACTGTCATCATGAATACCTGGCTACATCTCACCACAGGTGTTACCTGAACACAATGCTAGTCATCATTACTGTCATCATGAATACCTGGCTACATCTCACCACAGGTGTTACCTGAACACATTGCTAGTCATCATCACTGTCATCATGAATACCTGGCTGCATCTCACCACAGGTGCTACCTGAACACAATGCTAGTCATCATCACTGTCATCATGAATACCTGGTTACATCTCACCACAGGTGTTACCTGAACACAATGCTAGTCATCATCACTGTCATCATGAATACCTGGCTACATCTCACCACAGGTGTTAACTGAACACAATGCTAGTCATCATCACTGTCATCATGAACACCTGGCTACATCCCACCACAGGTGTTACCTGAACACAATGCTAGTCATCATCACTGTCATCATGAACACCGGTTCTTCCATTTTCTACGTAGGACATAGTATCTTGCCAACTGTTGCCATCACTTTTGATTCAATGCCACTCTCCTATCTGCTTCAACACTCATTTCTGCAATTGGAGTGCCTTTTGCTTCTGCTCTGATATCCTCATTTCTTCATCTGTCTGACAGTGTGTGTCCTACCACCCATCTCAGGCACTTCATCTCAATCACCTCTAGCTTCCTCAACTGCTCTGCCTTTACTGCCCAAATTTCTTTACCATACAGTAGTACTGGTCATGCCACTGTTTTCTATGGGTTCCTATCACAAAATCAAAAAGGCTAAAGAGCAAATGGCTTTAACACCATAAAAGCCATTCATCGCGAGATCGTGGTACAGTGAAGATAAGAAAATTTGCCCTTTTCTCACTGTAGTGTGATCTCGGAGTTGGTATATATAATTAGTGGGGATGTGGGGTGCCCAGTCCCCCACAAGAGTGACTTTGAGGTATGGCATTTTGGATGTTTAAGCCATTCGCTCTCCAGTCATTTCGATCTCATATATAGCCCAGTTTTTTACATTTTTCTTTTCAACTTTTTTTTGCATTCTTCGGTCATTCACTACACCTGACAATCTATGACAGTTAGCTGCAGACCCTCTGATTCTAGCTTTTAATTCCTAATCAAGATGCTGTTTCTTCTCAACCACCCCTCCCAAGTACTTGAAACTGTTAACCTGTTCAACTATTTTCCCTTCTATCTCAATTCTCAGCTTCTTCTGATTTCTCCATTTGCTGCCATTTTAACTGTCTTATCTGTACTCAGTTTCATCCCATGTGCCTTCAGTTTTGCATTCCGTTCCCCTATCCTTTGGTAAAGTTCTTGCTCAGAGTCTGCCTTTAATGACTCATTGTCTGCATATGGCAACTTTGTTGATCTCTCCCCTCTGACCTGTTTACTAATTTAGTCCATCACCAGTTTGAACAGCAATGGGCTCAGACTTGAACCTTGTTGCACACTCACTCCCACTAGAAACCCCTTTGTGAGTCTTAACACTGATCGTACTTGAGTCATTGGGAACGTGTACATAGCCTGCACTAATTCTACCAATGTTTCTGGGACTTCGAACTTTTGCAGGACTGCCCAAATTGGCTGTCTTGGGACCCTGGTATTTGCTTTCTCCAAATCTAGCAATGACCATCTGAATACTTGCTTCATCTCTACCTTCTTCTCATCTATCTGTCTCACTGCAAACATTGGTTCAGTTGTGCTGCATCCTTATCTGAATCTGAACTGCTCATCTACCATCTTACTTTCTACTACTCTTTGTATTCGTTTCTCAATCACCCTCTCCAGAACTTTCATGCAGCGTGACAGGAGTTTGAAACCTTAGTTATGGATGTCCCCTTTGCTTTTGTACACTGGCACTAATATGTTTATTCTCCAGTCTTATGAGATGTCTTTCTCTCCATACTGCTATAAGTACTCTCAGGAATTATTTCTCTCCAACATCTTGATCATACAGTATTTGCTGTGACCTCATCTGAGCCTGCAGCTTTTCCTGACTTCATTTTTCTTAGTGATGTTCTTACTCCTTCTTTGGTGGACTCCCCCTCTTTTTTGTGTCAATATTACCTTGTCAAAAAGGCTGCACATCGAACACCCTTTCATTGACACATAAATATCGAACTACCAAAACTCCAAACAGCCACTTCAGCAAATTTTTTCCCAGGGAAAAAAATCACTTGGCCAACAACAAACAAAACAAATTGTCAGACCTGGGCTGTGCCCCCGACATACCCCCGAGCTAAATATACCAACTCAAAGATCGCACTACAGTGGAAGAAAGGGCAAATTCCTGATGATGGCCAAATGATTTTCCCCTAGGAAAAAATTCACTGAAGTGGCCATCTGGAGTTTTGGTACTTCGATGTTTACATGTTGATGAAAGGGCGTTCAATGAACTACCCTTTTGACAATGTAATATAGACCCCCTATTTTTTCATTATAGGCTAGGCATGGGGGTTTTCTTCATTCCTTCCATCTGTCTTTGATGTCCTGTGGACTGGTAAGCAGGTTGTTGCTGGCATCCCTTAGAAAGGATGGCTAACTACTTTACTACTTTATTACTTTATTTTGCTTTTACTGCCTGTTCTTAAAAATTACTCGATATTCTGCTACATTTATTACTGCTTGTTAGTAGCCTGATTAAATTGTAACTGTTATTCTAAGCCTTTTGTTTTAAGCACTTGGGCTTCAGGCCAATTGTTTTACATTAAGATGGCTTGTGGTCTACACTCTTGTGGCAGCATAGGTGGCTTACATCCTTCTAAGTTGGGAATTGCTGTTTGAAGGCTTAGTGTCTGTTATTGTAAAAGTGTCTTAGTTCTGGCTTAAGCACATGGGCTTCAGACAATATATTTTACATTAAGAAAGTATGCGGTCTACAGTCGTGTGGGTGGAGAGAGTAGATTCTGCCATTCTGAGCTGGAAATTTCTGGTTGAAGGCTTATTGTGCCAGCTTATTTGAACTGTCTCTTTCTGAAGTTGGTGTGCCTTCTGAATCTAGCCCTGTTTGCATAAGTTGAGCACTAATCCAGGCCATCTTTTTTGGAGAAGGTTCCCCCGCACCCTAGTAGCAGGCGTGTGCAGTTAGAACTCTTCTGATTGAAGACTGCTAGAACAAGGCTCAGTTTTGAGCTTCTTTATTGCTTAATTGGTTAATTTGTTTAAATCAGTTTGCTCTTGTTTGCTACTTTATATTTAAGTGTGTATCTGTTCTCCTGTGTTAAATTGACCTAAAACGAGTTTAAATATCTTTAGCATAGTCTGGCTACAGGTTTTGCTGTATCCAAATCTGTGTGATTCCTGTGTTTCCTGCTATGCCATCTTGTGTTGTCCAGGGCCTCCCTGCACTTAGTGGGAGTAAGTGAACTGGATAGAACTGGTCTGGTATAGGGTGTTTAGCTAAGAGCTCAGCGACAAGGGTTGATTGGTCAATTCCAGTCGTTCTATTTTACTTTTATTTTTGTGGTATTTAAACCCCACGTTTGCACATGTTTGCACATGTGCGCACTGCTGTTGTGCTGTTTTAACCCTTTGCAAGTTATCTCAGCTATATTTTTCCCTTACCAGCACTCCTGTGTAAGTGAGGCCCTCTTTTGCAGGTACTGTATTGATTTTATCCTGCCCTACTCTCACCAATAGGTACTCTCCTCAGATAGTACCCACTCTGCTATCTCTGACCTCTCTTCCACATATTCTGACAACCATGGATGGACAATTTCTTATGTTTTTTCTTGCTAGTCTGGTTGATATGGGCATCCTGAGAACATGTAGTAACTGCCTCATGTACATGGACAACCCTGTACTTCTACCACCTAGGAACACAATATGTGAGATATGCAATTACATTAAGAACCTAGAATCCTTACTGTCTCAGTCAGAAGCCAGTACATCTGTCACTGAGAAGGTTGTTTGCTCAAACACTACAAACACCAGATCTCTAACACCACCCACATCTGTACAACACACTCCTACATATGCAGAGGTTCTCAACAAAAACATACCTAAACAAAAGAGACCTTTGAATCAAATACACACATGCACATCACAACCCACAGCACCAAGCACCACACATAGTACACACGCCTGTGTCTCACAGCCTCTAAGGCCCAGCCGCAAACCCAACATACTAGTCATAGGAGACTCTATTGTGAGACACACAGAGATGTGCCCCTCACCAGGCTAGACAAGGAGAAAGTCACGGTAAGTTGTTTGTCGGGTGCTAGAATCCACCATATCACACATGCACTCAAGTCTCTTAATAACAAGTACTGTTATGACTCTGTCATAGTCCATGTTGGTGTGAATGACTTGAGATGTACCTCTCTGGACTATATGAAGTGAGACATATTGAGTTCACTGAATATGTGTGTTCCAGGCATTACCCAGAATGATGTCTCAGTACAGACAGAAAATGTTTGTCTTTAACAATTGGCTTAGTTTCTGGTGTCATTCTAAGGGGATCCAGTACCTGACAGCCTGGGAGGACATGAATGACAGACCACAATGCTTTGCCAGAGATGGCCTTCATCTTTTTCCCCTGGGCTTCAGGCTCCTGGTAAAGGCTCTTGCCTCTCCCTTAGTGCCTTTTTTTAAAGTCATGGGAACAAAATTACCAATGTAAAAAATTCTTATAAATGAAATTTAAACGTCATGCTGCTAAATGCTAGGAGTCTTAGCATGAAACTGCACTCATTGCAAGCAGTCTTTACTTTGGAGGATGCTGACATTTGTGCAGTCACGGAAACCTGGTTCAAAGCTGCGGAGAGCACCCCAGCCTTACCAGGTTACTCTTCCTACCATACTTTCAGACCCCAAATGAAGGGCTACAAAGCCAAAGGAGGTGGAGTTTTAGCATTATCAAAGGCGTACTAACCTCCAGGCTAGTCAAACAGCATGACACACAGGAGACACTCCCAGTGTAGTTAACTGTTGACAAAACACCTATTCAAATCATAGCGAGCTACAGACCCCCAACCATGACTCAGGACACCCACTCTACCTATCTGGACTTATTTGAATCCATCAAAATTCAACCCTCTACCCTGATCCTGGATGACTTTAACTACCCAACCATGGAGTGGAAGACCTGTTCTAGCCCAAACATGAATGCCCAAAGATTCCTTGACCAAATCAATGCCAATCCATTGTATCAGCTGGTCAACACCCCCACTAGAGGTGAAAATATCCTGGACCTGGTACTAACTAACCTGGGTAACCACAGTAGCACCCCCTACAGTGTCATCTTCCTTGATAAGATCTGACCATAAAGTGATCACTTTCGAAGTCCCCATCTCCCCTGATCCTCCTTGTCAGGGTCAAACAAAAAAATGTTTCCAAAGCTGACTACAACCTCTTGAGAGCAGGTATAAGCAGCTTCACAGCCACTGTCCCTTCAGTTGGAACTAGCACTTATGTCCAAGCCTACAACAAAAAACTATATGAGCACCTACATAGCTGTATGGACTCAGCAATACCTAACAGGACCAAATCATCTTCCTCAAGGACGAGTAAACCTGTCTGGCGGACAGCAGTAATAAATAAACTCTATAATAAAAGGAAAAAAATTACAGTCCAGGACCAAGAAGGAGCAGGTGCCAAGTTGGAAGCAATCTCTCCTTTGTCAGAACAAGCAAATAAGGTCACTGGCGAAATCCTCTAAGGCTAACTTTGAGTCCAAATTGGCCACATCCACCAAGAACAATCACAAGGTCTTCTTCATATACATCCACAATCTCAAATATAACACCCAAATCTGCTCTGAACTAGTGGTCAAGAACACCACATACACAAAAGCCGTAGACATAGCCAACCTGTTGGCAGACAGTTTCAGTGAAAACTTCACCCTCCTGTCCCACTCATCAGTAAACCAAGACATCCCCAGCACCTGCCCCCTTCCCCTCATCACCAGGGAGCAGGTCTTTAATGTCCTCTCAAAGGGAAAAAAAAACAGTATCCATGGGACCTGAGAACATCCCTAGCTGTGTCCTACATGAACTCAGGCATGAGCTCTCAGCTCCATTAGGCACCCTATTCAACCAAAGTCTGAGCACCGGCTTCATCCCATCCAAATGGAGGACAGCCACTGTCATCCCTCTACACAATGGTGGAGCATCCACTTACCCAGGCAATTATAGGCCCATCAGCCTAACTAGCCTGATCTGTAAGGCCATGGAATGCATTATCATGGACCTTATAAACAAGGACATTGGCAACCTCCAAATGCTTGACCCCAAACAATTTGGTTTTGTTAAAGGGACATCATGCCTGTTAAACACAGTCAACTTCTTTGAAACAGTCACCAAAGCCATGGACGAGGGGAAGACAGTGCACACCGCCTACCTTGTCATAGCCAAAGCCTTCAACGCTATTCCTCACTTGGGCATAATAGATAAACTCTCCCAGCTAGGCATCAACCTGTATGTTACCAGATGTGTAGCTAAATGGCTCACTGATAAAACTGACATAGTCAAAATAGGGGAAGCCACCTCTAGTAGTAGACCCGTAATGAGCAGTGTACCCCAAACATTGGTCTTGGAGCCTCTACTTTTTAGGATATACTTTTCTGAGGTGCAAGTCAAAACCAGTGGTCTGTGACTGACCAAGTTTGCAGATGACTGCAAGCTGGGCACTGTCTTAAATTCCCCTAGTGATGTGAACATCCTTCAAGAGGGCCTTACCCTAACTAATGACTGGTGCCAGAAGCATGGCCTCAATCTGAATGCCAAGAAATGCATCATAATTCCCTTTGGGGAAAATGGTGTCATCACTAATTATCACATTAATAACAATGTACTTAGCACACAATCAGTCATGAGGAACTTGGGCACCCAGATTGATGGCAAACTGACTTTTGACCACCATGTTGCCTCTGCTGTATGGAAGGCTTTCTACATGGCCTAAATGGCCCACCTCATAAGTAAGGGTATTTCATTCAGGAACAAGGAGGTCATAACATCCCTGTACTCCTCCCTTTTCAGCTCCATTATCGAGTACAATGCCCCCCTTCGGCATGTACCTTGCCAAGCACATAGGTTCATAGGTTCATAGGTGTGTACTAGGCTAATGGCTCTGGTGCCTTTACAAGCCTATACCATAGGATTACTTTGGCATTGTGCCACTTGACCTTAGTTCCTAGTGCTTCTGTCAAGTAGAGCCACTGGAGTGATCTCCGGGGTGAATTTTCTATTTCCCATCCACTCATCAAGATTTGTCTTGAAGTGGGCCAGTGAGGTGCTCTGCTTGACATGTATGGGAAGTCTATTCCATAGCATGGGCAGTCTCTGGGTTATGAACCTGTCCCTCCAGCATGTTCTGTTGATTTTGGTAATGAGGTTGAGGTCTCTGGAGTGTGTGGTGTGGAGGGATTGGAATTTCTTTAGATGTAGCATTTCTAACAGAGCTGGGTCAGACATGGCTTTGTAAGTCATGCAGAGATCATCTCTAAGTAGGTGATATGAGACAGAGAATAGTTGGAGTTTTTTGAGTCTCTCCATATAGGACAAGTGTTTAAGGTCTAGGAGCCTCTTTGTAAGGTACTTTTGCAGCGTCTCCAGTTGTTGCAAGTGTCTAGTGAGGTAGATGCCAAATGGGGCATTGTACTCGATGATTGGCCTAATGAGTGAAGAGTATTGGGAGACAATGACCTCTTTCTTCCTGGATGCAAAACCCTTAGTAATGAGATGTGCCACATAGAAGGATTTTCTGACCACAGTAGCAACGTGGTGGTCAAAAGAGAGGTTGCTGTCAACCTGTTTTCCCAGATCTGTTATAATGCCTTCTGTATTCAGTGGACTACCATCAATGTGGTAATTCAAGGGAACCGGGTTTTTCCTAAGGGGGGGGGGTGACAACACATTTTTTGGCATTGAGCTTAAGGCCATGGTTCTGAAACCAGTCACTGGTGTCATTAAGGCCTTTCTGTAGGATGTCAACATCACTTGAGGAGTTAATAATAGCTCCCAACTTGCAATTATCTGCGAAATTTGTCAGCCAGAGTCCCTTCATGTTGGCCTGGACTTCAGAGAAGTAGATACCAAACAGGAGAAGATCCAGGACCGAACTCTGTGGGACTCTACTCATGACTGGTCAGCAGTCTGACTTGGAGTCAGCTACTTTCACACTGTGGGTTCTATCTGTGAGCCAGTTTGCAACCCACCTAGTGACATAGGGGTTGATGGCTAGCTTGGTGAGCTTTTCTATGATTCCTGAGTGGGGAATAGTATCAAAGGCCTTGGCCAGATCAAGGTAGGCTGTATGAACCACCTTGCCTTCATCCGCAGCTCTGGTAACTGACTCAAAGAAGTCGACCAAGTTGAGCAGCCATGATCTAACATTCACAAAACCAAACTGTGTAGGATCCAGAGTTTGGAGATTCCCTATATCCTTGTTTATTAGGTCCATGATGATGTGTTCCATAGATTTGCATATCAGACTCGTCAGGCTAATTGGGTGATAATTCCCAGGGTCTGTAGTTTCTCCTCCTTTGTGGAGAGGGCTGACTGCAGCAGTACGCCATTTGGTAGGGACAAAGCCTGAGATGAGGCTGAGATGAGGCTGTGATTGAACAGGGCACACAGGTGAGGTGCCAGTTCACTCTGTAGTTCATGTAGAACACAGCCAGGGATATTGTCAGGTCCCATAGAAGCTGTATTCTTGGCCTTGGACAGTGCTGTTTTAACCTGTGTAGCAGTAATACTGAGTGCCTGGAAATCTACTGGTATTGTGATTGGTCCTTTGGGGGGGGGGGGAGAATGGTAAAGTTAGCAGTGAATCTGTCGGCCAGTATATTGGCAATATCTGTTGGCTTGGTATAGGAGGTATCACTGTGCAGTAGCTCAGAGCAAATCTTGGTATTGCCATGGAGATTCTTTACATAACTATAGAAGGCCTTGTGGTTGTCTTTACTATCTGCTGCAATTCTGTTTTCATAGCTAGCTTCAGATGATTTGGTGAGAGATCTCAACCTTTTGTTGAGGCTGATAAGGGAGCTTTTCCAGTCTTGGGACTTCACCTTATTCCGCATCAGTTTCCTCCTTCTGTTGTAGAGTTTGTTTATGGCAGGGGACCACCAGATTGGCTTCCCTTTTTTTGAGCAGAGCATCTTAGTTCTATTGGGTATGGTGAGATCCATGCATTGGCGTACGTGTTTGTACAGTGCACTGGTGTATGATTCGGCAGTCATGCAACTATTCTCCATTTGCATGGGTGCCATGAAGTTAGCCACCTCTGTTTTTAGGAGCCCAAAGTTAACTTTGAAGGAGTTTTTCATGGTGGTTACCTTTGTGGGGGTGGGGGGGTGGGAGGGATGTAGATTTCCAAAGTGATTAGTTTGTGGTCAGATCTAACATGGGAGGAGTTGACTACTGGTGTAGAGCAACAGTTGCCCATGTTAGTAATGACCAGGTCAAGGATGTTGCTACCTCTAGTGGGGGTAAGAATGAGCTGGTCCAGAGCACTGGAATTAATGAATTCCAGAAAGCATTGGGCAAGGGATCCCCAGGGTGAATTTCCTATTACCCATCCAATCATCAAGATTTTTCTTGAAGAGTGCTAATGAGGAACTCTGTTTGACATAGATAGGTAGTCTGTCTTTGAGGCCAGTAATCCTCATTGTGAGGTATTTTTGCGGCCTTTCCAGTTGTTGTAGATGTCTTGTGAGGTACATACCAAAAGGGCCGTTGTACTCTATAATGGGTCTAATGAGTGATGAGTAGAGGGGAACAATGACCTCTTTTTTTCTGGATGAGAAACCTTTTGTGATGAGGTGTGCCACGTAGAAGGATTTCCTGACCACTGTGGCGATGTGATTATCAAAGGAGAGACTACTATCCACCTGTGTCCCAAGGTCTCTTATTACACTTTCAGTGTTAAGTAGACTACCACCTATGTGGGTAGTTCATGGGTATAGAGTTTTTACCAAAGGGGATGACAATGCACTTTCTGGCATTGAGCTTGAGACCATGTCTTTGACACCAGGCATCTGTCTCAGTGAGGCCGTTTTGTAGGATGTCCACATCGTTAGGAGTTTCAATTATGGCTCCTAGTTTGCAGTCATCTGTGAATTTAGTTGGCCAAAGACCTTCTGTGTTAGCCTGTACTTCAAAGAAGTAGATACCAAACAGGAGAGGACCCAGGACTGAACCCTGTGGTACTCCACTTGTAACTGGTCTGAAGTCTGATTTGGAGTCTGCTACTTTCACGGCGTGGGTTCTTTCAGTAAGCCAGTTGGCAACCCATCTTGTGACATAGCGATTTCTACCTAGTTTAGTGAGTTTATCTATAATTCCAGAGTGGGGGATGGTGTCAAACACCTTGGTGAGATCTAGATAGGCCATGTGAACCACCTTACCATCATCTATGGCTTTGGTGACTACTTCAAATAAGTCTATCAGGTTTAGGAGACATGATCTGCCTTTTACAAACCCAAACTGTGTGGGGTCCAGAGTTTGGAGATCTCCAATGTTTTTGTTTATGAGTTCCATGATGATACATTCCATGGCCTTGCAGATGAGGCTCGTTAGGCTAATGGGGCGGTAGTTCCCGGGGTCTGTTGTGGCCCCCCCCCTTTGTGGAGTGGGATAACTGTTCAATGGGCACACAGCCTGAGGTGAGGCTATGATTGAACATGGTACTTAGGTGAGGTGCCAGTTCATTCTGTAGTTCATGTAGAAGGCAGCCTGGGATGTTGTCAGGTCCTATGGATGCTGTGTTCTTGGCTTTGGAGAGTGAAGTTTTTACCTGTGCAGCCGTGATTACAGGAACTTTGCATTCTTCCGGTATAAAGATGGGCCCTTTAGGGGGCGAGAGGGGGTAAAGTTAGCACTGAAACTATCTGCCAGGATGTTGGCAATATCAGTTGGTTCTGTATATTTAGTGTCATTGTGCTGTAACTCAGAGCAGATCTGAGTGTTGCCATTGAGATTTTTGACATAGCTATAGAATGCTTTGTGGTTGTCTTTAGAATCAGTGGCAATTTTGTTTTCATAACTAGCTTTGGAGGATTTTATGAGGGATCTCAGTTTCTTACTGAGGCTGGGAGTTCCTCCAATCGTGGGATTTCGCTTTTTTTGCAACAGTTTCTTTCTTCTGTTATAGAGTTTTTTATGGCAGAAGAACACCAGATTGGCTTCCTTTTTTTGGAGGATAGCATATTGGTTCTGTTAGGGATAGCAAGATCCATGCACTCATGTAAGTGCTTATAAAGTGCATTTGTGTAGGATTCAGCAGTCATACCTCTATTGTCCATCTGCATGGGTGTCGTGACGTTTGCCACTTCTGTCTTAAGAAGCATGAAGTTGGCTTTGGAGAAATTGTTTGCAGTTGTTTTCCTAATGGGGGGTGGGAGCGGGATGTGGATGTCTAGGTTGATTAGCTTGTGGTCAGATCTGACCAACGAGGAGCTGACCTCTGGTGTGGAACATCGGACACCCATGTTGGTGATGACCAGGTCTAGAATATTGCTGCCCCTGGTGGGGGTGTGGATAAGTTGAAATTGATGATTTCCAGAAAATGTTGAGCAAGAGTTGGTACATGAGTAGTTTTTCCCAGTTAATGGTAGGGTAGTTGAAATCACCCATTATTAGAGTGTTGGGTTCTACCTTAATATTTTCCAGTGTATCAAGAAAAGAGGAGTGGGAATCCTGGGGCATGGTGGGGGGTCTTTAGCAAGCTACAATCTGGATTGCGGTTTTACCCAGAGTTAGTTGAACTTAGATAATCTCGGATGCATTATGCTGAGCAACTAGCTTGGAGGTGTGGATATCCTTAATGAATATGGACACGCCTCCACCTTTAGTGTTTCGGTCCGGGTTTGGTGGCTGAAAGGTGTGGTATGAATTATAGCCTGGTAATGCAGGGGTGCTCTCTGGAGCTTTGACCCAGGTCTCTGTCACTGCACAGATGTCAATGTTCTCCATTTTAAGGAGTGCCTCGAGTGAGTGCATTTTGAGGTTTAGACTTCTAGCATTGAGTAGCATTACCCTCAGATTTTGCTTGCTTGTACCTGTTACGGTGGTGAATTTGTCATTTGAACCTTGCCTAAAAAAGACACTATAGGGGTGGCAAGAGCCTTTGCCAGTATCCGGAATCCCAAGGGCGACAGGTGCAGGCCATCTCTGGCAAAGCAGTGTGGTCTGTCAATCATGTCATCCCAGGCATACAGATACTGGATTCCCTTAGAATGACACCAGAAGCTTAGCCAATTGTTAAAGTCAATAATTTTGTCTTTGTACTGTGGTGTCATTCTGGGTGATGGCAGGATGCTACTCAGGGCTAGGGTCATACTGGCCTGGGCTACAAGATCAGAGAGCTCCTCCATGTTTCTTTTCATGTAGTCCAGGGAGGTATGTTTCAGGTCATTCACACCAACATGGACAATGACAGAGTCATATTTGTACTTGTTGTGGAGTGACCTGAGTGCGTGCGTTATGTGGTAGATCCTGGCACCTGACAGGCAGCTGACAGTAACTTTTTCCTTTTTTAGCCTGGTGAGTGGAACCGATGTGTTATGTTGGGCTACATACAGTAACTGGAGAGACCACAGAGATTCCTGACCAGGAAAATCCACAATCTTAAACACCTATCCTATACAGATAGGCTAAATGCCCTGTCCCTCTTCTCAGTCTTGTACAGACTGCTCAGAGGAGACCTTTTTCTGGCATACAAGGCCATTTCAGACCCAGCCTTGCTGGAGTTGCTGTATATCCATAAGTCAAACTCCACTCGCGCAACCCAGATGCAAGGCCCCAACCTGGTCTGTGACATTAATAGAACTTATTGGTGGGATAGATTTGTGTCCCAAAGACTCCCCCATCTGTGGAATAGACTTCATCTCCATGTCAAGCAGAGTACCTCACTAGCCCTCTTCATGAGGAACCTTTACAATTGGATGGGAAACAGAAAATACAGCCTTGGCATCCCACCTGTGCCCCTGCTGGACAGAGGAAACAGGTATGGACTTTGTGGGAACATGGGCAAAATTCTTGGCTTGGGGCATTGGCCTTCAGGCCAATAACCTAGCATCATCCTATGAACCTATGAACCTATAACATAAAGTTGCTACAGCCTATATGAGTATATTTTGTGAGTATGTACGGTAGTCTTTTCCACTTTAAAGCTATCGTATGGCCTAGTCATTTTAGGAATGTTTCTACATTCCATGATGCTAGCCCAGAGCCACTGTGTATGTGATAATTAATTCTTAACATGAATTCTACTGAGCTGCTACATTGTACAGAATAAAAATGACCTCTGTAGTTAAAGTGTTGGTGTTTCCTCACAATAATGATATTACTTGGTTTCAGAACCAAGATCTTCTTCAATAATTAATAATGGAAGCACTGTTCCTGTCAGAAAACTTCACAAATAAGCTAATCAGTAACTCCCAAGCTCATTTTATGTGACAAAGCATCCTTTTACCATTCATTTTCTTAAACTCCTGATAATCTGACTGTCAATGGGTGAAGGCACCATTCCTCAGATCTCAGCCACAGATAACTGGATTTTTGACAAAAAATAATGTGGGAAGAAATAGCCAGGGAATTGTTATGGCTAGGCTTGTATAGGCCCTAGGGCTGATAGCCTAGTACCAACCTATGAACCTATGAACCTATGAAAAGTATGAACTTTAACCCATCTGAGCCATCTGACTTCTTAAAATCATTTATCTGGTCTTCCTAGAGATAAAAGGTTCACCCAATTCATAATGGCAACCAAGTCAGATAGTCAGAAGAAATCTGATACAATATTAAGATTAATTAGAAAGATATATGAAGGACTTGAGTCAAAAGTCAGAGTGGGAGGGCTCCCCTCTTAGTAGTGTCTGAATAGTGGAACCAGGCAGGGGTGTCCTCTTTCCCGTTTGTTATTTCCATTATATTTAGAACCGCTGGCAAAGAAAATAAGGGGCTCAGAAATTCAAAGTCATAATAGGTGTGGTAGTCAGGAAAAGCTGGCTTCATTTGCAGACAATATTATTTTGCACCTGATAAAACCAGAAAAGGACTTCTCAGTGTTGAGAAACATTCTGAGACAGCTTCAAGTGTTTGAGATATAAAACGAATGAGTATAAAACAAATGCAATAGCTGTAAACTATGTACCCACATATGAATTGGTTCGGCAATACCAACAGTTATGGGGACATTATAAAATGAAGTATTTAGGTGTTTAAGTTAAAAAGGATTCTGTTATGCTAGCTAAAGATATGTGGGAGGAGACTAAATAAAAGTTAATACAAAAACTGAGAAAATGGAAGCTCTTTTTTTCCTCAAAAAGTTTTTATTTTCAGATAAAGTTAATTAATTAGAAGCTCTTGTCTATGGAGATGGGTAGCAAGATACAAGCGGTAAAATGTTTCCAGTGCCTTTAGTTTTATACACGGGTCAGGCGTATTGTTTTATCAACCAGAGGAGAAGCTGTGGATAGTAACTAATAAAGAGATGAAGGATTTTATCTGACTGGGGAACGGTTTAGGAGTCAGGTGTAGAACAAGATGGTTTAGGAGTACCTGATTTGAATGGATATTTTAGAGCTAGACAGTTAAGGCTCTTATACATAATAAAAGTAAAAAGCTACAATTCAAAGCGGTAAGAGATGATGATGAAGCAGGGAGGAAATTCAATAAATAAGGACAGAGAGGGATTTTGGATGCAGATCCTTAAGGAGAATAACAGCAGCCATACAGAATATTATATTCTCAAAGTAGCAGAAAGTATTCTGAGAACTAAGCCAACATGGGAATGCAGAAAGGAGATTCTGCTGATAGGGATGACTGCAATTAGGGGTACAGAGAATAGGAACAGGGTGATGCATTTTACTGGAGGAAAATGACAAAGGAACCAAAGTAATATTGAACAAATAATTAGAGAGGGAAAGGTAATAGAATGGGAAGAGGCCAAGAAGACAATGGACAGCAGGCTAGAGAGACTGCCTTCTCTATCAGGGATTGATGTTAGAGTAAAGACAAAGAAAAAGGGATAAGGAAATCCTAACTGAAAGACTGCTCTGGTAGAGTTTTTAGTTGAATCTAGAATAGAAGCTGCTGTTAAAAAAGGGATAATTAGCAGGGCATATACAATATTGCAGAATAACCATTGGAATCAATCAGAGGAGGTTAGAAAGATTGGGAAGACAGACTGGATAAGCAATTTACAAAGAAACAATAGGGGGCATATGTATGGCTCCCAAATATTCAACAGGGTCTAACAGATTTAGGATTTTTGCTTGAAAGTGTTTGCATAAATATTTTTATACCCTAGGCAGAGTCCAAAGAATTTTTCCTTAGGTAGATGGCAAATGCTGGAGGTGTAAAAGGGAAGAAAGAGGTAAATGTGAACATATTTTGGGAGTGTAATAAGTTCACCAAAAAGGCATAAAACATGGTATATGCTTGTAATGCTATTTGAAACTTTAATATAACAACTGAGTTCTTTCACCCTTTACACAATCATTCAATCAAAACTGTCAAATAATGAATAATTCATTGATAAAAAAATTCAAATATTTTAGACAAACATTTCAAATAAAAGTATTATAAAGTAACATAAAAATATAAAATGTCGTAATACACTAATTTCCAATAAGATTCCTCATATAGTCATAGCTTTAAACTTTAAAACATTCACAATGGAGAGGGAGTCATTTAAACCAGACTGCTTACATGCATCGAACCATGGCTGCCATGTTATTTCCTTGTTTTCCAGTAGACTGTCACTGTCACTCTCTCTCCCTGTCATCCTTCATCTCTCTGTTAATAACAACAAATGATTTTTTTAAACTTTACAATTAGTCGAATGCCTGTACAAGGCATTAGAAGTCTTCCTTTTCTTCACCTCATATAAATGCTCAGAAATCTGATCCCTCAGTCCTCTCATGATTTTTCACATGCAAATTTAGACCCAGCTAAATATACATTTTTTTCAGTATTACAATTACAACAACCTGGACAGACAATTGTCTTGTTGTAGCCATCCACACAAACATATGGCCTATCATTAATGTATTTGCAATACTTCCACAGGTTGACCTCAAACATTTCTTTAATAAAATTTGTGAATTCTCCAAACAATCTTTAATGTTTTTTGCCTCTGCTTTATGTTATTTGAGTGGTGTTACCCAATTTAACCTTCACGGTCTGTGGAAAATTAAATTCCAAGTCTTTTTTAATATACTAACCAAATGTAAGGCATCCACATTATATGGAATAACCACAGCACCCTTTTTTTACTACCACCTTTCAGGCTTACATTGTTATACATGTCAGAATGGTGGTTCTCAACATCTCTCCAAATATTGGGCAAGCCTGTTATTCCTGTTCTTCAAGATCTCTTCTTTCACTTCACCTAATAGATTAGATGAGTATATTCTTTTGATGAATACATCAATCAATTTATTGAGTTCAGTAAAAACGCTTGGTACTCACTTGTCAGACTTGACTTTTGTCATTTATAATGTTTCTTTTCTGAAAAAAAAAGGATGGCAACTGTTGTATTGCAAAAAAAAAAACAAACAAACAAACAAAAAAAAGAGTTTGAATACATGTTTTTATGGTAAATAGTAGATGTAAATCTGATATCAGCTTTATTTTTCATCAGTGTAATATCTAAATAGTTTTCTCAAAATCCCAAGTATAAGTAAATTTCAGGAAACTCATAGTGTTTCCAAGGTATTGAACAAATGCCTCAAAGGATTCAGCACTCCCTTTCCATAAATTAATATGTCATCCATAAACCTAAAGTAAGAGTCAACCAATTAAAAAAAGGGGGGCATACTGTTTCTCCAATTTGGCCAGCACTAAAGTTGATGTTATATGGGTGCACATTTGGCTCCCATTGCAACACCAGAAACCTGGCAAAATATGTCTCCTCAAAAAAATATTGTACAACACCATGCCCAAAAATTCCAACTGTACCATCACCTCAACATTGCTTAAACTTGAATCATCATTTAAAATCAAAGAAAAATACTTCAAACCTACATCATGAGGGATAACAGAAAAACAAGTTAACAATGTCAATGGTAACAAAAAGGATATCATCATGGTATTGTGTACCACCAAGAACATGGAGAGGATGCCAAGAATATGGTAAAATATATGCCTTACTACCCAGAAGATGTTTACACTAAAAATCAATATAAACTGCAAGTTTAGACCCAGTGCAGCCACAATGAGCCTTAAGGGTGGAGCATAAATATTTTTTATGGATTTTTGTTTTACCAAAAAAAGAGAAGGAACGTGAGGTTATTTCACTAATACATAGTTAAAAACCTGTTCTAAAATACTACATTGACTGAACATATCAAACAGGTGGCAGTCTATCTTGGCATAGGCAATGTTAATCTCATTTCTTGAAACTCTTTCATAAGTATCCACATCACTAAACATTTCGGATATTTTGATAGAATAATCCAAATAACTCATTATAACCATCCCTCCACCGAATATTCCTGCCCTGCATTAGCTCTTTCAAAACACAGCTTTCCTCTGTTGTGAGGTTATCAACCAAGGGGACTTTTAACCCAACAGCAGGCCTAAACTGGTCCTCAGAAACTTTCAAAAATATTCACAATGGGATTTGAGGAGGGCTTATAAAAATCCTCCTTTTATAATAGTACCACAATTAATAAATTCATTGTTATCATCAAAAAACAGCTTGAAATTCAGTTGCCTAGTGAACAGTTTTAGCTGAACAATACTTTTGCAATGTCTGTTCTAAAATTAGGAGCAAAGTTAAAGCCCTTACTTAATAAGGAATAGTACCCAGAATCAATGTCTATATGACTCAAAATAAAGATCTGAAAACATCAATTGCTGTGTTCATTAACTGAATCTTTCTGGCTTTTGTCCAAAAAAAAAAATCTCTTTTTATTCTTGTTCTTGGTTCGATTCTTGCTTTTCCCTTTTCTGACCTCAAACCCTGGCCACCCTACTTCTGTTGTCTCAAGGGCTGAACTGATTGTTTTGCCAGTATCTCTCATCTCCTTAACCCAGGTTGGTCTAAACAATGATTGTCCAAATCCCCTTCACCTGTGTCCACATTAATATTAACAGGGGCAATCAAGATTGGCATCTATATTGTGATGCTTGCAATAAGAAATGGGGGGTTTGGATATGCGCACTTGTCAGCGTATTCTTAACAATCCCTCACAAGTTTCATCTGCTTCCTCTCCTTATTCTGAGACAACAGTTCTATCCACTTTCTTAAACAAATAGTTACAGTTGTTCAAATATGAGGAAAACAACAAATCATGAACAATCCTATTTAATCTCACGATCAAACTTCCACAACTTGTGCTCATTGTCGTCAACAATGATCTTTGTGAGGTTGCACCCCGTACATGAGGTTGCACCCCATACATTCAAACAAAGGTCATCAAGCAGTTCATTGTGCAACAGCGAATTGACCTCCATCCCTACTGGAAATTTCCCAATGCAATCCTTTAGGAACGTGTTTCAAGTTGATGCAGTTTGTCTGTATTTCTTATATTTAGTAAGCAACTGTTCAAAAACCTTCAGTCGTGATGCCAACAATCCTCTCAATGAGTTGACAGACTTTAAAAATTCCATAGAGAGTACTGTGTCAGAAATACTGGGCAAACAAATAGGTGTAACTAAGAAAATTATTTTTTTGAGGGGGGGGGGGATACAGGATTAAGTTTAATTCTGGTGTCTGCCAAAAAAGCGAAAAAATGGGAATCAGAGTCTAAATCAAGCATACTTGAAGTAGGAAATATTGTAACAGAGATAAAAGAACAGGAAGTGGGATCCTTAGAAACAGGTAGAAGCAAATTACATAACAACAATGGAAATTGTGGGAACAGTACCTGCAGAAAATGTTTTGGAGAATGAATGAGGTTTAATGGAAGGCAGGAATTGACTGATGTTTGTAATGTTGGATTGATTATCTGAGTGGAAGGGGTACCAGGCTGAATTCTTCATTTATATGCTACATTGTTTGTTGATAAATAATTTCTTAACAAAGCTGTAATGTATGAGATGGACTTCATTGCCAAAAGAAACAAAGTCAGTGTAGATACGTTTGATGAAGTTAGTCACCTAGTTCAGAACTGGTAAGAATTAAGCTTAAGCCAAATGCTCATCCATACGTCTTGACCACATTCAGAAGGGTACCATTCCCTATGCTATTTAAAGCAGAAGCAGAAAGCAAAAGAATGCAAAGCCTTGACCTGAGCGAAAGTGCAAATAAACTGCCTGAGTGGTGTATCCCAGTGAAAATTCAGTGTATGAGTATGTGTTGATTTAAAAATTCTTAATGATATAGTTGCAAGAGAAAGGTTTATTCTATATACAAGAAAAGATAATCCCTTGTAGTCTGTAATTCTTCATAGCTTGCATTGTCACATAATTAATCAGTAGATATCTTAAAGTTTTCCACACTCACGTTTTAACATAATTAGGCAACACATTCCAATCATCAACCACCCTTTCAGGAAACGAGCTTACGGTTTTCTGATTTTCTTGAATGTCCCTAACAATTTTGTCTGGGGTAAGCCCACCGTCTTTCCATTTCAAAACATTCTCAAAGAAATGAGTCCTTTCTGGCTTTATTCACCTGAATTAAGTTTTGGTGCTTAAAACTATAATTCAAAGAAAACAGCTCCAGACAATGCTAGTTGTTTGTCTATGGCTTTATATGCAAACATTTTATCATTTGTGATGTATGCTCTTTGAATGCCTCTTAACCTGATTCACTGTTTTTTATTACTTTTTAGAAATCACAAACTATTACCATCTCTTATCTTAGATGTCTTAAAGGTATTATAGTCCTTATAATGTCACAGTTCCTGGACTTGATATATCAGCTCACACAGTTACAATTTTTTTACATCCCTTTACTAAACTCTCTATGTGATGGCTAAAGCTTAACTGATCATCGAACCAGATCTTCCAAGCTCTTAAACAAGTGCACCCCTATGCCCTTAAATATGTGCATACCAAAGCCCTTGAACAAGCCCACCCCAAAGCCCATGAACAAGTGCAACAGATGTACTTACTCTGTCTCAATGCTTCCCAACATATAATGGTCATTAAATCTGGAGTAACAAAAGATTATGTGTTTTGTCTTCTCTGAATTAATTCCTGCATCATTTGCTTTAACCAACTGCATAAAATGTCAATTTTAGCTTCCATAGATCTTCCTGACTTGCTTTGTTTTTATCCAGTTTTAAATCATTAGCATAAATACAATAAAATGTCTTAAGTGAGTTTTGTATTAGATATTATTATTATTATTATTATTATTTTTATTATTATTATTATTATTATTGTTGTTGTTATTATTATTGTTATTATTATTATTATTATTATTATTATTATTATTATTATTATTATTACTATTATTATTTTTATTATTGTTGTTATTATTATTATTATTGTTATTATTATTATTATTATTACTATTATTATTATTATTATTATTATTATTATTATTATTATTATTGTTATTATTATTATTATTATTATTATTATTATTATTGTTATTATTCTTTTGGCTGCTCCCGTTAGGGGTAGCCACAGCGGATCACCTGTTTCCATTTCTTCCTGTCCTCTGCATCTTGCTCTGTCACACCAACCACCTGCATGTCCTCTCTCACCACATCCATAAACCTTATCTTAGGCCTTCCTCTTTTCCTGTTACCTGGTAGCTTCATCCTTAGCATCTTTTCCCAATATACCCAGCATCCCTCCTCAGCACATGTCCAAACCAACGCAATCTTGCCTCTCTGGCTTTGTCTCCAAACCTTCCAACCTGGGCTGACCCTCTAATATACTTATTCCTAATCCTGTCCACCCTCGTCACACCCAGTGCAAATCTTAACATCTTTAACTCTGCCACATCCAGCTCTGACTCCTGACTTTTTGTCAATGCCACTGTCTCCAACCCATATAACATAGCTGGTCTCACTACCCTCTTGTAGACCTTCCCTTTAACTCTTACTGGTAATTGTCTGTCACAAATGACTCCTGACACTCTTCTCCACCCACTCCATCCTGCCTGTACTCTCTTCTTCACCTCTCTTCCACACTCACCAGTACTCTGAACTGTTGATCCCAAGTATTTAAACTCATCCACCTTTGCCAACTCCACTCCCTGCATCTTCACCATTCCTCTATCCTCCCTCTCATTCACACACATATATTCTGTCTTAGTCCTGCTGACCTTCATTCCTCTTCTCTCTAGAGCAAATCTCCACCTCTCCAGGGTCTCCTCCACCTATTCCCTACTCTCACTACAGATCACAATGTCATCTGCAAACATCATAGTGTACTGTGACTCCTGTCTGATCTCGTCTGTCAACCTGTCCATCACCATTGCAAATAAGAAAGGGCTCAGAGCTGATCCTTGATGTAATCCCACCTCCACCTTAAACGCATCCATCACTCCCACCGCAGACCTCACTGCTGTCACACTACCCTCGTACATATCCTGTACCACTCTTACATACTTCTCTGACACTCCCGACTTCTCATACAATACCACAACTCCTCTCTAGGCACCCTGTCATATGCTTTCTCTAAGTCCACAAAGACACAATGCAACTCCTTCTGGCCTTCTCTGTACTTCTACATCAACACTCTCAGAGCAAAAATCGCATCTGTAGTGCTCTTTCCTGGCATGAAACCATACAGCTGATCACTGATCATGACCTCCCTTCTTAACTTAGTTTCCACTTCTCTCTAACATGACTTCATGCTGTGACTGATCAGTTTAATCCCTCTGTAGTTACTACAGCTCTGCACATCACCCATATTTTTAAAAATCGGTACCAAAACACTTTTTCTCCATTCCTCAGGGATCCTCTCACTTTCCAAGATTTCATTAAACAATCTAGTTAAAAACTCCACTGCCATTTCAACTAAACACCTCCATGCTTCCACGGGTATGTCATCTGGACCAACAGCCTTTCCATTCTTCATCCTCTTCATAGCTATCCTTACTTCCTCCTTGCTAATCCACTGCACTGCATGATTCACTATCTGAACATCATCCAACTTTCTCTCCCTCTCATTCTCTTCATTCATCAGCCCCTCAACATACTCTTTCCATCTGCTCAACACACTCTCCTCGCTTGTGATTATGTTTCCCTCATTATCCTTTATCACCATTACCTGCTGCACATCTTTACTAGCTCGGTCCCTCTGTCTAGCCAATCAGTACAAGTCCTTTTCTCCCTCCTTAGTGTCCAACCTTTTATACAACTCTTCATATGCCTTATCCTTATCCTTTGCCACCTCTCTCTTTGCCATGCACCTCATCTCCTTATACTCCTGTCTACTTTCTTCATCTCTCTGACAATCCCACTTCTTCTTCGCCAGGCTCTCCCTCTGTATACTCTCCTGTACGTCCTCATTCCACCACCAGGTCTCTTTGTCCTCCTTCCTCTGTCCAGATGTCACACCAAGCACCTTTCTAGCTGTCTCCCTTACTAGCTCTGCTGTAGTTACCCAGCTATTCGGTAACTCTTCACTGCCACCCAGTGCCTGCCTTAACTCTTCCCTGAACTCCACCTCACAATTACCCCTTTTCAGTTTCCACCATTTGATCCTTGGTGCTGCCCTCACTCTCCTCCTCTTCTTCTTGATCACCAATGAAGAAGACACAGATTATTATTATTATTATTATTATAATTATTACTGTTATTATTATTATTATTATTATTATTATGATTATTATTATATATGTTTTGTTATTATTATTATTATTATTATTATTATTATTGTTATTATTATTATTATAATAATTATTATTATTATAATTATTACTATTATTATTATTATTATTATTATTATAATTATTATTATTATAATTATTACTGTTATTATTATTATTATTATTATTATTATTATTATTATTATTATTACCAAAATCAACTAATGTTCCATAGATAATGTTACATCAAGGAAAGTTTAGTAAAAAATAACAACATCCTCCAACATAGCAATGCAAGTTTTTACTAGGGCACATGTATTGCTCAGTCCAATTTAAATATATGTATCAACTCTGAGACCACATAACGGTAGGAAAAGGATATATTTTATTAACGCCACTCTTTACTGATCATCAGACAGAGCTGTTAACACTACTGCTATGAAAGTGGAACCGCCAAATGAGTTGACCATTTCGTTTTGATAAAAACAGCAGTTTGATAAAAGCTGCAGACCCTATTATTGTTAGAATTATAATAAATATTATTATTATTTACTTCTTTACAACTTTAACCACAAAACACTGTTCTCCAAATCTCATATTTTTTATTTGCTTTCCATCCCTCTCTTTCTTGTCTATGTCTAACTATGTGGATGCACACTTGTAAAAAGGCTGTACCACCAAGCTTGTCAGCCTTACCAGAGAAACTACTGGAATGTATGTGGTAGCGTTGTCGCCCCACAGTAAGACGTTGTCCAGTTTGATTCTCAGCTAGAGCGTCTTCTGCGTGGAGACATGCATGAATGGGCATACCTTTGTTGAAGGTTGTGCGTTAGGGCTGGCAACTCGGCATGTAAAAATCTACTGCCAATCATTAGCGGACCGGAGTTCTGCTGTGGCGACCCCTAACCGGGAAAAGCCGAAAGACACAACAACATTCTCCTGTCCTCTTCCTGTTCATATCTCACTGCCTGCCTTGAGTCCTACCTAATCATTACACATCATCACCAATTCCTCAGTCTTCCTTTTAGTTCAATCCAGTCTACCCCAGATAAAGTTTTATTGACTGCAAGATATCGTAAAAACCCTACTTTCTGTGGTTGCTGCATCATTTTCTGACCAGGACTTAGAATTCATTATCAGTTCTCTTTCTGTCTTAGTTATGTTAGGAACATTGTTTGTATAAGCCTCTCCCAGTATCTTTGCTTACTGTGAAACAACCTCCTGGACTTTCTTTACCCTGTAATACAAAACATTTGTTTACCTTGTTGCAGTCCCCCCTGATGACTGATTTTACTCAAATTGACCTCTGCCTGCGTTTTATTTTCTGTTACCAATGCCTTAGTGACTTTCTAAGTAAAAACACACAGGGCAATTTTTCTGAATGCTGCTGAGAGAGGAATGTCTGAAGTTTGCAGAGCACAGGGTTCTGGATTGTTGTGTGCTTTAAAATCCAACTTTCTATGCGTGCAGTTCCTTATTAATGAGCTGAAATCTGAACATTGTTTAAGAGAATCAGTAACCATTGCTTCTTTGAACAGTGCAACTATCACAATTAATTTTCTTAAACTCCTGGTAATCTAACTGTCTTTGGGTGAAGGCACCATTCCTCAGATCTCAGTACTACCAAACTGCCATCCTGTTTAAGAACATTACTGACAATTTTATTGTGCATGTCTGCAGAAAAAAAATAGAACTGGTCTTTTCTGCATAACTGAAACACTTTACACAAGCCATTTGACTGACTATGCCTGGAAAGAATTTAAAGTTAGTATCAGAAACTTATTCCAAACAGCTTAGCCAGAGAACTTTTCCTTTTAGGCATTTTCACTTTACAGCAGCCATTTGTCTGACTGTGCTTGAAAAGAATCTAAAGTCAGTATCACAGACTTACTCTGACTGATGTGATCTTAGCCTAAGAAATCTTCCTTTTAGGCATTAGTGTTCTATTTATAGCTCCATAATTTTATGCCTCTTATATTCTGTTTTGGCTAAAGAATCCATTGTTTGATGTCTGCTACATAAAAGACATGCAAAGTTGCCCCCGTAGCTGTGAATCCCTGCAAATTGCATTTTATTTTGTTTTCTGTTTATATTTTACAACAGAATAAAGCAAAATGACCTAAGCAAAAATGACTTTTTATCTGTGTAGCTTTGATGTTTACTTTGATGAAAGGAACAGCTATTTTGTAGCTAGCTTACGCTTTTGTACATTGATTTCTGCCCTCAAACAGTAAGCGAGTAGAGCTTGTTTAATGCTTTGCAAGCTTTTCACACTTTTTAAAATGCTTCCTTGATAGAAAAACATAAGCATAACCCTATTAAGACATTAATAACAGAAAATTATACCCCATACATCCAAAGAACTTCAATATTTTCAAATAAACATTATACGGTCACTGTAAACAACTTCCAAATAATGTTCTCTAGCCCGGTAACTACTGCTTTCTTTGATACATTCATTTAAACAATTTTAAAATAACTGTCTTCTCTAACTAGGTAAAACTTGCTGCCAACAGTGTAAAATATCCAGCAGCAGTTTGTATACATCCTTTCACAGTTCTCTTCTCCTTTCCTGTTCTCATTATTCTGGTTTTCATGCAACATATTGTACCCCAAACTATGCATGTTTATTTCCAATATTTAAATATTTTAATGACTGCCAACAATGCTACTTGCCTGATTTGGTCTAAAACCTGCTTAAAAAGCTTAGTGGTAGTCATACTGCTGGTGAGGTAAGGCAAAGAGAGAGAAAATTCCATACTGGAAATCGGTGGAAGATATTACCCTCTTGCGTGGATGACTGTGTCCTTTTGCACAACACTGCACTCCTTGACAATTCACACATAATCTCCATTGTTTACATCATTTGCAAGAATCAGATTTGTATTTTGTCATGGGGGGGTCATTTCTGAATGACTCTGAAGTGTGAAAAGGCTAGTATGGTGTGTGCCACCATCCAGGTGTGACCTACACTAAACAGAGCAGAATTCATAGTGGAAGTAACTTTTTCATTCCTTACTGCTATTGTAACTAATTTGACTTGAGACACCTTTAAGTGGACTTTTTCTCTAGAAGTGTGTGATTTTTCCACTACACTTATGGATTTTGTAACGTTATCATCTTTTATGTTAACTACTTGGCTGTGAGCAGTGTATACTCTACTGTACTGTGACCCCAGTGTTTCTTAAGTTTCCAGCTCATTTTCTGGAGTCTCGGGATGTCTTCTGATTATTGCTGATTTTAAATATATCTGTAAGAAGTACAAGTGATTCTTTTGCATTTTTTTTTGCTGCTTTAAGTTTCAAACTCAAATTGCTATATGCTGTAAATATGGAGGCTTGTAACCATTTTGGGCGGTGCAGTCGTGCAGCGGTTAACATTATCGCCTCATAGCAAGAGGATACCTGGTTCTTTTCTTGGCTGGGTTGCCTTCTCTGTGGAATCTGCATGTCCTCCCTGCATTCACATGGGTTTTCTCTGGGTAGTCTGGTTTCCTCCCACATCCCAAAGACATACATCTGGAGTGTTTCTCTGTGGACCTCTACTGAAAATAGGCCCTGTCTTAGTCGGTCTTTCCTGGTCAACAGATGTTAAATAAATAAACAAAATTTGAGCTTAAATGTGTAATAATGGATATCACATCCTTGTTTATTTGGAAAACTACTGTTAATTATATGAATGTCTTTACTTCATGAAACTGCTGCAAGGCCATGGCATTGCTGCAGTCTGCATCACAATAATTTGCCTTAGATGCATAAACTGTTAATGAGTGATTTTAAAGTATTAAGCATTTCTATAGTTTTTCTCTATTTTTGTCATTATTTTATCTTCTTGCTTTAGTTTTGTAATCCTGCTCCTGTTTTCTTTGAGTTACTGAAGACAAACCATAGACCTAAATGGATCTTAGTTGTTTCGATTTCCTTTTTGATGTTGTATCGTTTCATCTTAGTTGTTTCGATTTCCTTCTTGATGTTGTATTATTTCATCTTAGTTGTTTCAATTTCCTTCTTGATGTTGTATTGTTTCATCTTAGTTGTTTCGATTTCCTTCTTGATGTTGTATCGTTTCATCTTAGTTGTTTCGATTTCCTTCTTGATGTTGTATTGTTTCATCTTAGTTGTTTCGATTTCCTTCTTGATGTTGTATTGTTTCTTCTTAGTTGTTTCGATTTCCTTCTTGATGTTGTATTGTTTCATCTTAGTTGTTTCAATTTCCTTCTTGATGTTGTATTGTTCCATCTTAGTTGTTTCAATTTCCTTCTTGATGTTGTATTGTTCCATCTTAGTTGTTTCAATTTCCTTCTTGATGTTGTATTGTTCCATCTTAGTTGTTTTGATTTCCTTCTTGATGTTGTATTGTTTCATCTTAGTTGTTTCGATTTCCTTCTTGATGTTGTATTGTTTCATCTTAGTTGTTTCGATTTCCTTCTTGATGTTGTATTGTTTCGTCTTAGTTGTTTCGATTTCCTTCTTGATGTTGTATCGTTTCATCTTAGTTGTTTCGATTTCCTTCTTGATGTTGTATCATTTCATCTTAGTTGTTTCGATTTCCTTCTTGATGTTGTATTGTTCCATCTTAGTTGTTTCAATTTCCTTCTTGATGTTGTATTGTTCCATCTTAGTTGTTTCAATTTCCTTCTTGATGTTGTATTGTTCCATCTTAGTTGTTTCGATTTCCTTCTTGATGTTGTATTGTTCCATCTTAGTTGTTTCGATTTCCTTCTTGATGTTGTATTGTTCCATCTTAGATGTTTCGATTTCCTTCTTGATGTTGTATTGTTCCATCTTAGTTGTTTTGATTTCCTTCTTGATGTTGTATTGTTTCATCTTAGTTGTTTCGATTTCCTTCTTGATGTTGTATGGTTTCATCTTAGTTGTTCCGATTTTCTGCTTGATGTTGTATTGGATTTCCTGCTTGATGTTGTATTGTTTCTCACTACTCTTTCTGTGTTTCTCACTTCTCTTTCTGTATGCACTGTTAACCACTAATTCTTTCTATTTTTGTAGTTTTATCTGCATCTATATATTTTCTGCCTACAATTGCACATCACAAGTCCCCAAAATATCAAAAATTCATTGCTCTCACCACAAAATATCATCTCATCAAGCAAAAAAACTGTCATAACAGTGATGATGTGAGATAATGCCGGCTGTGCCAGGGGGGAGTAGGGCAGTGCATGTTTAACATATGCCAGCATAACTAGCTGCAGTTTTGTAAAGAATTATATGTCATTTGAATATCAAACTGATTTGTACAGATGCTTGTTTTAAAAATGTATTTGTAAAGTTGCTTGTGGTAAAACTGTTTCAACAGTGGGTTCTGCTGGACAGAAAAGAAATATACATGTATATCAGAATGTATTGTTTTAACTGACAAAATGTATATATTTTAACAGAGGATGCTGGAAAGGAAGGGGTTAAGGACAGTCCAGCTAACCTTAACAAAAATGGAAAGAAATTAAATTACCTGGTTTAGACCATAAAGATTTTATCTCACACGTCTGAATGTTGCCAGAGAATACCTTGCTAGTTCCTACAGAAATGGTGGAAGTATTGGAATTGTCTTACAGTTTCCAGATGCTGCAATAAACCTTAGCTAAAGTTCTATGTGTGTATTGTGACACATCAGTGCTAGCTCCTGGTTCAGTTTCTAGTGAGTTGGTAGAGTGAGAACCACAGAGTCAGATGACTTGATGTGATGTCATTCTGTAGCCAACACTGAAATTGTATTTGAATACCAGTGGGATATGTGAATTGAGCACCCTGATTTTGGACCTGACAAGACACTCATCTACATTCGTCTTGCCTTGCTTTAGTAGAGCTGGGGTTCAGTTATTCCCTTCCCCATTACCTCCAGACTCAGCACGCCCCTTTCCTGTTGACGCTGTTTCTCATTTTCTTCAGCTTCCAAATGCCATAGTCTCACTGCTGATTCTAATTTCATACATTTTGCCTCCAGTTCAAATATGTTTAACTCTAGATGGGTTTTTTAAGTCATCTGAGGAAAAGGTGAACTGACTTATTTCTGAGGGCTGGATATCCCCCATCACCAGAATGGTTGTCTTCCTGGTTGCTAGTCTGTGCTGCAGCAGTGACTAAGGCTGAAATAATTTGTTTTTTAGTCAGGTTGGCATGCACCAGTCATTTGGATTTGCACACCTTGGCCGTCTGGTTCACTATCAGCTTGACATAATCCCCTGCTGACATCTTTGCTTGCTTTCTCTGACTAAACTAAAAAAAAAAATAAAACTGTTGTGAAAAATGAAACTCTCTGTGTTTACCTTGTGGCTGCTGAGAGTACACACAACTTCAGTGACAAATGCTTGCAGACTACAGAGGTTCAATTAAAATCCACACCGCTGCTCACCAATATGTGATTTCCCTCCTCTGGACCATTAATCAAGGAACCTCAGTCCTCACCACTGACACCAGTGGGGAACATTCACTGTGGAGGAAAAATAAACATACATACAGTATTTTCAGATGCAGTCCTCTGCACCAAGTACAATTTCCCTGAAAAGCACACAGGGAATGCACACTCCAGTCCTGGGGCTGAGCCTTCTCTCCAGGCCCCAAAATAAGACTCCCCACTGACCACTATAGAGCTGCAACCTTAGCTGAGTGTTCCAATCCAAGTCCTCCACTACCCTCTCTATGAAATCAGTGCTCTCAGTGTCCCTGTTCAAAGTAGCTGTCACAGACACACTCCCTTTGAGATTTTATTACACACACACACACACACACACACACACACACACACACACACACACACACACACACACACACACACACACACACACACCTGGGAAAGACTGGCACAGCTTACCTGCTCTGCAATCTCCACACAGACTATAAAGTAGATCTGCTGCCACCAGAACACCTGTGGCCAGCTACTTTAAGGCTTTTACCATGGTACCAAATTAACACTTATTAAAATTAATACTTAAATGGTAGTGTTTAACCAAGCAGCAAAACTTTCAGAAATATGGAGCCACGATGCCACTAAATAAATGCAAGTAGTCTCAAAGGTTAAATATTTTCTAAAAGACCAGCTGTAATGAAATGTTTAGATATATTTAATAATAAATAATAATAAAAAAATGAACATACTGAATATCTATTTTCAATAAACACCAGAGTTTCAATCACAGGAAATAAATAAATAATAATAAAAAAATAAAACAACATAGATGGAAAGACTGAGACAGATACAGGAAAAATATATATATTCAGCTAATCTCACTATATTTTTGTAACTACTTATTACTGTTCCTAGTTACTTACTAAAGCAAGGCAAGCTGAACATAGATGAGTATCTTGTCAGGTCTAAAAACAGAGTGCACACCTCACATCTCTCATTAGTATTCAAATACAATTTCAGTGCTGGCTACAGAATGACATCACATCAGGTCACCTGACTCTGTGGTTCCCACACTACCTCCTCACTATTAACTGAGCCAGGATCTGTCACAATACATACATAGAACTTTAGCTAAGGTTTATTACAGTGTTAGCCTAGTAACACCCTATGAAACACTATGGCCAATGATAAACAGAGTTATAGAAAATTATACATGGATAAAGAGTATGGAATTCATAGATGAGATGATATAAAAGAAAAAACATTGGCAATATAACAAACAGCAGAATATAACCGTGGAAAATAAGAGTAACTTTTGCTGTCATTTTTACATATGTTTTTATTGTGATGGATACTAAAATCATGTTCAAATAGATCAAATTGTGAAAGTGGATTTTAGAAATTAAAATGTTTTAGGATTAGAAGAAATTAAAAAATATGAGATTAGGTGATAAATGAAGGACATGGAATGTAACAGGATAATCCAAGAAGAAATGCATTTTATTATGATAAAGCACTTTTGTCTGTATACAAGTTGGAGCTGATTTGGCCTAGTGGAGTCTATATTAAAACCACGAAAAGTCAGTTCAGCAAATGGCATTTTACATTGAAAATGTCATTCAACTAACCGTTATAGTGAGATCGCGGTACAGTGAAGATTAGAAAATTTGCCCTTTCCTCACTATAGTGCGATTTTGGAGTTTGTATATATAATTAGCAGGGGGTGTGCAAGTTCAACAAATGGCATTTTTGATGTAAAAGCCATTCTCTGAACTGACTTTTCGTGGTTTTAATATAGACCCAGCCTAGTGGTGTGTTGCTTTGACTCTAGTGCACAGGCTCCTGGGTTCAATACTGTGCAATGGTGGCTTTGTGGCAGCCAGTGTGGCTCACTGGGCTAGGGACGTTAGCCTGGATGATGGTGTTGATGGTTTGAATCTGGCAGCATCTACATTAGTATTTGTTAAAAACAGCACCAAGTACTCTGTTTAAAGCACTTTAGATAATTGCATGAAGTTGACCCTGCTTTCTTTAAGATTCATACATATTTAAAAAGTTTAACAAAATATGTATGCATATCCAGTCACTTATGAGTCTAAATAACAATAAATTTAGTTATTTATTTATTTATTTCCAGTTTGATTACCAGGGAGGTCCACAGGGACCAGAGAGCACATTTTCAGTGGAGGCCCAGGGAGAAAAGTTCCATGAAACAGATTACAGTAAAGATAGCAGTCGAATAAAAATAAGGTACAACTACAAATAAATATCAGATAATACAAAGTGTGAGCAATATTGCCCATAGTGGAAAAATATCATGCAGATACATTTTAACAAATTCACACAGTTAAAGTCATAGTCAAAAGCTATTTACAATATTTACAGAGTGTGAGAGATTGTGTGGGAATTAGCTATAGAAGGTTATAGCCAGCTATAAGGTGCTTAGGAACTCAGGAGGATACCCTCCCAGGGGCTTTTCTTAAAGAGTTCTAAATATACAGAATTAACTCCTCTGAATTATATTAAAAAGAATAAAACATTATATAATGAAAAAAATATCTGTTATTGTTGTAAGAAAAAGGTATTTTTTATGGGCATACATTCTGTTTCATTATATAATGTTTTATCATCACATTTCATTGATGATAAACCATCCTGAAGGGGTCATTTGCATTATATGCCATGGGCCTCTCACTACAGGAGGTTTAAGGTATTACGTAGTGAAGACTCTAGCTTAGCTTGGCATTTTTTGTAGTTTTTATTGAATGATTTGTCTGTGTGACCTTTTTAACCCTTTAGTTTGGAAGACTAGAGTTTCACATTTTATATCCTTCAGACAATTCATGGTGGTGTAAAAGCTGTGATACTAGCAACTTTCCTACATGTTTAGGATACAGGTGTAACATCTGCCCCTGACTTTGTCCTGTCTTGCTGTATGACATTGAGATTTTTGCCTACTGTTCCCTGTCTTCCCCCTCATATATCACAAACTGGAATAATTCCTGAGGTATTCGGTATGTATTTATAAAACCCTTGCAGCACTCACTTCTAAGTTACTGCAGTGGGTAGGTGCTGAGGTTTACTGTGGTAAGGATGTAAGGTTCAGCTCCTTTTTTAGTGCCTTTATGGCATGCTACATCACAGTATCCTGGTGGCTAGTGCTTTTCCCCATCTATGTTATGTATAAGTGATATAACAGAATGAGAGGTTATCCCTGATGTCTAGTGGTCCCCCTGACTCACATAGACAATTTTCCCTGGTGGTTAGTGTTTCCCTAGTTCATGAGGTGACAATATTCCCTGGTGGTGTCCTTGTCTCATATAGTGAAAATATTCCCTGGCAGATAGTGTTCATCCAACCAAATGAGGTTTGCCAGCCTCCATAGCCCATCCACTTGCCCATCCACTTAAACACACACACACACACACACACACACACACACACACACACACACACACACACACACACACACACACACACACACACACACACACACACACACACATGCCTACCTATCCTACTCCCTCACTACCCCCTATAGCTAGCTCCCAGGATGGTAAGCATTCACACATACACTCAGACATGCAGCCCATCACATACACTCATGTACACATCCCCTAACACTACCTGACTAGTAAGCACAGGGGTGGCCATGCTAATTGTCAAAGGAAAAACAACTTCAAAAAGATCAACACATGGCAGGTTCAGGTTAAGGCACTTTAATCTTGCAGCAAGGAGACAAAAACATGCTAATACAGAGTTTGTCTAACTAGAATCAGGAAGTGAAGCCATTCTTATACATTTCTTACAAGACATTGCCTACTAAGCTGACGTAATAAATCACAAGTTCTTTCAATATTATTTCATAGCAGCTGTTTATCCATGATTTTCTGCTGGCATATCAAGTTTACAAAAAAAACTTTCTAAGAAAAACAATGTGGCCTTGGAGACCACCGGTTAGATACAACTTCTCACTATGCAATGTTACCATTCAAGGTACTATGGCTAATTCGAGCACAAAGCAAGTACAGATTATAGTTCATTTCTTCAAGCAGTCTTTGTTCAACTGTATCTATCTTTTCTGCAGCTGTGCATGTTCTCATAACACGAACAGAGCTGATTGTTCAAGTTCAATAACATTATAGAAAACAGTATTGTTCTATTCATTATTTTCCTGACCTAGCAGATAATCACCTGCTTCTCAGTAAATTTCCAAAAGGCATAAACATGAATTTAGCTGTGCTAGCAAATATTAGGTCAGAGAGCATCTTGCAGTTTCAGAAAGCATCTTGTAGTTTCATACAAAATTAAACTGTACGTAAAATAGAATGAAATGTGTTAACCCTTTTAGCTTCTAATAAGCACTAAACATATACATTAATAGATATTTTTCTCACATTTCCCCCCTGTTAATACTTTTTATTCTATTTTCAAAAGCATAAACAGTTTGCTTCTTCTCCTAACCTCTTCCATTCAGAATTTGCAGTTAAGAGAGTCATTCAGTTTAAACTTATGAAAGTGTTTCATTTTTCAACAGTTTTTCAAATTCAGTACTTTGATACAAAGTCTCAGAAACTGACATGTCTATAAAATCTTTAATTAATCTTTTCATTCAGGGAATACCACAACAAACACACACTCCTAATAGGAGTAATCCCACACAAATGGCAATCAGGATGTTCATTAGGATGCTACCCCACCCCCCCAAACAAATTCTGGAAAAAATCCGTCAGTGTGTTTGGGCCTGGTTTGGTCATGGCCGACACTTGCTGAATCTCCTCAAGATGGTCATTTATCTCATGCTGGTTGTTAGGAATATATGAACAGCACTCCTCTTTTATTAAAGCGCACATACCACCTTTCGCCGCTAGGGTGAAGTCGAGAGCCATGCGGTTTTGAAGCGCCACAGTTCTCATAGCGTTCAGTTCATCAGTTACTAATTCAAGAGCAGAAAACGTTGCATTGCTCATTACTTCGAGAAGTTTGGACAGTTTTCTCAGCTCCCAAATCGATTTTACTGCGCCATATGCAGGGGCTATGTCTGCCCATGATATAATAGTGTCACTCAAGTCCATGTGTGTCAGTTTATCTTTGTTTTTCATGGAGTTATGGTTTCTCCAGCCTGCTTCAATTCATCCCACTGGATTCTCAGGTCTCTTGATTGGATTTTCAGGTTTCTTGGTGACCTCTCTGACATTTTGAATTCTTCCCTGAGGCAAAACTGCAGTGTGTTGTATGGCCAGAACCAGGTAACCCAAAAAACAACTGCCGGATCAATTCTCAGGTAACCATTTGTATGCTTTTTTCCCACACACAAAATAACAATTCTCTACTTTAGTATTAATATATACTTGCCCTGCATGAAACATTTTCTTATCAATGATAGATAGTTGTTTAAAAAGAACAGGATTATGTTGTACTTCATCAATCATTTTGTGCATTGATTCAAAATATGAGTCATAGTTTGTATCACAAATATAACCTGCATTATTAGCTTTGGTATAACACTTGTAAGGAACAGTCACATTACGATTGCTCCAACCCACCTGAACAGTATCATTTTTGTAAAAACATACAATTCCGTTTTGTGTAACAGGCAGGTACAATGCTATTTTGTCTTGTGATTTCACAGTCGTAGTATCAAAAATCAAATTTTCCCAGGTCTCATTGACCCCTAGGGGGACAGCAGTCATTAACAATCCCCCGTATGCTGTTGGTATAGCTGTGCAAATCCAGCAATTTGAAACCTTAAAAGTTTCAGCATACACATATTTAATTGCTTGGTAAGTGTTAAAGTTCGGATGCCAGTCTCTGAGTAACGCATCACGTTTATTCAGTTCAGCTCGTGTGGCTGGAAAAAGAAAAGGCCACAGCAAAAAGATTAATGTTATCAGTATAGTTAACAGAATGATCATGCAATACTTCTGAGGTTGTTCTGTATTCCTATTTGCTCCATATCTGGTCATTTTGTTCTTGTGTAACAGTAACAAGTTTTTTTGTCCAGTTCAAAGTTTTTGACCAGTTTACAGTGTGTCAGATGAATCCAGGACGCTCGCTCTGTGATCTTGACTGCAGTGGGTGTTGACAGTAGCACTTGGTATGGCCCTTCCCACTTCGGTGATGTCCAATTCTTTTTTTTGATGACTTTCACCCAGACCCACGTGCCTGGGACTACTGCTGCTTCCGATGGCCTGGTTTGTTCTTTATCTGAAACAGAATTTAACTGCAAAAGTTGTTTATTACTTAAAAGTCGTCTCATATATTCTGCGAATGAACTGTCGGCTTCCTGGTCTGCAGGCATGAGAGGTTTCCACTGAGGTATATAGTATGCCCTCCCAAATAATTTTTCAGAAGGAGTTAACCCCTTTGCATTTGGAACAGTTCTCATGCTCAACAGTGCCAAAGGCAGGCAGCACACCCAATTCTTTTGTGTCTCACTAATTAACTTCCTAAGTTTACTTTTCAAAACCCCATTATGCCTCTCCACTAGTCCTGCAGATTGTGGGTGGTATGCACAATGGTTTTTCAAGGAAATTCTGAAATATCGGCTCAACTGTTGTATAGTTTGATTTACAAAGTGTGTGCCATTGTCACTGTAGATCTTTTCCGGTATGCCAAATCTAGGAATAATTTCTTTAACAAGGACTTTTGCAACAGTAGCTGCATCTGGATTTTTGGTCTGAAAAGCTTCCACCCATTTGGAAAACATATCTATAATGACAAGACAATACTTCTTATTTTTGCATTTGTTCAGTTCTATGAAATCCACACAGATAGTATGGAATGGGTACAGTGGTGCAGGCAAACTCCCTTGCTTAGGCTTCAATGCCCCTTGTGCATGATGCTTGTTACAAACATGGCATGCCACACAAAATTTTTTTGTGTAGTCTGTAAATCCATATGCTGTGAACACTCGATTCACTAACTGTACCATCCCCCCTGTTGAGACATGGCACTGCCCATGGCTCAGCAAAGCTGCATATCTAAACAAATTAGAAGGCAATATCGGTTTTCCTTCTTTGGAGATGTACAGCCCTTTCTCAAGAATTGCTCCTCGTTTTATCCATTTCTGTTTTTCTACTTTCATATTAAGTGTCTGCATTGTTTTCAACATTTCTAAATCTAAAATCTCAGAAGGTTGTAATTCCTCACTCAAAAGAAATATTTCTGAAGCTGAAGCTGCCTGCTTTGCAGCTGTATCAGCTCTCGCATTACCTTTTGAAATCCTATCCTGTTGCTTGGTATGAGCTACGCATTTACAAATAGCTACTTTCTGAGGTAACTGAATAGATTCTAACAAATCTAAAATAAACTGCACATGATTAATCGGTTTGCCAGTAGATGTTATCATTCCTCTATTCTTCCACTGTTGTGCAAAAACATGTACAGTAGAAAAAGCGTACTGGCTGTCAGTAAAAATGTTCACATATTTACCCTTTGCAAAGGTACATGCCCTTGTCAAGGCAATCAATTCTGCTGCTTGTGCAGATAAGTTGTGTGGTAAAGACTTTGCTTCTAAAATCTCAGTATCAGAAACTACTGCATACCCCACTAGGTTCTGCCTTGTAGGACCCCTTCTGCATGAGCCGTCCACATAATATGTCACCTCGGCATCATCCAAGGGAACATACGTTAGATCTTTTCTAGGCAGTGTCTTTTGCTCAATCTCCTGCAGGCAGCTGTGTGGTGTGCCGTCCGCAGGGGTCAGGAGCAAGGTAGACGGATTCAAAGTTGTACATCATTCAATTGTCATATGAGGTTGGCTCAACAGTACAGTCATACAGGAAAGATGTCTAGCAGGAGAAAGATATGCTACTTTTTCTTGCAGTAAAATAATCGCGACTGCATGAAGCACTCTCAATGTGAGAGGGTGGAATAACACTACTGAGGCTGAAGCCTGTACTGCCATTGCAGCTGCGACTACTGCCTGTACACAATGGGGCAGGGATCGTGCCACTGGGTTCAGCTGTGATGAATAGTAAGCTATGGGGCATTGCTTGTCCCCATGTTGCTGTGTTAACACTGATGTCATATAACCTTGCTTACAATCTACAGTTTGGAAAAAACGTTTATGATAGTTTGGTAATCCTAAAACTAATGAGGATGCTATCAATTGTTTTAGTTTGCAGAACGCTGATTCTGCTTCTGGTGTCCATTGTAATAAATCTTGTGCTGCCATAGGCTTATTGTATATCAAGTTGGTCAGTGGAGCAGACTCCAAGGCATAGTTTGGAATCCAACTCCGACAGAAATTAGTCGTACCCAGGAAGGACTTCATTTCCTTCTTGGTAGTCGGTTTGGGTGCTTGTAAAATTGCTATTTTCCTGTCTTCATCTAATGTTCTGCCTTCTTTGGATATTACATAGCCCAGGTATTTAACCTGCTTTCTCCAAAGCTGCAACTTGTTTTTGTTTACTTTATGTCCTTGAGTGGCTAGAAATTGTAGTAATGCTATGGTATCTTCTCTGCATTCTTGCTGGGTGGGGGCTGCCAGCAGGATGTCATCTACATAAAGTAAAATCTGACTGTCTCTCGGTGGGCTAAATCCCGCCAAGTTGCTTGCCATCTCTTGTGCGAATATTGTTGGGCTTTCACAATACCCCTGTGGTAGTCGTGTGTATTTATACCTTTTCCCCTGAAATGTGAATGCAAACCAATGTTGGCTGTCAGGGTGTATCGGTATCGAAAAGAACGTATTGCTAATATCTACCACAGAAAAATACTTCTGTTGAGGCTTCAAATCATTCAATAGGGTGTGTGGGTCTGGCACCGTAGGTGCTCTAGGTATTACTGCGTCATTTACAGCTTGTAAATCTTGGACCATATGCCATTCTCCGTTTGCTTTCCTGACAGGAAACAAGGGTGTGTCACATGGTGAATCGGGAGATTCTACCAGTACTCCTTCCTTAAGTAAAGCTGCTATTATAGGTTTGATTCCTACTTCTGCATCTTTCCTTAAGGGATACTGTCTCTTGTAGTCTAAATGCTGATTTTGGTGTGATAGTAACTGGTCCTGCTGTACGAATTAGTCCTACATCTGATTTGCCTGTTGACCAGAGAGTTTCTGGTATGCTCCGTAAGGCATTTTCTTCCTCTTTTAATAAGAGTGCTAATCAGCTGTCCTCGCTAGACTGCAAGTGTACAGCTGGGTGTGTCTGTGTTATCCAATTTAACTTCTGCTTCTGTACTCCCTGTTCTGACAATTCTAACTCCGTCTGTTTTTCCCACTTTGTGATTTTTTTATCCTAGGTCTGCCCGTTTCACATTCTTGTCCTTAGTCAAACTAACATGTGGTAATCAATTCAATTTATAGAGTGCAAAGAATTCCTGGGGCAATGAACAGCTAACTACACTGTTCCTTTCTGTGTCCCAGTACAGATTAAATAATACTAATCTGTTTGCATGGTTTCTAAACAGTTCTTGCTCATATTCTTTATCAGGTCCTGGTGTGCTACAATAATACAGAGTACAGTGCAACAAATGCTGTTTATCAGTGTCAAGAGAGGGGGACTTACTGATGGCTATGTTCATCAGCTCTTTGGTTACTGCCCCTGGACCAGTCGTGACCAAGTCCTGGCTATACCAATAAAATGTTTCACCCTCTGGTCGCACCACAAAAGTATCCATTTGTCGCTGTGCTTCCATACCCTGCATAGTTGGAACTACTGCTATGCCAAATATCTGCATAAGATCTCTGCCCAAAAGGTTTACCGGGCATTTTGCAGAAACAACAATTTTGCTTTTCTGGGTCATCCCTGAAACAGGGTCAGTTATTGCTATGTTATGGGAGAGTGGCTCCCGATACAGCTGTCCATTAGCTGCTTTCACTAATATGTAATCAAATGATTCTGAATTTTCTGGTAGTTTGGAAGGATGTATCAGGGTCCTTGATGCCCCTGAGTCACACAGAAATTTAACTTCCCTCCCCTCTACCAGAAGTGTAACTTCCAGTTTCGTGTCTGCTAAGTAGAGCTCTAGGCTCAATAAGGCTAAGTCTAAAATTTCACTTTCTTCACTATCTGTCATTTCCTGCACTTCCTCTATTTCTTCTATCACATCCTCTACTCCCTCTATCACATTTGCATTTGTCTTTTCTTGGTTATTCCTTTCTAGTGATTCTTGACTATCATATAGTCAGTCCTCACCCTCCTTATCTTCCATGGATACCTTCTTGTTTTGCTTGCAATCCCTTGCTAAATGTCCCTTTTTTCTGCACTTCAAACATTCACCCCTTTTCTTTCTGTCTTCAAACTCCTCTGATCGCTTATCAGATTGTTTGTTTCCCTGGGCATTTTTCTTGCCCTTTTTCCCGGTCTGTACTACATAAACTTCTGCTCCATCTTCTACAGAAAATACTTGGGTTTTCTTTTTCTTTTTACTGTTAAAATGCCTTTCGGCATGTCTAGCATATTCAAGTAGTGACTGTAATCTACTTGTACGATGGTCTACCATGTGCTTTGTAATAAAGCTACTTATAGGCAAAATACTGCCTTTTAAAAATGCATTCTTTAGCTGCTGCTCATATGGGGAATCATGTGTTTGGTCTTCAGGTACCTGCATTCCACAATGGTTATTAAAACACTCTAATAATCTAGCATAATATCTGTCAACAGTTTCACCTTCTTGTTGGATGCATTGATTAATGCAAGTCCAGTTTGCCCTAGGCTTCCATTTCTCAGAGATTCGGTCTGTTAGACCTTTCACTCTGTTATCCAGCTCTGCGTTGCTATGTGGGAGTGGCTTGTGTTCTGCATCACAGGGATTCCAGTTGCCACTGATCATGTGCCAATCTGGACCTACGATCTGTCTTACTTTTTCTACTTCTTCTCCATTTAAATGATAATGTAACCGCATGCCCTGTAAGTCTTCTAAGAATTTTCTAAAATTAACTTTTGGATGGGGAATTCCCTCTGTGGCTTTCTGGATGTCTTCCGGTGTCCACGGTCTATATACCAGGAGAGTTGGGTCCTGCCCTTCCTGTCCTGCCTGAGGATTTGGTACTTCTATGAGCGGACATATCTCTTCTTCACTCATAGCTCGTGAATTTTTGTTCATTTGATATAACTCAGTATCCCCTCTTAAGTTACGTGTTCGAGACCTAGTCTCGACGGGATCTCTGACAAACGGTCTTGGCTTCGCGGAGACGGCCGGGTATAGCGGAGGTGGACCAGCTTGTCCACTTACTTCATATTCTGGTAAGGGAAGCGGAGGGGCTGATGCTATTACTAAATTATTGTCCTCTTTATCTAGAAATATAGCTTTTGAATTATTACTTTTCTGTTCCCTACGGTTTGCTTCCTCAATCCACCTGTGTGCCTGAGGAATGCCTAATTGACGTTGCTTTTTTACCTGACCTTTTGCATCAGTTTTAAACTGTTTGATGAGTTTAATAAGTGAGGATTTTTCTAATTTTCCATCAAATTCATATTTATTAACCCATTTTGTATAGTACCTAACATTGTCGGCACGCTGTAATTGCATATATTTTGTATCTTCAGTTAACGGTGGATCTTGGGATCTTTTTGTGCACTTATTTCCCATATTATTCTGACTGTTAAAATGTTATGTAACCCTTCTTATTTTTACGTGGTACCACGATTTCTCTTTTTCACAGTTTATCTAGAATAACTGCCTTACCTATTCTGTTTCCCTGATCTATGACAAGACTGCACTCTTCCTGTCCCTGACTTGTACAAGACAAATCTCCTGACAGATGATACAAATCAAGTCCCTGATCTAAAACAGAAAAAAGGTAAATCTCACCTTACCTGAGCCTCCGTGATTGATCGCCTGGTTCGAGGAAAAACCGTTAAGTCGTCCTCCAGTCGCAGATCAGAACAGTGGCTGGCATCTTTTGAACGACAATTCAGTCGGAGGTCTTTCAGAGCAGAAGAACCAATGTGGTCTCTTCCCTGTGCGGTTTCATGCCACCTGGCCCATCTGACCTGAGGCGAAGTGAGAGTTTCCAGTCCGAAGGACCAATCTGTCAAAGGAAAAACAACTTCAAAAAGACCAACACACGGCAGGTTCAGGTTAAGGCACTTTAATCTTGCAGCAAGGAGACAAAAATGTGCTAATACAGAGTTTGTCTAACTAGAATCAGGAAGTGAAGCCATTCTTATACATTTCTTACAAGACATTGCCTACTAAGCTGACGTAATAAATCACAAGTTCTTTCAATATTATTTCATAGCAGCTGTTTGTCCATGATTTTCTGCTGGCATATCAAGTTTACAAAAAAAACTTCCTAAGAAAAACAACGTGGCCTTGGAGACCACCGGTTAGATACAACTTCTCACTATGCAATGTTACTATTCAAGGTACTATGGCTAATTAGAGCACAAAGCATGTACAGATTATAGTTAATTTCTTCAAGCAGTCTTTGTTCAACTGTATCTATCTTTTCTGCAGCTGTGCATGTTCTCATAACATGAACAGAGCTGATTGTTCAAGTTCAATAACATTATAGAAAGCAGTATTGTTCTATTCATTATTTTCCTGACCTAGCAGATAATCACCTGCTTCTCAGTAAATTTCCAAAAGGCATAAACATGAATTTTGCTGTGCAAGCAAATACTTGGTCAGAGAGCATCTTGCAGTTTCAGAAAGCATCTTGTAGTTTCATACAAAACTAAGCTGTACATAAAATAGAATGAAATGTGTTAACCCTTTTAGCTTCTAATAAGCACTGAACATTTACATTAATACATATTTTTCTAACACTAATGTACTGTACACAGATGAGTGATTCTCTGACTTGCTCTACTGCATAGCTCTGAGGGGAGATCACATGGCTAACTAGCATATGCCTCTTCCCTGGACTGTCTCAATAGCATGCATCACAGCCATGGAAGCAGCTCTCTGTGGTGATGGAATCTTTGTGCTGCAGCACCATGATAGAGCCATCTCGAAAGCACAAATGGTCACCACAAGGTTTCCACCAAAGTGCACCTATCAGTAATATTTCTGAATTTAGCCCTTTATCTTTGTTTAGAAGAACCTGCCGTATCTAGCTTTGTATATAACAAACGACACTATTTTTATAAAGAATGGCAGTTTCAGCTACATTAGTTTCCCACAGTACAAACACCTGTTAACTAGGTAAATGAACTGGCCTAAGACTCTTTGACACACAAGCCTTACCAATGGCACAACACAACATCACAATACAGAGCAAAGAAGAATTACATGCAATGCAAACACTAGAAGTGCCTCAAATATATGATCTTTGCAGTGCAGCAGAAATGCTAGGTTGCCTTAAGCATGAGAATGCAATGCAAAGTTCACTAAGGATAAAACATTTACAAGAGGGTGCACAATAAAGCTTACTCTACCAATCAGAGTGCAGGAACTTCTATGAGGGGAAGAATACTGTAGAGCAGGAAAAGCTTAGTCACTATAGAATATTGTGTCTGGCATTAAAACAATTACAAACCTAGTCAAATCATAACAGAAAAATAGCACTATCAGGATTCAGAAATTAATTGGTGAACAAAGTCATTAACACAAAATTGATGTATGGAAATGCAGACATTTCCTTTTAAAGTTAAATGATTGCCATAGTAGTTTGGAGCTCTTTTTCAATCCTCTTGCTTCATATTATGACCTTTCCAACCTTGTACCCCCATCCATTACTGTGGTTACCAGCACTCCATTTACTCCACTAGTTTTACTTATCATGTGCTACAGCCAGGGGGGTCTAACCATCACAATCAGCTGGAGGATGTTTACTTTAACTGGTTTACTTCATGTCTCCCCCTTTGTTAATGGTGCCAGAGGTAGCATCCCGGAAACAAGCATGCATTGGGGATGTGCAGTTTATTACCCCACCTCTTCAGCAGCTGACACATGTCTAGCACCTTTTCCCACCTTTGGACCACACCTCCAATTTTCAACATCCCCAGCCTCCAGCAGGGATCATCGCAGGGGATGCTCTCAGAAGCACCCTCCCACCAAGGATGTTAGCACTTATCCCTTCCTTCCACTCCATCAGTTACCTGAGCTGATAATAAAACCTGGGTCAACCAGGCTGTAGTCAGGGCTTTAGCCCTCATTTTACTGGAGCATCCTCGAAGTAGTATTTTGATGTAAACAGCGCTATTATTTACAGGTTTCTGCATATTTTGTCTTGTATATGTTAATGAATGGCACAGTTAAAAGCATGGACTATGGCATATGTGTATCTTCTCCTTTCTCATTGTGCCATGATCCTTTTGCTTCTAGAAATGGTTATACCATGAGTGACAGACAATAAAGACCAGGGTACTGGCTACTCCAACAGAGATATAACGTCTCTCTTGGCTTATGTTATGAAGTAGAATGCATAATGATGGATGTCAGTATGACACAGTGAGTATCAAACCCAGCTTTGAAACAGAACATTGTGGTTTCTAGTCACAGGTGTATCTACAGGTTATACCTGAAAACTTATTAGCAGCATTTAGCATAAGAGGATACCTTCTGATGGGGCATCTGATCTCTCTTTATTCCTTTTTATCCCTGTCTTCTTTCATGCCTTGACATTGTTTTAATGAAACCTGTTAAAATTAATTAAAAAAAAATAAAATTTTAAGGAGTTGGATCATGTAGGCCTGAGTTTGAATCTAACTGGCCCAAAAGTTACACATTAGGTTTTTTCTGCAGAGCTAGCAACCTGTAAGGTGTGACAGTGAAACTAGGACTGATTGTTTGGAGCCTGTCTCAGGGAAAAGAATGCAAATGTGCCACCACTGTATCACCATATGGTAGAATTTATTTATTTGTATTTGTTTCCAGGATATGGGCATTGATCTCTACATACCTTTTAAGAGCCCGGGAGCAGTGTCTGGTTAAGTGACTTGCTCAGAGTTACATTTAGGCAAGGGAAGCCAAGAGAATCAAACCTTGCACCCTGGACCACAGGAAACCACTCATTAACTGTTCCTAAATCCTCTCAGCCAACTGCCAGGTGATCCAGGGAAATGTCCAATATGCCTAAACACAATATGAGTACAAGCAGCCTTCACAGTGTATGTGTACGAGTGTGATATGTGCATGCTGATGTCATTGTATGCCTGTGTTGTAGGACAAATCTACATCAGCACATAAAATAGTCTAAAAGTGCAGTATTGCAAGGCCTCTTATCTATGACTCCCTCCACTGTGTACAATAACACCCTTCCAGCTACATGGCAAATGTGGACAATCAAAACAAGCAGAGAGGAAAGGCTCTGATTTCATTGAAGGGTCTAGAAAAAAAGATATGGCTTTCAAGCCCTAAAGTACGGCATCATTTTGACCAAGTGAGTTAACCAGAACAAAGCTTGCTCCTGGGAAATCCTTAAAATAGACAGTCATGTCTCTTGGGTGATAATAAAATATAAATAAATCATTTGATATTGTAAAATGATAGGAATATCTGAAATATAGTATAACAATTATTTTGTATTACTCTTAGCATTTTCATGTATTAATTCTGCTCAGAAATTAAATATACAAAAGCCCTTTAATATGAGAGATGTATAAAAAAGGATTGTGCCATGCAAGTTTACAATCAGACAGGATTATACACACACACACACACACACATATATATATATATATATATATATATATATATATATATATATATATATATATATATATATATAATAGAATGCGTAAATAATTAGCTACAATTTAGTGCATTAAACTGTATCTAACTAGAAATCTGTAAGTCAGCAGTGGTTGCAGTAAACTGCTCAACATTAAGTGAAAATCCTTATGTGTATCTGATAGATTAGATACTGTAACAGAATCTGTTAAGATATGGTTTATATAAAGTATACAGTTTTATATTCTATATTTTTATGATTGCTTGCATTACACCTTTATGAAATCACCAATTTAGGATTTAATTGTTTTAATGCGTGAGTAATTGATTGGTATTCTTATAAAAAGCGTCAGAGGTATGAGATTTTTGTATTCTGGTGAAGTCTTCTCTAGACAAAAAGCTAACTGAACGTTTTCTAAGCTTAAATAAAAGGATTGGTGCCTGTGATCTCTGGTGGTTTATTCTACTGCAGTTTTTTTTCCTGGAGTTGGGTTTACTGACAGCTGGTTTTGGATTTTTATTAGTCTGCAACAAAATCTGCTTATGTGAACCACCATCTGTATATAATGTACATAGTATACAAATGCAAACATTTGAGACATTGTATGTATAAAAGGTTGTTTTGTGTCTTTCAGCTTTTCCCAGTTAGGGGACATCACAGCGGAACTCCGGTCTGCTAATGATTGGCAGTTGATTTTTACGTGCTGAGTTGCCGGCCCTAACGCACAACCTTCAACGAAGGAATGCCCATTCACGCATGTCTCCACAGAAGATGCTCTAGCTGAGAATCGAACGGGACAACATCTTGCTGTGAGGCGACAATGCTACCGCAGCACCATCACCGCAGTTGTATGTATAAAAGGTATACATTGAAATAAATTGACCATTATCAACCATTACCTATAAACACATTTAAGTATTTATTTATTTATATCTTTTGTTGACTGGGATAGTCAAATTGGGCTGTGGTAGCCCCTTTTCAGTGGTAGCCTTGGGAGAAAGGTTCCAGTAACAAAACAGGCAATTTTATACAATACAGAAAAATGTAAAGTTTAGAGTTACAATCTTGACATACAATAACTGAAAAGCAGTTATACTAGAAGAAAACCTAAATTCAGTAAAATATAGAATCATTACAGGTGGCAAAATGATTTACGTTATGGGTGGAGCAGTGGTACAGAAGTTAACATTGTCACCTCGCAGCAAGAGGTTTACTGGTTCAATTCTCAGTTGAGGTGCCTTCTGTTCAGAGTTTACTTGTCCTCCCTGTGTTCATGTGGGTTTTCTCAGGTACTCTGGTTTCCTCCCACATTCCAAAGACGTGTGTGAAATGTTTCTCCTGGAGCCTCTGCTGAAAATAGGCTCTGTCCTAGTCGTACTTTCCTAGTCAACAAATGCTAGATAAATAAATAAAAAAATAAAACTACATACCGATACAAAATAATGTGGCATATACGATGAGGTTTAAATGTCGAATTACAATTTTACATTTATGGATGAGAGAAATGAGAAAGAGGAGGTATGGAAGATATGAGTACAAAGCAGAAAGTATGGGAGGAAATGTGACTAGTGCTTGTGCGTGTGCGTGTGTGTGTGTGTGTGTGTGTGTGTGTGTGTGTGTGTGTGTGTGTGTGTGTGTGTGTGTGCGTGTGTGCGTGTGTGTGTGTGTGTGTGTGTGTGTGTGTGTGTCTACTACATTAGACCGACTTGAGTCCACAACACTGACACCCACAACACAGACAAAACAAGAACGAAACTGCAAAAACATGAAAGTTCACATGCCCGACAAACCACAATACCGACAGTTAACAAAACAAAACATTCGCTGTTCCACACAACACACACACACACACAACACAAGCACACCAACAACCTAAAAACCTACACTACACCTTACACACAACTATCTATGCACTAACCTTAACCCAAACCCTACCCCTAAGGTCCGTCACTATCGCACACTTACCTTACCTGCGCCCTAACCCTAACTCACTTAATCTGCCCCTAACCCTCAAGTCCCTCACTATCGCACACTTACCTTACCCGCACCCTAACCCTAAGTCCCTCACTATCGCACACTTACCTTACCCGCACCCTAACCCTAAGTCCCTCACTATCGCACACTTACCTTACACGCACCCTAACCCTAAGTCTCTCACTATCACACACTTACCTTACCCGCACCCTAACCCTAAGTCCCTCACTATCGCACATACACAACTTACCCGCACCCTAACCCTAAGTCCCTCACTATCGCATACACACCTTACACGCACCCTAACCCGAAATCCCTCATTATCGCACACTTACCGAGTCACGCTCACATATTTCCCATGTCGGTGTTTTCGCTGTCGGGATTCTGAGTTGTCGGTTAACTGCTCCATCGGTCTTCTGGCATCAGTGATGTCAGTGTCGATCTTCTGAGCTTTCGTTCTAACGTAGGGAACCCGTGTGTGTGTGTGTGTGTGTGTGTGTGTGTGTGTGTGTGTGTGTGTGTGTGTGTGTGTGTGTGTGTCTGTGTGTGTGTGTGTGTGTGTGTGTGTGTGTGTGTGTGTGTGTGTGTGTGTGTGTGTGTGTATTTGTTAGGGGAGACAGAGAATAAGAAAGTAATTGTGAAGCTGAGTTTGGGTATAGAAGATAGTGAGTATGAGTTGGAATTTTGTTTGTGGGGAAACTTTTTAGTATAACAGAATATTTATAAACCTTTAACAGCATACAGAAAGTACATTTTAAGAAATTACCATTATGGACCATTACCTGTCAACACATCCTACAGTATAGCAGAATATTTATCTATGAACCTTTATCTGCATACAGACTATCTTTGTAACAAAATGACCACTATGAACAATTATCACACATCATGCAATGTAACTAAATATTCATCAATGAACTATCTCAGGGCAGCTATTATCTGAATGCATACTATACAGTGTAAGAAAATATTAATGTATGAATCATTATCTGCATATAGATTGTACACCGAAACAAAATGAGCTTTATGAACTGTTATTTGTATACATACCATACCACAACAAAATGTTTCATGTATGAACTGTTGTCTGTGTTTAGGCTGTACACTATTACCAAATGCCAATACATGAAACAGTCCCCCGGATTCAGCAAGCCGTGTACGGTGTGCAGGACTAGTACAGGAGCTCCAGCAGGCAATATGTCTCCCTTGAGAGCCAGGAATAAGCTGTAGGGATGTGCACAAGTGCTCCTGCACTAGCCTTGCACGGACTCAGCCCCTGTATGGAAATTACCCCATTTGCAGGCAAAATCCATGCAAATGAGGTGAATTTGCGATCCAGGAAGCTGGAATCCAGTCGTGCAGAACTAGTGTAATCTGCAGAAATTTACTCGGTCAGTAACCAAGTACATTTCTGCAAACAACGGAGTCATGACAGCTCCAAATAGAGGGTGGATATTAAGTAGAAAGCATGCCATTGGCCAAATATATGGCCATTGGCATGGAAAACAGTTGCAAAAATAAAAAAAATCAACTTTAATTTTTTTTTTTTTAGCCAATCTCGGCTGTTTAAGTGTAGGGCAGTGGTGTGCAAATGGAATTGGGTGAAAAATAAAAAACAAATCCCAAAATAAGCATGCTAACCAAAATCACTATTTTTGCCATTATACTCAATGGCAGGCAGAAGAAAACATGGCCAGTGAATAGTGGTTACTAAGGGGGGAGGCTCAGTGTGAGGCATGTAACCATGCATCAGCAGGCAATCCTATGCAAATGAGGGGAATGATAGTGAATCCCAGATTCCCCTGCATGCTAGTCAGCACCCAACAGTGTAAGAGCAGGAATAGCTTGGCGCAAGCCTAGGAGTTAGCTGACATCATGGGGGGGTGTCAGGCATACTGTAAGCGGATTGGAGCCCTGTGGCTCGGGTTTGCCCTTAGCTTAGTAGAGCTAAGCAAGGGGGTGTGTCTGAGTCTGTCTAGCACTCTTTACATTGCCTAAGCGGGTGTGCGTGCTGCGCACCAGGTTTTAAAGGAAAAAAAAAAGTAAACCAGGAAATAGCAGCTCTGCACATTCGAGCACTGTGTTTGCGTGACGTGACCCTGGGCTTAAACAGGAAGGCAATGGGAAGGGAAAACAGCAGTAGGAAGGCAATCTAGGAGAACTAGCATAGCTGATAGGTGAAATGTATCAGAATCAGCCAATTACACAGGCAGCAGCCCAGCCCAGCACAGCACAGCACACTACTATAAACTATGCAAACACCTTTCCCTCTGTTTTTTCCCACATACTCTACACCACCGGTGTATACAAACGGGGAACTTTTAACAAACAAAAACAACAAAATGATAGTGGCTGCAGCAGCTATCAGACATCAGCATGTGGAAGAGGCTGAGGGTGGTGAGGATGAGAACGCTGTCGACCAGCCCACAGTGAGGAGACGGAGAAGGGTGTACAGACCCAGGGTAACCTACCAGGGGCTACAACAGCTGGAGATAGCGGAGTGCAATAGGGTGGACAGGGACCTCCTACAGCAAATTGTTGAGCTGTGCAGGCCATGCCTGACACACAGAACTAACAGAGGGGAACCCATCCCAGAGGATACCAAGGTATGTGTAGGTCTACGAATACTAGCCACAGGTGCCTCCCAAAGCCCAACTGGGGATATCATGTGGATCTCACAGGCATCAGCATCCAGAGTATTCCACCAGTTCCTGGATGCCATGTCAGCACATGCCAGTGAGCACGTATATTTCCTCAAGACCCGTGAGGTGTTGGCCAGCAATATGCATCTCTTCCACCAAATAGCAGAATACCCTGAGGTAGTGAGTGCTATAGACTGGATGCACATATGCATCAAAGCACCACCCAGTGAGCAGGGTAGGGTCTACATCAACCGGAAGGGCTTTCTCTCCATCAGCTACCAGGTCATGTGCGATGCCCAAGGCATTATAATGAATGTGTGTGCTGGCTGCCCTGGAAGCTATCACGATTCCCACATCTGGCATTTGACGCAGCTATACCAGAGGTTTGCCAATTGGGGACATCCTGTATGGTCAGTTAGTGGGGGATACTGGTTATGCATTGGAGCCGTGGCTGATGACACTTATCAGAAATGCATACACACCCGAACAAGAACAGCTGCAGTAGGAACAGCACAGGGCAGGGCCACACAGCCCTCCACCAATGCCAAGGCCTGCACAGGTACAGAGTGACTCGGAGGAGGAACAACCTGAGCCTGCCCCACCAGGTAGATGGAGGTGTGCCCAGTATGCCCTGTCCTTGGCAAAGAGGCAATGCATAGCACATATACTGACACAGTAGGGACTCAGAGAATGACACATCTCTATGACTCGCACATACAGTAAAAAGGATGCCAAACATGACACTACATGTGCTCACCCATGTATAGGAAGTGTACTATGTGCATCTGACATAGGCAGCCCTCAAGCACCATCCTCAATACTGGCACACCCACAAGGTAAGTCAATCTCCTTACCAATTGCCAAATGGAGTAGTATGTGTTGTTACCTGTATCTATGGTATGGATGTGAGCATGCAAGGGAATTGGGTGGCTGAATGGGATGCCAGCAGATAGCAGACACCTATAGTGGCACCATGAGATCTGTAACAAATATTGATGTCACCACAGTAGCCATTACTACACATGTTGAAAAAACCCACTGCAGGAAATGTGCTGGGCCACACGTGTGTCCATATGACGCACATATGCCAGTCAGGGAGGTTCACATACCCAACAACAGTCTCAGTCAGCAGGACAGGTGTAGACAAACCCAAGCAGAGCCTGTGCTATGGCCTCTGAATGATGCCTATGGGTAACCCCCCTCCCAGGCCTATACAGACAGACTACATCAGGTCAGGCAGTGGGATGTTAGTTCTGAAGGGTAGGAAGTCAAAAACTAATATGTAGGTCAATCAAATGTAAGGTCTGTAGTACACTGATATGCCTCTAGTCAGCATGATAGGTTATAATATAGAATGAAATGGAGTACCTGACATACCAGTACAGTCATAGCAAATGTGTACAGGTGTCAGGTGTACCCCCCAATCCTATGTAGAAATGTAGAAACAGTCAGGTGTGCCCCCCTGATCCTGTGTAGACACGTAGAAACAGTCAGGTGTGCCCCCCAATCCTATGTAGAAATGAGGAAACAGTCAGGTGTGCTCCCCCAATCCTGTGTAGAAATGTAGAAACAGTCAGGTGTGCCCCCTCCCCCAATCCTATGTAGAAATGTAGAAACTGTCAGGTGTGCTCCCCTAATCCTGTGTAGAAATGTAGAAACAGTCAGGTGTGCCCCCCCAACCCTACGCAGACATGAAGTAACAGTCAGGTGTGCCCCCTAATCCTATTTAGAAATGTAGTAACAGTCTGGTGTGCTCCCCCAATCTGAAATACACACGTTGTAACAGTCAGGTGTGCCCCCAAAATCCTATGTAGAAATGTAGTAACAGTCAGGTGTGCCCCCCTCCAATCCGATGTAGACATGTAGTAACATGTATGTGTAGGTATAATACCAGTGGAGCACAGATGACCCGAGGTGGCCAAGGTAGCAGGATAGATTGTAGCATTTGTACAATATGCAGGTATGCATGTGTTAGGTTGGTGTGTGTTTCATATTGTGTGAGATTGGTCAGTATTTATGCATGTTGAGGTTTGACCTGGTGGCCATTGCCCACTACTGCCGATGACAGGGCCAAGTCCTCACAACTGCAGTGCCAAAGACAATTCCCCCGTGTATAACACATGCTAGTTGTAAGCTATTGTAAATGTATGGTGGTAATATGTGTCACCATCCGAAAGATGGACATAGCATGACTGTTGGGCTAGATATACAAGCAGTACACAGGGTAAAGTACCCCAGACATACAGTATATAATGTGTAACCATGAAATGGACACACCCTTGGAATTGTACATACAGGTATGTATCACATTATCTGGGCTTGTAGTAGGAAATACTGATGTCGTCTGGCCGAACACTTGTAGATCACAAAGGTGATAGGACTGATGTATTATTAAACAGCTGATGTCCCTGCACAAGCCAGCATAACTGGAATGCTCCATGCATATCTGTGAGTCAGATGCAAGTAGTGTCCATAGCACACATGCACCCAGCTCACCCAAACACCACCCACAGGTACCTCTCTGGTCATATACCTGCTGTTGGGAATAGGTACAATATGACCCCCACCTGTGTAGGTATGTCCCTAATTGTAAGTAGCACCCTGCCAGCATCCACACCACCTGATCAATACTGATAGAAAGTATTGGCATGAACACCTAGCACACCTACTCTGTCACTCCAGGGGAATATACTGTATGGCAGTCTGGGACTGTAGGACTGATTGAATGCAACTGCCTGCTACAGCTGGCCTGCATGACCGCCAAATGGCCTACAGGCCTCTGTGAAAGGCCTGTGTCTCATCTGTACTGCCAATGTATGTTATGTCATGGACACCCAAATAACAACATAACACACTCCACATAAGCCATATGCAAGGCCATGTGGACAAACCACAGTAACGTCCACCGTGTCCCACTGCATGAACTGTGCACCAACACCAAAGCACAGCTGTGATGAGGTGATAACCTTAGGGAAAGTATCAGAGAATGTTTGCATAATGTATGGAAGAGGACAGAATAACAGAGGGGGGTGGGAGCATGGGCAGCATGGAATGTGCAAGGTCCAATACAAAGCTGTGTGCACACACATACACTGGCTGCAAACACAAAAATGGGTGGCTACAAACCTGCCCGTACACCACAATAGGGGTAATGTCCTGACTTATGACCCTACCTCTGGGTAACCTGTGTGAATCTGTACAGCTGTGAGGTATTGCTACAGCAAGATAAGGCCATACTGTCATGTCAATGGATGTACAAGTATGGGATCCTCTGCCAGCACTGTACCAAGGTGCTGAACCGGATACACAGACCCAGCAGCAAGTGTCTGCAGCTCCCCTTCTAGAATGGCATAACTTTCCATGAATATGCAGGCGTTTGACCACAATACTGGACACAGCTGCATTCACCATGTGTTGCCCAGGGCATCACTGTGAACAAGAATGTCCACCTGACAGTACTTGAGGACATAAAACATCACAGTGTAAAACAGTACATATGTCTGAGTATCTCTGCTAGCAACAGAACCATGTAGCTGAAGCAGCACAGACACAATCACCTACAGGACACACTATCCTTTTCCCATTTTGACCCCATATTGCCAACTGATCTACAGATATCCTGCAGAAACAGTTTGGTACCTGTAGGTGTAGAACACAAATGTCTGCACTGGAGTACAAACTACCTGGAATAGATCCACACATTCAATACAGAAGGGCATACTGGGCTTGCTCACACACGTAAACAAATGAAGCCCATGTCTGCCAACAACAGTGGACTATACATATCTGACAGTTGCAGATGTTAGTGCATACACTCCTCAATACACACCAGTCATGCTTTGCACACACACACTGGATAGGAATACACACATATATCCAAGGACAACACACTATAATATGCCAAAAGTACACATACATAGATGTGTGAAAGAGTGTGACAGTGACAAAGAGCCTTCCATCATGAGGCCTGTCCCACCCAGCATACAGCCAAATGGCTACAACCACATGATGTGTAAATGTCACTCACTGTAGAAATTAGCTAGTTTGACAAATCCACCAGGAAGACCAATTGTGTTGGCTAAAACATATTTTTTACACAATTTGGGGTTAGTACTGCATAAATGTTTATTAAAAGAAGTTGTTAACTTCCATTTATATTAGAGACTCGTTTGATTTTTTACAGAAACTTAAAGGGGTAAGATGGAAAGAAGCAATGATTGGATAACAATTGATGTGAAGAGTTTGTATACTAACACAGAACATGTTTATGGGATGGCAGCTCTCAGCATCTTTTTAGGTGACAGCCCATTAGCACATTATACTATGGATTTAGTGAAATTCAGTTTGGAAAACAACTTTTTCTGTTTCCAAGATACTTTGCACCAACACTAACCTCAAAAGGGCTATCTTCTGTGACCTACTATACAGAGGCACGGTCAACTAATCTAAAAGGGTGGCGAAAGCCAAACACACTCTGGCTAGGCTTATAAATGCCCTAGGGCAGATAGCCTAGTATCAACCTATAAACCTATAAACCTATACTCAATTACAAGCCACAGGCGACGGGTGCCTCATTTGCACCTATATATATATATATATATATATATATATATTTATACACACATAAACTTATTTTATAAGAAATATGTAAAATCCTATTTCAGATACATAGATGATCTGATATTTCTTTGTGAAGGTGGTATAGAACTGTCAGAATTTGTAGCACAATTGCAAATTAATAGGTTCTCTATACAGTTTGATGGACTGAGTTATGGAAATAAAATTGTATTTCTTGATATTTCTTTAGAAGGTGTAGTTGGTGAAGAAATTAGGAGAAGCTTATACAGGAAATTTGAGGCTGTTCATCAATTTATGATGGGTAACAGCTGCCATCCTAAACATACCCTGGATTCCTTGCCTTAGGGGGAATTTTTAAGGATTAATAGAATTTGTAATAAGGAATATAATTCTGAAGAAGAGCTACGATGTACTGTGAATAGGTTCATAGATAAGTACTATGCTAACTGCTCTTACGAGCAATTTTAAGCCTAGCCAATTATTCCTTGTGAAACGCAAACCCTGCACCTTGCGCTTGCAAGTCAAACACTTTAACCATTAGGCCACCCTCCCATATCTGTTTATAGAAAGGAAATATGATAGACAAATAATTGAAAATAGTGTAAAGAAAATCAGAAAAGTAAGATATAGTAGCAGAGATGAAAATCATGTGTTGGTACCCTATGGGGAGAAGAAAGATATTATACAGGGAACTGATAATAAGAATTTTTTTTATAGTTACGACCTATAATATCTTGAGTGAGAATGTTAGAAAAGTAATTAAATATTATTGGAAATTTTTGTCTAGATTTTATGATCTTAATGGACTGGTTAAACAAAATTTAGTTTTTTCATTTCAAAAAGGAAATAGCTTGAAAGATATGCTAGTACACACAAAGTTTAAAAAACCTGAAGAAAATTTGTCATTACAAATCCATGTGAAAAGGATGAGACCATGTGGGAACTGTTTAGGTTGTGAATTTATAGCACATACTTTTCCTAGAATAAATAAAATTAATTTTCAAACGTCAGGAAAGTACCAGTATACCACTGAGAGGGTGGTTTATACAATCAAGTGTAACTGTGAAAAATATTACATAGGTCAAATGAAATGGATGTTTAAAAACAAATTAACAGAACATTTGAGAGACATAAGGCAGGGTAAAATAGAAAGTTCTTTGGCACAACATTTTAAACAATTTCATAATAGCAGTCCTAAGGGTTTAAAAGCCACCATTCTACAACAAATATTAAGAGATAGAGATAGTGAATCAGTTAGAAAGATGTTATTATATAAGGAAACATTGTTTATTTTAAAATATGGCACTTTGATTCCACAGCGTCTGAATACAGACTGCTGTTGGAAATGTGTAATTTAATTAAGTGAAATGTATATTTAAAAGTTTTATTATAAATTGATATTAATTGGCTAATTGATGATGTAAGTGACAACTCTGAGTATTTGTCATTGTCTTTTTGTAATCTAACACTCCTTGAAGGCTTATGTTAAGCCGAGGCGCTAGAGTGCTTTCTTTGGTGTTATTGATAGAATTGCTGTTTTATTAAATTTTGGCTTATACCTGGATTTTTGTTGTTGTTGTTACAACCAGCCCAAAGTGTTGTTTTAAATATAACAGTACACATGTCTGAATATCTCAGGTTGCAGATTATACATGCCCCAGCAGGTCACCTGTCCACGTGGTGCAGACAATAACTGTTAGACAAACCTGTGACATGTATTCAACTGTACCCCAGAAATGTCACAGCCATGGAGTCACCACAGTGCCATACCCCATTGTGGAATATGACTGCAGACCATCCTCGTGCTGACACATGTACACCTACAACACAAATGGATAACCTTATGGAGACCACAATCAACCAGTGTTACTAACAGCTATAATGCATCATTGTTGGATGGCAACACTACCTGACATGTATGCATTAAACTTTACTCCTGACAACATGTTATACTGCAGTACTTTGGTACACTGTAGTACAGTCACTGTGTGCATCAGAACCATATTAGCCTGTCCCTGCACCGATATTATGGATGATAGGGTTGTGGCACAGGTATCATCATATGCACAGGGTGTGTTGTTGGTTTGCCAGAGGCCGAGGGTGAGCCATATATTTGACACCATCTGTGTGGGTGATGGGTGTAATGAGGTGAACTGGGCATGGTGATGTGATGTCTGTAGGTATGGGGTTGCCCTAGGTGTGTTCCTATAGTGCGTGGGTATGCATGCACACAGTTCTGCCATGTGGCTGCCCTACCCAGGTGTTTATGGACAGCTGCAGACCATACCTGGCAGGGTGTGCAGTTCACTGCCTCCGGCCATGGACACATGGATTGTGCCTGTCAGGGGGTTCTATGGGCACGTCCAGGTACAGGCCTCGATGTGCTACTCTCACCTGATGATGACAGATGTCCACTGGAACCAGGTCCCTCCTGGAACTGACCAGGACCACATGCTTGTGGCCTGCTGTGGTGTGGTATGGACAGCATCCCCCCTGCAGTGCTGGGGCTGGTACTACCACTATGGGAGCCCCTTGGTATCCTAGCATGTCTGTGTTGACTACCAGCTGTTGGCATCGCCGCACTCCCACCACACATTCAAGTACGGACAAACCACGGTCAATGAGGGCCATTATTTCACCAGACTATCTATCCATGAGCTCGGTATAAGCACGGATAGCACCAGAGAGTTCACGGAAGTTATTGCTTGCAGATGTGAGAGCAGCCCTCTGCAGCCTCAGGCCCTGTCTGTTGTAACGTTCTGTGCTGCCATGACAGCCTGAAACACGTGCTTGGTGGTACCAGTTGTGCCGTGTCTGCCAGGGGCATGATGACCAGCAGCCCTACCATGAGCACACTGAGAAATCTGCCTATGTGGTGCCCTGCCGGACATCCAGCTATGCCTGCTGTGACGAGACACAGTAGGCATGGTTACCACACCCTCCTGTGCATTGCCACCAAACGCCAATTGTTTGTCTGCTATGGTCACTGGTGATGTGGTATATATAGGCACCATCCTTCCAGCAGTGTTACAAGACAACAGAGTAGCAATACCTCTTACAAAACTTTCAACCTTCAGGCCAGCTACATATTTGTATGAGGTTCCAAATACACAGAGTGAAAGTAGTAAGTAGAGTTCTAGCCGTTATGGATAGCACTGGTGTTACAGGGTTTGTGTGTACAAGTTTAACATGGACGGTGCAGTGTCTGTCTGCTCTCAACTCTGGACCTATCCTATCCACTTGCCAGAGGTAGGTGTCGCGTTATGTTTTGCCTGTCCACCATGCAGGTCTTGTGTGGCATAGGGGAATTCCGTGTGTGGAGCACCTTCTACATATGTAATGTTGATTTGCTCCACATGTACATTCCCCTGGTAGCCAGACTGTACTGCATGATATGTTACTTATACCAATCTTGTGCTGGTCAGGTCCTGGTTATGGGATTTGCAACAGTTGTGGTTGTATTTGAAGGCAGACATGTTTGGCTGTGTGTGTGTGTGGGAGTGGGATATTATATGGTGCACAAGACATATGTTGTTGGGCCCCTCACCCTTCATAATGTGGTGAATGTGGACATTATTTTTTTTATGTTCTTTTATATATCTATAGATATGTGTCTGTATATACATATATATATATATATATATATATATATATATATATATATATATATATATATATATATATATATATATATATATATATATATATATATATATATATATATATATATATATATATATATATATATATATATATATATATGTGTATATATATACATACATATATATATATATATATATATATATATATATATATATATATAAACATACATATATATATATATATATATATATATATATATGTGTGTGTGTGTGTGTTATATCTATTTAGATATAAAATATATACAGACACACATACATCTACATGTTTAAATACATTTTCTGTACTGTTGAATAACTGTGCTGGATGATATGTTTGTGACAACATCAGGGTTATGTATATCTATCATGACTTAGTGGTAAATCACTTTGCCTATGGTGTGCAGGGTCCTGGGTTTGAGCCTTGCCGAGGCTGTTTATTTTGTTGCTGGGCAGAACAAGGGCTGCTGAATACAGAGTGATTAAGGCACTTTTAAGCAGTTGTAAGTGGGTTTGATCTGGTTTGCGTGGAGGTAAGCACTGCTAACTTCTGGTTACAATTTCTTACTGATTTAGCTTCTCAATTGCTTAACCTGTGTAGGCATTGTTTACCCCCATGCAAACAGGCTTAAACCCGCTTACTGCTGCTTAAAAGTGCTTAACCCCACTTACCCTCTTGATAATTTCTTTAAAATAAAATAAAATAGGTTTTATAGGAAAGTGGTGCAAAAGGGGCACAAAGAGGGAAAGACAGTAGGGAAAATAGGGATGTGCAGGAAGAGTGTAGGGAAGGTCCATAGCTGCCCATTTCTTGCACAGCAACAGCTGTGCATATACACTGAATTTGGAGGTAGATTTTGACACTCAAACCCGTGAGAGAGATGTGAGGACAACAATACTATGTTGTGATGCCAATTAGACCAGATTACATGTATCCAGTGGACACGTGTGTGAAATGGACAGCTATGTATGGGGCATGATTTTTTTTTTGGGAACAGATTGCCCTTTTTTTTCAGGTAAGAGTGGAATGTTGGGGAGGGATAGTAAGTAAATTTGGGGGAGGTAGGCTGGGTAGGTTAACAGACAAGACAGACAAGACGCATATAGGGGCAGTATATGACACATGTAGGGGGTAAACAGCTTGATGGGAAGGGATGTTGTGAAATCGGAAGCCCATGAGCCCCCTAATGGAAACAGTGGGACTGAGGTCCCCACCCATGGGCAGTCACCACTGCACCTTCACTGCCCTGAAGGTGGCTATGCTGGGGGCTGAGTCAGAGAGCCAGGATGACCCTCTAGTCATGACATGTGGGCCTTGAGCTGGCATAGCAGAACTCAGACCTCCCTGCAGAGCTCGCTACGCACCACGACCCGGACCTGGCGATGGGTGACAGGTTCTTGTCCGCGCCCGCTACTAGGGAGGGTGAGCCCCATCCCCTGAGGCAGTTCTACTCGAAGGTGGTGCAGGGCCAACGGACAAGGAGGTCCCGGGTTGGGCCCCAGACATTCTGGTGCCCGGTGCCACGTCCAGCTGAGGTGGGACAGGTGGGTCCGCTGGGACGCGCATTCCCATACGTGCTGGTGTTTATGTTTTATCAACATATGTGGGTTAGTAACTGTCAACACATTCCAGGATTAGGTATAACAGCATGCATAGATAGTCCCATTAACCCAGACACTAGATGTGGAACAGTTGCATAGCAAAAAGAACACATGCATATATTGGACCACACTGGTAATAACAACAGCAAGCAGGTGCATTGATGGCACCATGCCACCAATGTTGGGAGTATTTCAACATAGCACATGCATAGAAACAGTTTTAAATAATTACCAAACAATAGGTCATATGTCCCAACATTACAGTGAAGTCATCACGTATCAATTGAGTTTGGTATTTAGTGTATTGTTGGAGATATGGTGGTGGGGGTGGAGCTGTCAATTAACAACTAGTATATTCCTGTAGCTCACATTACTTTCCTAGTCAGTGCTGTTTTCTGTACCTTACAAGGATTACTACACTACCTATTGCCTTAGTTTGGACAGTGATAGGGCTGTCGACAGCTATATACATGAACTGGTTTTACCTGCAGTATACACCTCTTACCATGTATACCTGTGGATGAATTGTTTGTTAACACTGCCTAACTGTTTCTGCACACAGTCCCAGATTCCAGGTTGATGTTATGCACGTACATGTCCATCTGTTTTTGCACGCACTCTGGCCATGTCTTGACCACATGTAGGTGAACCTGGACATATGTAGACTATTGCCTCTTCAACCTTTAGTGACTTACAACACTCTTATACAGGATTTCCTAGACAGTTATATTATGTAGCACAGTGTGGGTGACAGTGATGAGTAATACCTTATTATTCAGAGCAACTGCAACACTAACAATGCCATACAATGCCATACAATGCCAAGTAAACAGTACCAGTACAGGGTATCACTCTTTTATTTCTGGGCACAGTGTTTGTATCTGACGGACCTATGGGAGCAATGTTTGTTAGCACTACCTGAGTGTTGCCACACAAAGTACCAGATTTCACATTAGTATTATGCACTTACATCTCACTCTGTTGCTGCACACACTCTGGTTACAGCTTGACAACATGGGGGTTTAGATGAGACATACTTGGCTTATTACTCTCATAACAGTTTGGGGAGTTGCTAGAGTGACAGGTTTGTTCTTATAGATTTGTGACAATCAGTTGTATTTGTTGTTTGCAGCCTATACATATGGGATCATGCCACTGATTTCCCAGGGGGACACAGTGACAGGCAGCATATATGGGCCAATTTAATGGACATTCTGGACATATCTGTACAGTTGTGGTGTATGATTCTGTATGCAGACTTCTACCACTCCCAGGATTCGAACCATTGCTGTGTGTGCTAAAAATACAACAGTTAACATCTCAGTTGCATGTGCTATTTGGATTTTGTTGTCTGTCGTTTGACTGTTTTCTGTCTATGTCTCTCTCAGTTGTACTAGCAGACCTCTGGGGATTACACCAGTCATATACAGACATTCATACACATTTTTTTATTTATGTTGCACAGTGTGGGTAACAGTGCTTAATACAACAGTACTATTAGGTGATTTCAAATCAACATTACCATATGATACCAGAGTAAACACATTCAGTACAGCAGTTAGACCTTCATTGTCAGGCTATTATGCTTTTATTTACATACAACCTATATGAGACTCTTCCTGCCATATTCTCTGGTGTATGTAGTACTTGCCTTAAACAATACAGGTTTTATACAGGCAATTAACTTATTAATACTGTTAGATTTATTTCCTATGACAGTACATGCAAGAGTATTACTAACCTGCCTCGCGTTGCAACCTCTCCAAGCGACATCCATGGGCCTACTGGTTCACAGCCCACTCACTTGCCGCTGTGAAGGACATAAGAGGAATATTTAGCCATACCTATCCATAATATACATGAGCTGGCAATTATTAAACAAGTAGTGGACAGATACTCACACATGGCTGGGACCTCCCCTGTTGTCCTAGCCTCTTGGATCCACTAATCCAAGAGATCTCCCTTTCGCCGCTTTAGGTCGGCATAGTGATGTCTGACCTGTACACCAGTTTGGGGTATGCCAGTGGCACTGGTGAGGTCATGGGCGAGACAGTCCCAGGCTTACACCTTATATTGGAACCCTGGTACTGGCCCTGCAGCAGTCTCTGCTCATGGTCCTTGACAAGGAGGCCTGCCATGACTTTGAACTCCTGGATGCCTCAGCACTGTGCCCGAAAGCACACTCTCTCTCCAATTCCAGACATGGTGCCTGCAAGGAGAAGCTACAACCAGTTATGAGATGTATTCCTGCCTGTTGGGTTTAAATAGGGCCAATTTCCCACACTTTGCCATGATTGGATTGTTTTGAAAAGGCTAAGATATGGGCAAACCTGCTTACCTAAGGTTGGCATTGTTTACAGGTGTATACCAATGGGAAAATTGAGTTCACTGGCCTACACATTGCTTACACCTACTAATCTGGCCTGTGCAATGCTTAGCATTGTTTAATATTTACTTTGCATTATATTTGCATTTTGGCATTGATTTATTATTCATTACATGTTATATATAGATGTCTGGTATCCATGATTCATGTGTACATACACTGCATGGGGTTGTTGTGTTTATTAGGGGACTTCAACACTTTATTACAATTACATCTCACATCTGGGCTTACTGCAGTACTCCAGTTCACATATTTATGTTATGTAGCAGGTTATAGAACATAAGACTGTATATAGATTCCTTTCACATGTTCAGTTTGATTTTACTATAGAGGGGATTTGTTTGGTGATACCTCAATCTTATGGACTGCTGTGATGGCCTAGTGGTTAACTACTGTGACTATAGTGTACAGGGTCCTGGGTTCAAGTCCTGCAAAGGCTGTTTATTTTGTTTCTGGCCAGAACACTGGCTGTTGCATACAGAGTGATTAAGGCACTTTTAAGCACTTGTAAGCAGGTTTGTGTGGGGTTTGCGTGAAGGTAAGCATTGCTAACCTCTGGTTGCATATGCCTACAGAGAGTTAGCTTCAATATTACTTAACCTGTGTGCGTATTGCTTACCCCCATGCAAACGGGCTTAAACCTGCTTACTAGTGCTTAATTATGCTTACATTTGCTTACTAGTGCTTAATCCCGCTTACCACTGCACTAATTCAGACAGTAATGTCTAATGGTTCTTGGGAAGGTGGGGGATTTGGAAGCTGTATGGAGTTATGATTCATTACATATTTTACCTTTCATTTGTATCCTGATTCCTGTGTACATATACTGTATGGGGCACAAGTGATTATCTGTGGACATTGCAAAATTATGACACTGACACCTCACATCTGCATTTTATGCAGTACTCCAGTTCACAAATATATGTTATTTTGTAGGTTATGCAGCTAAAAATATTGGTCATAAAGTGATTTGACATGGAAAATGAAATGTGCTACAGTGGGACTCGAACCGGGAATGACTGCTCACAAGGCGAATGCTCTGCTCACTAAACTGTTGCTGTACTGCTTCATTTGCATATATCTTGCTTTTTATCCTTTTGTGCCATTTAAGCTGCATTAACCGTAGCAAAGTGATGGGCAAACCCGCGCACCTATAGTTAAAATGTCATCTGTTTTATAAAAAAACTTTATATTTGTTGTTTTACTATTGCTCTTATAGACATGGGGGGATGTTGCTGGGGGTGTGCATACACCTATGAGCGGTCTCACTCATTTTGGACTTGTCTGCTGCTCTTTATTTCAGGGGCGTGTATATTCTGAGCTCTGCTCTCAGACACACCCCCTGCACTCTTACACGCTCCATGTAAGATTAAGAGCTCAGGCAGCACGCCTTCATTAATATGCATGGAGTGCTGCTGTCATGCTCCTAAATGGCCACTTCCATGCAGGACTAAGCTAGTCCTGCATGGAAGGATAGTAAATCTGGGGGATTATCTTCATATAGACTATATGCTGTTACAGAATGAGTCAATATACAGACTCTTAGGTCTTTGCAGACTGCTCATTGTAACAAAATGTCGATGTATGAATTTTATATGCAGACACATTGTATTTGTTAACCATATATCTACTTATAATTGGTTAGCTCTCTGCAGGCTATACCTTTACCTTCTCCTATAACATTAACCTTATTCCTCAAGACTAAACTACCATTAATCACTGTAAAATACTGGAAACTATGCACCATTCTATCCCTGTCATTAGACTTTACTAACCAAGGAACTAATCTTAACAGCACAAGTAGTTTCCCAATTCCAGTATGAATTATCTCAATTCCAACATGAATGATGATATCGTGCAAAAAAAAGTTGTATCACTGAGGCAGTGGCACAAATATATTGTTTCTGTATAACGTGTTATCACAGACATTGTTACATTGTACTCACTGTAAACTTGTGTAAAATATTTTGCTTGTAAGTCTTGTAATTTACCTATGCATACAAAATATTGTGGAGCTTTTTTCCCCGGGCCTGCACTGAAAATGGGTCATGTGACCCAGTCGGACTGTCCTGGTTAACAAATGTCAAATAAATAAAATCAATTAATAAGTAGAATCAGATTTCCATATGTGACAAATATGTACATTGATTGCATACAGTAAACAGATATTCAAGCACAGATATGTATATATACTTGTCCTACAGATAGTGACGTTTTAAGGAACAATATAATGGGGAACTTGAAGGCTTGTTCAAGGATTATACCATCTACCATTTCTCTTTCACTGGCTAACAGTCTAGTCCTTATCTCAAACCATCTTGTGTGTTTTTTGTGCCTTTCTGCATAACTGTTGGGCAGAAGAAACTTTATCTGATTTATAGTTTACTTTTTATCTGTTATTTTTACTTTTCATGGTAGAAATGGATAGACTGAAGTCAGGCACTTACGCTCTTACCCTCTCCAGGAGATATCTAGTTATAACTTAAACAATGCCTGAGTGGACATGAGTACAAGCAGGCATCTGCATCAGCACATGATGTGAATATACTAAAGTATTAAGACACACTTAGCATCTTAAAACAATGTGCTCATCTGGTACAAATGGTACAATGGAGTGTAAAATTATTTTATGAAGTACTTCCCCTTTCTTAGTGTTAGTTCAATATACTTCATTTACATTTAATATTGGTTTGTATATTGCTTGTATGATTTCTTGATACAACTTGACTTATTTTAACAGTTATTCTAACTTGTATGAAGCTCTTTCCATGTATTATTTTGTTATTATTCTGTTGTGATTATGTTCAGCTGGATTTGCATAATTTTAGTGTGTACAGTGGGCAGAAAGTCATTGTGTGTTTTGTTGGCAGACTCGCAGTCCAGTCCAACAGATGTTGGAAGTATGTATAAGCTCCATCATCGGTACAGACAAGTGGAGATGCAGATTGTTACACACTGAGTATGCTATGTGTAGAGTGGGGCAGTGAGTGTGTATCTTTAAAACTTCCAGAAGCTACAAAAGGGTTTTTTATTATATTACATGGAAATTGATAAAGACATTTAACTGCATTTTCAATTTAAAGTCAAAGTGGATACATTATTATTGTATCTTTTTATTTTATTTTATTTATTTTTATTTTACATTTGTTAACTGGGAAATTCCGACTGGACCAGGTCCATTTTCAGCAGAGGCCTGGGGAGAAAAGCTCCAGCATCAAGTTATACAAATACAGTACATCCAGCATAATACACAAAATAGGTTACATCATGTATGCTGAGCATAGTAATATAACAAGAAATTAATAAAAACACTCCAGGTAAAAGAAGATATAGAACACAGGTAAAAGACAATGTCAGTTACAGTACATCCAGCATAATACACAAAACAGGTTTTATCATATATGCTGAGCATAGTAATATAACAAGAAATTAATAAAACACTCCATGTAAAAGAAGATATAGGACTCAGGTAAAAAGAGAATGTCAGTTATACATTGGTAAGAGAACAAAATATATCAAGTAAGATTCTACAGTTAAAAGTACCCTTTTAGATGACCAAGCCTACAGGGGATCAGAGATCCAGCATGTGATCAGAGAGGAGTTTGGGGAGTTAATAGTAGTATGGGTAGGGTTATGTGATACAAGGGCATAACCAGGTACTAAGAAGGTGCGATTTGAGGGAGTTTTTGAATATGGATGTGGAGGGGGCAGTGGACACAGTTGGGGGAGAGAGTTTCAATTTCTGGCAATGGTGTGGGAGTAGATTTTTATTAGGTGTGCTGTACTATTTCCAGATCTCAGCTCACTGTAGAGCTTTGTGTTTCACATATTATTCAGTGACTCAGCAGGTCGCACACTCACCTTTGGTGCCAGAAGACCTAAACCTGTAGGTTTATTTGAGGAATCTGGGGTGCTGATACCGCAGTGCAGCATTAGGGGGTGCTGCACTCCTGAGTGTGCTGTCTTTTGAATGAGGCATTAATCTGAGGTCCCATTTGCCTTAGATGGTCGTTTCCCAGGTGCATGTAAAAGATCCCATGGCAGTTATCAAAAAGTGTAGAAGTTCTCTGATGCCCTTGCCAAATCTCCCCCTAGTAGAATAAATGCCACCTTGAGCCTCACATGAAAAGAAGATGCTAGCCAAGTGAGAATTACCTTTTCAACAAGGGCTAGATTGACTGATTTTTAAAAATAAATCCATATAAATCATGATTTGTATTTAAATTTTATAAACATACCTTGTGGCTATTTCAAAGTTGTTTAATCTGACAGCATCAATCCAAAGGAGTGTCTGTGAATATTGATTGTGATACTTTTATTTCTTTAAATGTTATTTACTTCAGTTGTTTGTCACTGAGAATGGATTCATTAAATGAGTGATTTGTTGAAGCGCAAGTACCTTTTTTGGTGTTTTTACTGTTATCGACTGTAAGTCTATACTTGCTGAAGATGGTTTGTACTTGTGTAGATGGCACAGCCTTTGAAAACTACATATATTACTGACAGAGCTGATGAGATGAGTCATATTGGACAAACTGTGAACAAAACAAATTTAGGAAAGGAAATACCCTCTGCAAGTAAAGATCGATCCACCCCTATTAAACTTGATACTACAGATGCTACCTTTGTAATTCAGAATCCAAGAATACTGCAATCTGAGAATTCAGAGCAGTCCTGAGAAAATAAAAAATTGGAAAAGGACACAATAAGTAACCGTGAAAGAAAGAAAGAAAGAAAGAAAGAAAAAGAAAGAAAGAAAGAAAGAAAGAAAGAAAGAAAGAAAGAAAAGAAAGAAAGAAAGAAAGAAAGAAAGAAAGAAAGAAAGAAAGAAAGAAAGAAACAAAGAAAGAAAAGAAATAAAGAAAGAAAGAAAGAAATAAAGAAAGAAAGAAAAAAAAAGAAAGAAAGAAAGAAAGAAAGAAAGAAAGAAAGAAAGAAAGAAAGAAAGAAAGAAAGAAAGAAAGAAAGAAAGAAAGAAAAAAGAAAGAAAGAAAGAAAGAAAGAAAGAAAAAGAAAGAAAACAGACTAATATGTATAAATTTAAACAATTGTATACTAAATAAAAGGATACAAATGTCATATGTAACATCTGGATTACAGTAAAGGGAAACATTGTCCCACCACACAACATTCAGTCAACATAAGATGACAATTATGTGCCAACAGAGGAGTCTGAACAGGCAAGGGGCAGGCTAAAACAAGTACAATTAAATTGGGCTTGGAAGGATTAAACAAAATTATGTAAGAAAAAATGAAAAAGACTAGAACTGACGCCATGGTTCAAGCTGTGGTAGACAAAAGACAGCTAGGTAAAACCTGCATGATTTGTAGATGAAATAGGTGGTAAACCAGTGGGATTAATAAGAGTGACAATGCTGATGAAAACTAAAGGTATAGGCATTACTGAATAAGATGTAGGAAATTCTAAATATCCAGTCAGAAATAATATACTAGCAATTGGAGATTCAATTATTAAGATAATTGATTTTCAAATTTGCAGAGAGAACAGACATCAAATAAATATATGCCCACCAGTAGTAAAAAAAAAAGAATGTGAGAAGAGCTTTCCAATGTCTAAACACAAGGAAGCCTGACAGTGTCTTTGTTCATATAGGATGAAATGATCTCATCTTTAAGGACTTACTGATTTTTAATAGGGAACTTACAACCCTCTTAGATAACATAAGTTGGACAGCTGTTAAGACCTATTTTTTTTTTACAAATCACATATAGAAAGAAGAGTTAGGACTGTGTGAATGTTTTCTATATATATTTTTTTGGATAACACCTACATACATGAAACATGACCCATTTAAAAAAGTAGGAATGCATAGAATAACCAAGCCTAATTTTGGGCACACTTGCTTTTAGAAATGATAGGTCCACTTGTCAGGACAAGGGAACAGAATTTTTGCTGCAAATATTTTAGAATATTTGGCTAACACAAGACAGAATGTTTGCCAGATCAGAAACGTAGTTCACACAGATAGCAAAATACTTAATGTTGATTGCTAATGCAATGATTAGTTATTTATTTTATTTATTCATTCGCATTTGTTTACTGGGAAAGTCTGACAAAGCAGTGTTCTTTTGCAGCAGAGGCCCGGGTAGAAAACATTATTATACAGACATCACAGAGTGTTCTTTTGCAGCAGAGGCCCGGGTAGAAAACATTATTATACAGACATCACAGAAAACATTATTATACAGACATCACAGAAAACATTATTATACAGACATCACAGAAAACATTATTATACAGACATGACAGACAGCATTTGCATTGTTTCTTCATTTACAGTCAGTTTCATTCATAGGCAATAGTTCCATTATTCAGACATCCTTGACATCAGTTACATCATTTACAAACAGTTTTGACTAGAAATAACAGACATGTGGGCTGTATATGGATATTTGTTTAAGATAAACAGAGCAACCCAAAGGTCGGAAGGATGAGGAGGCACAGGTAAGATAAAGGAGGTGATACGACAGAGGAGGGTATAGTTGTGATAATGGTACATTAAGTTTTGTGCAGCAGAGAGTTATGGCACAGACTCATATAGCTATATTAGTACCAGTTTAACCAGGGGTAGTGCAGGTACAGAGCCACTTACCTATCAGATGGTGCTTCAGTTGGCATTTGACATCTTTCAGGTTACAGATTTTCCTTAAGTGGAGGGGGATGGTATCCCAGATACTAGCACTGCAGTGTGAATACAGGGGGTATCCTGCATTGTTGTTAGGTTTAGTTACAGAGAATAATGACTTGTCAGTGCTGCATACAGGTCTCTTAGTAGTGTAAGGGTTAATGACGGAGTGAAGAGATGGGAATTTTTTAGGGTCGTGGAGCAATTTGTAGGCTGTAATCAGCTGTGAGTACAATAGAGAATTAATTTAGCGTGAGACAGTTTAGTTGTTTTAAAGAGAGGCAGTGATGTGATCTATATTGCTGATACATTTGGCTACTTTATTTTAGCATTGCTCTAGTTTGGCTGATAGGGAGTAGTTGAGATTTGTTAGGCTAGGAGAAGCATATAATGGAGTAGAAACAAAATGGCTGTTTTGTGTAACAGAGTCAGTAAGGTGGTGTTTCACCCTACAGAGAAAGCTTTTACTATGGTGTCAGTAATAGACTTTGCATTTATTTATTGACATTTCATTACCAGGGAAGTCCGAATGGGTAGAACTCCATTTTCAGCAGAGGCTTGGTGAAAAAATCTGCAAATTATTACAAAACATTTTAAGCACAATATTTTTACAATCTTCAGAAATAAAACAAAAATATCTGCAGTTTAAACAAATATAACAAATTAGTCATAATATAAAACATTGGTTAAGATTTGATACAAGGTATATGGCAATCATTTAATATTTAAAGAAAGTTTAGACAGTTTGTAGAGAAATTAAAGATAAGTTACTCTAATAGAAATAGGAATTGCAATATGAAGTGAGGAAACACAGGCATATGGTATATTTAGAGAGAAAGTCAAGGAAGAGAATTAGATAGCAGTAAGGAAGTAAGTGAAGAAGGGAGAGTAAGGAGGGATAAGGGATGAAAATGCACTTACGTGTTCACATTTAGGATATAGTTTAACCTGGGTTTGAGCAAGAACAGAGACAGATTTTAGCTAGTAAGTCTTTCAGAGTGGTTCTGAATGATGGGAGGGAGAGTATAGACCTAATGGTTACAGGTAAGGAGTTCCAGGCCTTAGCAACATTTTACTAATACAGACAATGCCCAGCAGATTAGCAGCTTTGTTCTAGTTTTGGTCAGTTTTTAATTTTTGTGAAACCTGGGGGTTAGTAAGGATGGGAGAGCTATAAAGAAGCATGGGGAGGATATAAGTAGTGGCAAGTGTAGGTTTAGTTGTATCAGTGAGAAAGTTGGCTCTGTAAAGCGTCCCTAGTTTTTGATGAGTTATTCTTAAGCAATTTTGTATACGCAGATCAAATGTAAGATTATCATCCACTATCACCCCTAATAGTTTGCTATGAGAAGTGACTTCAGTGGTTGTATTATCAAGATAATGGACTTTACAGTTTGTTTTGCTCATGACAGAAGGATTTGGGGAAAAAGTAGTCATTTGGTCTTTTTTGGGTTGAGCATGAGTTGTGAATTACAAAGCCATGTCTCAGTGGCTGTTAAGCTTCATGAGTGCTTTTTAGAGGTGTACCATGTTGTCAGATGTGCAAATGAGAGTGGGATCATCTGTATATTGCATTAGGGTGGTCTGTTGTGTGGAAGTATAGAGGGTGTTGGTAAAAATGTTAAAGAGGAGGGGACCAAGGAGAGACCCTTGTGGTACACCGGTGGTCAGTGGGAAGTAAGGAGAGAGTGTAAACTGCAGAGCAATGGTTAGATACCAGTTCTATTAGGGTAAACGTTTTTACTGTAGCAGAAATTCTTACAAAAGTCAGGTGGGGATGTTGTGATAGGGATTAAAGATTATTATGAGACCTGTAAATCTTGCATCTTTGTAGATGACACCAAAACTATAGATTCTGTGACTGTGACAATAAAGACAATCCTGAAGCAGATTACAATTGTTAGAGGGTATAGACCATCAAAGTCAAAGGATGAGCAATTCATACATTATTTGACTGAAACAAAGGAAGAAAAAATATACTAGCTAGAAAACTACAATTACCAGAGACAGACTGAATAAATATGAAGCATCTTACATAAAGGAACAACTGTTGCAAATTGTAAATAAACCTTCCTAAGGAGATGATTGTTATTTCATGTCAAGTTTTATCACCTTTGATGCTCAGTGGTCATGGGATTATAGAAGTTAAACTACTGGTAGAAAATTCTGCCAAAGTGAAATTTAAACATATGCTGAAATAGTTGCTAACAAAGTACATAGCAGCAAAATAGTTACTGTGTGCAAAATTGATTGGAGTGATGCATTCAATAAAAAGAAGGCAGAAGGGTTTTCACAATGTATGTAAGGGAAATTGAATGTGGAAACAGATAAACAAAATAAGTTTGACATCAAGATGTAGGCATTCAAGGTCAGGAGGAACAAAAGCACGATAATTAATATGAGAGATAAAATTATATAAGAAATAGTAATAGGATAAAATTATAAATTTAAAAATGGAAACAAGTAAACTGACATACAATTTAAATGCAGTGTGACAAGATCAGGAAAACTGTGAGGAAATAAACATATTGAACATAATTGGTAACTTTATAGATATGGTAGGACTGAAGGCATAGACATAGATAAACTATATGTAGAGTCTAAAACGTTTTCTTATATGTGACATCTTCTAGATATATTTTACAAAATCTTATATAAAGCAGATTTATTGACTGATTGTATAAAGAGGGAGATAATTTATAACAGTAATGTCAAAGTAACTTCAGATACTGAAATTAGATTAGATTATGTTGAAAAAGTACTAAGTAAACTGGACCCCATTAAAGGACAGGGAGGAGACAAAATTATTAAGAATTAACTGAAAGCACTTCAACATAAATGTGCCAGACTGTTACATTGGTTACCAGCTGGGTCATTTAAGTATAGAGAGTTTCCTTAAGATTGGAATCATGTGCTTACCAAACCCATCTTTAAAGTATATTGCCTCAGTACTGAAAAATCGACTATAATGCTACTATGCACTTGTGAGAGACTTTAATAGATTAAATTCAAAGTTTTGATAGATTGTCTTTAACAATCCCTTCTTACAACAACCCAGCAAAGATAGGGTGCTATGGTTGTTCACAGCCTCTCATTCTTACAATTTGTGGAAAACTAAGTACAGAAGATAATAACTCAGCTAAAGATCACTTGTAAAACATCCCATCCTGTTTTACTTTGAAGATTAGAATATTCACTGCCCATCATTGCCACACAATCACCCCAAAACATAGGCATTTTACAAAAAAATGAAAATAAAATACTAATTTTAATGAGCACTTCCACACAATCATTATAACTCTAAATGTCTAGATGCAGTGACTGGGACAACTTTCCTTCTAAACGCACTGGCATTAAACAAATTAATAACAGGCATTTCCCATCATTAAAGAATAAACTTCAGGTTATTAGGTAATCATATTTGGTTAGATGAAACCGTACAATACATCCCGATTTCACCACAGGAAAAGTTATAAAAACCTTAATAAAAATGATTCCAACAAACTGGAATATACTTCACTTGAAGATACAAATTGCAGACAATTTGTTAACAGCCAGGAATCTCCTCAAAAGCATCTCTTAGAAGAAAGCAGTTATAATGTTACACTAACCCTGGTTAACCTGAGGAATATTGTGTGGTTGTGAAACAATGTTATGTAAATGAATTACTAACACATGCAAGCACATTAGCCAAGCATCATTGTAAATATGTAGATTCTCAGCTTGTACCAGCCCTTTTTTAATTAAAATAGTTAACCTTTTATAGTACATACACTTCCTTCAATACTGAGTGCCTTCTCTTAATATTTATAGTATATCCTAAAATTATGTGCTTTAGTAATGTAGAATGATCCATTGTGTGAAACACTTAGGCAGGGTTGATATACAATTATTTGTACTCTATGCTTCTGATGGAAACTAGTACATCAGTGGTAACTTCATTCTAATTCACTGTTATGTTTGAGCCCTTTTTGGCCTGGATCACACTTGAAAAGGGTCTTTGAATAAGAGTGCTAACATAGTTAACAACAACAAAAGATACCCCACTGCTCTGTGGTGGCATGTCTCATTCATTGTATTACCTTAAATTGTGTTTAGGGTGTTACCTCACACAAATGTCTTACACACCAAAATCAACTTCTACACTAAGGAACGAGAATAGATGGTATGACAGATTTTAAAGGGTATTCAAAGATGTTTGGAAGTCTAGAATAAAAGTCCTAAGGGACACACAATTGTAATAATAACAATATATCTGAAAATGATAGTGACATTATGTTATTCTTTCAAAACAACATTCATTACTGTGATTTTAGAGCACAAAGCTGCAGTCAACCAATAATTTAAAACTTTCTGCTATGAAATGTGCATTTAGATAGCCTACATTTAATGAATGTTGTGTCAATTTAAGCTAGATACAAAACGCACTTTTATTTAATGTCACCTTCCTGTTTCATTTGTGACAGACAAATATAGTGTAATATCTGTCCAAATAGACATGTATACTGAACAGCTGATCCTTAATAACATCTGTTTTTATTTTAACAGAATAATATTCAATCAATTCCTATGGTTTTATAACATAATAAAATTACAAGACTGCAGAGTTTTTTTTCTTATATGCCAGTTTTATACACTAAGAAATGAACCCATAAGGAAATGTCAATAAATTTGTGCTGTAGGTTTAAGGTCATGCAGTTCTGTAAATTAGACAGGGTGACCTAGTTTTTTAACATTTTCACTGTTATACTAGTAAGAATGAATAGGTGCTGAAGTACAGACTTTGTTTCAGAGAATGAAATATAAAATGTTAATTACAAAATTCAATGCATTTCACACATATTAAACATGTTGGACATGACAGGATGTTTTGAAATAGCTTTACTACAGTACAGAGAAGTAGTTCAAATTCAAAATTTGCTTGCAGTCCTCAAAGTGTCATGTATTTTTCTTATAATGATGTTTTTTTATCATGGTGCAAAACTCTTTTGGGTTTGTATTCATAAAATGTCAGGTGTTGAATTCAAGATGTCCTTTTAAGAAGTTTATGCATTGTAACATTAAGGTAAGTAAAATTAAATGTTTTGTGCTATGGGAATGTGTTTTAAAATATTAAACATAGGCTGACAGTTTCAGTTGCATGTTTTATCCGAGTGCCTTACATCTATCTAGCAAATCACAGGAGTTGCCTTCTGTTTCCCTGCCTGAGTGCAGATAATAATGCGGCCATCAGCCAGATGGTCATCATCCAAATGGTCATCATCCAGATGGCCGTCATCCAGATGGCCAAGAGGGGTTTTCTGTGGAGGGCCTAACACCATCCTCTGGTGATTGCTATGTATTCCTACCCAAGTAAGGGCCTGCTATACCTGTTTCATGCACACATAGACTCCGGTACATATGAGATTAAGACTTCTACATGTACACAATATCCATGGCTTGTACACTGCTTGCTGAACCTCCATCCTCAGGATGAGTAAGTTATCATCTGTACCGAGTCCAACTTTCTCCTACTCAGTCCTCCAGAGTTTGGGTCACTAGCTGATGCCAGGCCTTTGGTCTTCAGTCAGAGCTTCATTACACTGATTAAGACAGTCAGCTCATATACAGTACATTTCTGGAGAGGACAAGTCAAAATTTGTGATGTATTTGGCTGGCAACAGAAAAGCTAATAGGTAATTTTATAGATATTTTGATATTATAGTTAGTGGTTTAATAATCCAGAATTTAGTTCATCTTTGAATCTGAAGTATTTTGTATTTACTTTTATCATTTCTTGCTTTTTGGAGAGATGTTATGCAGTTCACCACAGCAACATGAATTTATACTTATGGATGAGCATGCATGCATGTCTGGTTACTCTGAATTATAATATGGTCTGACACCCTCAGCAGGAAACAGGAAATGCAGGCGTGAGTATGTATGTGTGTGTCCTGCAGTATGCATGTCCTGTCTTGTTCCTGTGGATTTTAACACTGTCTGATACCCTCAGAAGGAAACAGGAAATGCAGGCGTGAGTATGTATGTGTGTGTCCTGCAGTATGCATGTCCTGTCTTGTTCCTGTGGATTATAACACTGTCTGATACCCTCAGAAGGAAACAGGAAATGTAACCCCTTACTGGTAAATCAAGAAACATTATTTTCTTCATTTAATTTTAATGGATTGTCAGTGGTATTACAGACTGTTACTCAGCTGCTCTAAGTATCACTTCATGTAATAATGTGACAGATGTGTGTTCAGTAGTACTACATATATCTCTTCACATAATAATATGACAAACTCATGTTCAGGTATTGTCTAGACTATTCCATGTAATAATATGATAGGCTGATGCTCAGAATTCCATGTAATAATATGATAGGCTGATGCTCAGAATTCCATGTAATAATGATCAAAACGCCGAAATGTTGACATTCATATGGCTAAGACCATATCATCGACTTTCGGAATTTCAAACATCCAAATAAAAAAATATATAAAAACAATACAAATTTCTAACACATTGCTAGCAGGGAGGCAAGCCCCCCTGCACCCCCAGTGGGGGGGATCCACCCCCCACCCCCACGTAACTTAAATATACCAACTCCGAGATTGCACTACAGTGCAGGAATGGAAATCTGAGATGCCGGTTCCACATTGTCGCTATTGCAAATGTCGATCATATGGTCTCAGCCATATGAATGTCGGCATTTTGCAGTCTCGACAATGTGAAGGGGACCCGACAAGACTTGCTGTTTTCCTCATCACTCTGTGTAATAATGGTACAGGTGTGTACACAGCTGTACTCCAGATCACTCTGTGTAATAATGTGAAAGATGCGCTCAGTAATACTACATGTGTCTCCATGTAATAATATGACAGATTCATGCTTAGCTGCTCTCTATATTAGTCCATGTAATAATGTAACAAATATGTACTCAGTAGTACTAAATATTTTTCAGTGTAATATGAGAAACTCATGCTTAGCTGTTCGCCATATCTTTCCATGTAATAATATGAGAAAATGATGCACAGCTGTTTTCAATATTGCTCCATGCAATAGCATGACAAATGTGTGCTCAGTAGCACTCCATATCTCTCTATGTAATAATACAAAATATTGATGTGTAGCTGTTTTCCATATCTCTCCATGTAATAATATATGGCAGAATTATGCTCAGCTGTAGTATATATCTCTCTGTGTAATAATATGACAGACTCATGCTCAGCTGAATTTCATATCACTCTATGTAATAATATAACAGACTTATGCTCAGGTATCCTCCATATTACTCCATATAATAATAAGAGAAACTCATGCTTAGCTCTCTTTTATATTACTCCATGTAATAATATGACAAACTAATCCTCAGCTGTACTTTATATCTGTCCATATAATAATATGTGAGAATTAGTCTCAAATAACCAAATAAGGGCAGCACAGTAGTGCAACTAGTAGATTTATTGCCTTGCAGCACTGGTTTCTTCAGTTTGTTTCCCAGTGGGGGTGCCTTCTGGAAAGAGGTTGCATATCTTCTTTGTGCCCATGTGGATTTTCTCTGGGTGCTGTTGTTTCCAGTCACATCTTAAGGACATCTCATTAGCCAAGTTGGCAATCTTCTAAATTGCCCACAAAGTGAGTGTGTGTGTGTGTGTGTGTGTGTGTGTGTGTGTGTGTGTGTGTGTGTGTGCATGCATGTATGCTTGTATAGTACATTTGTTTGTGTGTATCTGTGTGCATGTGTGCATGTGTGTGCATGTATGCCTGTGTAGTATGTATTTGCATGTGTGCGTGTAAATGCAAGCATGCGAGTATGCTTGCGCAGTACTTATATGCAGTGTGTGCAATGTCTGTGTGTGCACGCGAGTGTGTGTTTGTGTGTGTGTGTGTGTGTGTGTGTGAGAGTGTGTGTGTGTGTGTGTGTGTGTGTCTGTGTGTGTCTGTGTATGCATGCATGTATGCTTGTATAGTACATTTGTTTGTGTGTATCTGTGTGCATGTGTGTATGTGTGTGCATGTATGCCTGTGTAATATGTGTTTGCATGTGTGCGTGTAAATGTATGCTTGCGCAGTACTTATATGCAGTGTGTGCAATGTCTGTGTGTGCACGCGAGTGTGTGTATATGTGTGTGTGTGTGTGTGTGTGTGTGTGTGTGTGTGTGTGTGTGTGTGTGTGTGTGTGTGTGTGTGTGTGTGTGTGTGTGTGTGTGTGTGTGTCTATACATACATGCAAGTGTGCTTGTGTAGTGCATGTTTGCAGTTTGTCTGTATCCTGCAAGGTACTAGGATCCCATAAGGATTGTTCCATCCCTTACATCTATTGTTTGCCAGGCTAGGCAGCACCCCCAAACAAGATAAAGCTAATATCAGAAAAACAATGAATAAACAAATACACTGACAACTACAAACTGGATAACTTCATTATTTCAGTAGAAGGTGCCAAAGTTCTTTAAAACCATCTACAAAAATGCATACTCAGTGCAATTTTAATGATGTTGCCTTTGATGTGAATAAATGCAGCATCATGGAATTTGAAACACAGAAGTACGATGTGATTATTATGATTACCGAAAACTTGGTCGAACCACATATAACGCCATTAAAGATATGGGGACAGTGGTTGGCAATGAGTTAAACTTTGACAAAATCTACCTACCAAAGTGAAAAAATAAGTTCTACAGTCTAATTCTAAAGGACATGTCTAATCACTTCAAGGAGATCACAGTAACACTTCACATCTCACTGACTCAAGCTATCGCTGAACACAATGCTGTGTATTTTTGCCATAGAACAAAGCACCTACAACAACTTGAAAAGATGCATTGATTCCTTGCTAGAAAAATCATTGGGTTGGAAAACATGTTCAAAGAGACTTCAGCATTTGTCACTGCATCTTTTTCTTTTAGGTTACTTACAGGTGATTTCTGTCTAGTCTATCAGGCAATGTCTGATCTAGTTCTTGAAAGGTTTTGGTTGGAGTGCACTATTGGTAGGATCTAACACTAGATCAGAGTAGCAGAATAATAAAATAAATACTAATAATTGTTAAAAAAATGTGATACCTGCATTGTACAATACCTTGTAAGTTTATGGAATGACCTCCCCCTTACTGACAGAACATATCAGCTTCCTTCAGACATATATGGAGCAGAAAATATCAGCATGGGGTTACAGCACCAAGCATCTGCAAGGCTGCCAGGTTGTAACCCTAACAAACAAACTTACAGTCCCATGAACTGACTTTATTAGCATGATGCAACACCCTAGAGTGTCTTACTGGTATAACTTTTAAATGTGTGATTTACAAGGATTTGAACAATGATTTAATTAAATAAATGCTGAAACATGCCTTCATTTTGGTCAAGAAGATATAAGTAGTCCTTCTTCTGGTAGCTAATTTATCTAAGTGTATGAAAACTTGTACGATACATATTTTCAGCTTAAGTCAGTCACTGCTTTTTCATAGACCTAGATCATGGGTATCTGCAGTGACACACAGACGACAGGAGTATAGAAAGGGCAGGGTGAAAGGGCAGTTGCCCCGGATGGGAGATCATGAGTACAGAAATGCTGGTGCAGACATAGGTCCTTTATTGCTCTTCACTCGAATGAATGTGAATAGAGATGCTGTGGAAGCCAGTGCACCAATTGGCTACCTATGGTCAGCCAAAGCATTTTTTTCTGTTGTGTTAAATGACACACACAAGTGCATTGTACACTCCTGTGTGCTCCTGTGGTCATAGCGAGTTGGAAGCTCTGTTACATGGAAGTGGACAACAAAGCAGAGAAAGGTACCTTAATATGATATACTGTACTTTAGAAGCCTTGTGTAACTACTTTGTAAGGTACGTTAGACATATATAAGTTGCATTCCCTTGTGCTGTGCTTCACTGTCCTGTTAAGGAGGGATTCATCAAAACGTTTCATTATTTAGGCATGACGATGGAGCTAAGGTCATTACCATAATATGATAATGAAGAAACGCAGTGCTGTGTCAGCTCCTGTTCGTGGCAGCTGACCAGACTCACTCATGGTCAGGGTGGGGCAGGACAAGTCTGTTTGTGAGCAGTTTTGCCTGCACTAAAGGTAATTTCATCACCAGTAGGATTTGTATTACTCTGCAACGGAATTTTTTTTGTTCGATTTCAGCTCTGATATATTGCTCATCTCTGTATGTTGAGTAACAGGGCATCAGGGAATGGGAATCACTGTGCTGACAAAGAACACATCAGGTGTTTTTACACAGTCCAAGTCCCATAAATGACATGGTTGGGACCACCTTATTCATAGATGATGTACCATCTGTGATTCATGGAGGATCCCTAGATGAGTGTTTGCCTACCTACTCCATGCATCAGGTACTGTGGCTACTCAAAAGTGTAAGACCGCTTGCAGTGGTCTTATAACCCATTGTTCTGCTACTTTTATGAATCATGAAAAGCTTCGATACTCAGTTTTACTGCTACTATCCATGCACCATGGTGCACATTATTTATAAATGCCTCTCAGACCCTGTGATAGTTTTTAAATAAAATATATGCAAACCATTAAATGTGTTGTGTTGCTTTTTGAATTGTAAAGGGAAGAGATATTAGCTGAATAGAGCTATATTTAACTTATGTTTTTTACACTCTTCGTGGATTCATTTGAGCAGCTACAGAGTTCTTACAATTACAGATATTTTCTCTTTGAATAGTTATTGTTATTGTTACGGTCAGGTTTATGCACCCAGTTTTATTGTCTCTCTCTTTTCTTGCACTCAGGATGTGGAATTTTTGCAAATTCCAGTGCCTGATTTTTCATTTCCTAACATTCTAAGGAGGCATCACCAATGGTTCCTGTTCGAGCCCAGCACTGAATTCTGCAGATGGAAGGGTTAAGTGAATCGGTCTGTCTGATTAAAAGTGAAACAGAAAGAGCATTGCTTGTTCAGTGGTAGTAAGTTGTAAGTTGCTCAAACAAAATAGTCCTAATTTGCATCTAGTTCCCTCCTACAAATACCTCCAGGACACCAGACCAGGCAGTAGGCAAAGTGGAGGCACCCTCATCATAAAATCATAAAAACAACCTTAAACCAACTATCATTCCACAAGCAAATCCCTCCTCAGATACTAAACCCATCTGGAGCCTTCTGAAACTTCCCTCCCAGAAGATCAGTCAATTCCTAATAGCAGTTATGTACCTTCTTCCTCCAGCATCTCTTAACAAATTTAAATTCCTTATTCTTACTATAATTTTAACTGCACACAACTTTAAAGATATTGTTATTCTGTGTGATTTTAACCTAAACTACCTAGGTTCCCTGAGCATTGACATTGCTGATTTCCTAGCCAATATCAACCTTATACAGTTATTCAATGATGATGATGCTTGCTCAAATCCCCAGAGCAACAACCACTCCCTCCTGGCTCTGTTAATCACTAACAATCCTACCATCATCACTAGAATATCTGTTCTTCCACCCTCATTCAATCACCACTGTCCAGCAACCTTCCAAATTATCTATAATTCACCAAACCTGCCCCCAAGCTAGCTACCTTCAGATCTAGGTCCCTAGGTCCGCCAACAATACAGACAACCTCAAATAACACTACTCAGCTTTTGGCTGATCTTTCACTACCAACTTGCAGAACCCCAGCCTGGCTGCAACAACTCTGACACATACCCTCCTTCAGCTTCAAGACAAATTCTTCCCTCTCACATAGCACCTTTTCAAATACAACTGAACCCTCTGGCTAACCACAGAACTGAAAGCTCTGCCAAAATATAAGGACAATGCATGGTCTTCATGGAGGCAAAACGCCTCACCAAAAAATCATACTGCTTTTACCTCTCTATGTAACTTAGCTAAGCAAGTCATACAGAGGCACAAAACCAACTACATCATAATCAAGCCATTTTCTCTTCCAGGCAATCCCAAACACTTTTGTCAGGAAGTAGGCCTTTTCACAGGCCGTAAATACACTGATTACACCTCCTTTCCCATCGCCAACCAGACCTCTCAAGGCCAGCTCTGTACCTCTGACTTTTGCAAAGAATTCAAACACCCCAGTACCACATCTCTACCTTTCCTCTCAAACTCACCTAGCCTCCCTCCTTTTATCTCCCTCTTCTGTTTTAAAAAATGACACAAAGAATGTATTCCCCTTCTAGAAAACATGCCCCTGTTCATACCCCCTTGGGCAAACAACTTAATCCCTTGGTTTATATTACTCTTCACATATTTCTTTACCTCACCTCTTCTCCATATTTATAACCAATGTTTAACTAAAAACACAAAGAAAGACATACAAACAGCTTCAGTCAGTAAGTACCTCCCACGTCTGCCCTATTGCTATCCTCCCTACACTTGGGAAAATACATGAAAAACTAATCTACAACCAACTGTACATAAACACCCAACAGTATCACCTTTTCACTCTTAAACAGCATGAATTCTGGGCTGGCCAGAGCACAATGACAGCACTCTGGTCACTTATAGGTGAGATCCTTCTCAACATGGATAAAGAAAACCTTTTAGGAGCTCTCTTCACTGACCTTACCAAAGCTTTTGATCTAACTGACCACTTCATGCTCCACCACTCGCTCCAAGAAATCAAGGTTAGCCCCAACACTGTCATCTGGTTCTATATTTCTTAACAAATAGATATTTCAGAAAGAAATTAGGCCCAAGACTATCACTATTCACACCCTGTATCAAAGGAGAGCTTCAGAGATCCATACCCACCCGTCTTTTGTTTTCAGTCTTTATTAACTCCCTAACTTTCCTATTACTCTTTATGCAGATGACATGGTCATTCTTCGATCCAGTCCCTCAAATTTAATTATTCAAACTCAGCTTCAGTATGACCTACACTCCCTTAATTCTTGGCTAAACAACCATAAGTGGCACAACCATGGGTGGCACAGTGGTGCAGCGGTTAACGTTGTCGCCTCACAGCAAGAGGTTCTCCGGTTCGATTCTTGGCTGGGGTGCCTTCTGTGTGGAGTTTGCATGTTCTCCCTGTGTTTGCGTGGGTTTCCTCTGGGTACTCCGGTTTCCTCCCACATTCCAAAGACATGCATCTGGAGCATTTCTCCCCGGGCCTCAGCTGAAAACAGGTTCTGTGGAACCTAGTCGGACATTCCCAGTCAACAAATGTTAAATAAAATAAATAATAAATAAAATAAGCTACTCCTAAACCCCTCTAAAACAAAACGTATAATACTTGGGACCCCACAAAAGCTAAAAAAGACCCCTAAAAATCTCAACATAACAGATCTGAAAGGTTGTCCAATAGAAACAACCATCTTTTAAATACTTAGCTTTATGGCAAGACCAGTCACTTAACTACCAAAGCCGCAATGCAAACACCAGGAAAAAGATGAGTTCTCTTTTATTCTAGTCCTGGAAAATATCTCCCTTTCTCTCTGGACCATCTTGAGCTGCAATAGGTAAAGGAGTCATCCTTGCTCAACTTAAATATGGGCTCCCCATCATAGTCAGAGCCTCTAAAAAAATCTCATCCACTCTACAGTCAACTGAAAACAAAATCTGCCAATCCATTTCCAATTCTCCCCCTCAGGAACACCACTGTATCACCCTCTGCAAGGCCACATGGCTACCAGTCTCCTAAAGAGGTGAGCTACTCCTAGGTTCTCTTGTTTTTAAACAACTTTGACCAGGCACCTTTCCACCTCTTGCAGCTGAACTCCATAATAAAACCACCACCTGAAACATGTACAATCTCTCCCAATTACCTCTCTCACTACAGACACCTAAACAAAAGTGCACTGTACTGACCATGCCTTCTCCATTCTTCACCCAAAGTCTGACAATCTCTTCTCCTTCACCTTGAAGAAGTGTGTCTTCTTTACACACCTTCAGAGTTCAACTCAAAAGACACTTTCACTAAAAATCTGAGTGCAAGTGGTTCTCCATTGCACGCATAACCTAACTCCCTCCTCTCCTGCATTACTTGTGTTTGATCTCTGTTCTCAGCAGCTGCTTCCCTCTCATGCTTACTGTTAATTTACATCTGATTTTGTGCTCTGCTAGTATTATTCCCATGTTGTATCAATTATCTATTATATTATCCACCTTCTGTGATTATTCTGTCTTTGTGAATTTGTTCTATTTTCTTTTTTGTGAATCTGTGATCTAGGCTGTGCCTACAAATGGTCTATAGTGATCAGCGGAATACCTCGGTAAACAAACTAAAATAACTAAATAAAGTGGATGAATTACCTACCATTTCTTATGTGTCTTTATAAAGATAATGTGATACTAAACAAGCAGTGTTAGTTTAAATAACATACGTTTTTTAAAGACATTTAAATTTTAGGACCAAATGAAAATAGTTACAGTATAAATGCAGTCATGTTTGTAATTATCTTGGCTGCAGGACAACTGAACAACTTATTATGTAGTATAAATTGGGGCGGGGCAATGGAGGATGGAGGCAAGGGCCAGCACAACCCTAATGTGACACATATGCATTAAATTTCCTGTTTGGCTTATAACAATGGAAGACACAAAGTTGGAGGCTCTTATAGCTTTCAGTATTTGTAAAACAAATAAAAAGTGACATTAATGCTGTAGCAGAAAGACACTGAAAAAATGAACTAACGGACTTTGGTCTGAATGACTCAGATTTTGGCCATAAATCTCAAACTCTCAAACTCTAAGATTTACCTAACCCCCCCCCCGCCCGAATCTCATAGTCAAACCTTGAAGGCTCTTAAATATGGTGAGGGTCTGTCACAGTCCCAGATACCCATGCAATTAATATACTTATAACAGGTTCATGGCATTTTCTGTACACCAAGTGAGCTGCATAAAATTAATTTCAGGGTTTGAGCATAAAATATTCTGCCTTACTGACTGAAAACATAGAATTCAAAACAAAATGAAAATTCAAATAAGATGTGCAATATGAAGATTCATTATTTTAACTGCTTCACAAAGCAGAAGTTAATAGTGGGACCTAGTTTTCTAGTCTTACTAATGGAACACAAGGCACCCCTTGGGAATGATCCTATCACTTATTTACAAATGCAGATGGCTTTTTCAATCTCCACAATGTGTGCCGCTGATAATGTAGGGAGAGCAATTTCTCTTTATGGCAAACAATAGCAAAATGTCAAAAGCAGATGAACTTGTTGCCTGTTCTCCTCCTCTGGGGAAACACGTGCTTCATTTCTCCCAATTTATCTGGTACTGGCTATGTCTCACCTTCTGTAGCTGCAATTCATTATGTAAATCAGCAACATAAAATATACTTCTCTGCCAGAAGAGAATGTAATTGAACCAAATCAATTCATACAGTGAACTAAATGACAAGTCTTGGAGGCACTGCAGAGAATTAATCTCCCATTTTTTCATTAATATTTGCAGCTAGATTTGTTTCATTGCATGCGGCAGCCTTTCATTACATGTTACTGTAGCTCTGGGGTTATAGTTTCATGTGTTTAAAATTGAGACATTAAGAATGAGGAGAGACTCTGGATTTATGTCTAAGCTCAGAAAAGGCTAAGAAAATTTTAGCTATTTAAAGACATTTTTTTTCCTATGGGACTTTGGTGATATTTTAGACAGATGCCAATCCAGTGTTGAAAAATCAGCTTAATAGTTAAACATGCATAAATTCTGTGACATATCAAAATATATACATTAATGTCAACCTAAGTTTACAGTGACAAAAAAATGTTAGTTTTTTCATAGTCAAAATTTTTCCAAGAGTGAAATCACATCTCAACCTATTAAAGCATATTAGTATTTCTTAGTTTATACTGATGCATGTTGGTACATCCTGGTTTAGATTCAAATTTGTCACTGTGCTGTGGTTCAGACTGCAGCATGCTGATATGTCTTAGTTCTTATGGGAGTATGCCCAGGTTCAAATGGAACATATTGGTTTGTCCTCATTCTTTCTAGAGTATAACAGTATGCCCAGGGTCACACTCGAGCAAGGTAGTATGCTCTGGTTTACATCGGTACATGTCAGTATGCCTCAGTTCTCAAAGGAGCATGGCTGTGTACGATGGCTCATATTGGTGAGTGGTAGTACGCCCTAGTTCATATTGGTACATACTGGTACACCCCCATTTGCACTGGAGCATGCCAGTATTCTCTCTTTCATGCTGCAGCACAGTAGTACGCCTTAGTTCACACTTATAAATGGTGGTGTATCCTGCTTCATGCTGCAGGATGATAGCATGTTCTCATTGGTGCACATTGGTATGCCCTGGGTCACATTGGTGCACATTGGTATGTCTTGGGTCACATAGGTGCACATTGGTATGCCCTGGTTCACATTGGTGCACATTGGTATGCCCTGGTTCACAATGGTGCACATTGGTATGCCCTGGTTCACACTGGTACATGCCACTATACCTGGTTCACAACGGTATATGCTGTTATATCATGGCTTACGTGATTACATGGTGTTTTGCTCTTCTTTATGCTAGTGCATGGTGTTGTGGCCTGGTTCATACTGATATGTTACAGAATGCCCTAGTTTATATCAGTATGGCTATATACTGCAGTTTATATCGGTGCATGGTTGTATGCCCTGTTTCACAATGGTCTGTAGTGTTGTGTTGATGTTCACACCAAGCATGCTAGTATCCCTGGTTTGTATCTCTGATAATATCACTGGCACTTTTTGTTTACTTTTAAGAAGCCATGATTTATTATTTGTTTTACAACAGATAATTTTTGATAAATGATGCTCCATTCTGACTTTTACTGGATCATAAATCTAAAGAATGCTTTTATTCTCATTTCACTCACTAACAAAGCATTTACAGTGTGATGGTTATTGAGATAATGGGTGCATGACAACTTACTGAATAGTTGTATACTGAAAATTATAATACCAAATGCAAAATCTTGAAATGACAAAATGTTGAAACAAAACAATGGCTATTCTAATAGCATACATGTACAACATACATACATACGCCGCTCCAATACATGACCAGTCACAGCCAGTCATGCATGTACTGCACACATTCACCTCCCCAGTACACAGCCAGTCATAAATGTACGACACACATACACCACCCTGGTACATGGCTAGTCATACATGTACTGCATACACATATACTGCCCAGTACACAGCCAGTCATACACATCCTACACACATACACTGCCCCAGTACACAGCCAATCATACATGTACTACACACATACACCACCCTAGTACACAGCCAGTCATCAAAGTGCTACATGCATACACCACCCCAGTACACAGACAGTCAGACATGTCCTACATGCATACACTGCCCAAGGACACAGCCATACATACATGTCCTACACACATACAACAAAACAGTATACTGCAAGTCATACATGTACTACACGCATACACTGCCCCAGTACACAGCCCACCATACATGTTCTACACACATACACTGCCCCAGTACACAACTGGCCATACATGTCCTACACATATGCATCACCCCAGTACATAGCCAGTCATACATGTGCTAACAACATACACTGCCCCAGTACACACCTAGTCATGCAGATACTACACACACACACACACACACACACACACACACACACACACACACACACACACACACACACACACACACTGCCCCAGTACACAGCCAGTCATACGTGTACTACATACATACAACACCCCAGTATACAGCCCGCTATAAATATCCTACACAGCCAGCTATACACGTCCTACACAAGTACACTGCCCCAGCACACAGAAAGTCATACATGTACTACACACACATACAATGCCTCAGTACACAGGCAGTCATACACATACTACATTCATACACCACCTTAATATAAAGCAAGTCATACATGCATTACTCACAGATACCGCCCAAATATGCAGCCCAACATACACTTCCTAAACACATACACTGCCCCAGTACACAGCCAGTCATACACGCCCTACACACATACACCACTCCAATACATAACCAGTCATACATGTACTACAAACACACACACCGCTCTAATACAAAGCCAGTCATACATGTATTGCACACATACACTGCCCCAGTACACAGCTAATCATACACATCCTACACACATACACCACCCCGTACACAGCTAGTCATACACATCCTACACACATACACAATTTTTCTGTGTGTTTCTATCAAAAAAACAAAAAAACAAAAAAATAATCCTTGTTTTCCTGCCTCTCCTCGACTAGTTTAGACCAGTTTACAGGCATTGCTGTATTCTGGGCTGTGGTGTAGTTCCTGTGTTGTCCATTACCTTACTTGGATAGAAGGAAGTTTCTTTGCTCACCAATGGGAGTGAGGAGCCTTGAGCAGCCTACCTGTCCCTGTAGGAAGTGACCTCAGCACAAGAGCTGTAGTAATTGATTGTTTTCGGACCATTTCTAGCTCTTTTGTAGTTCCCTGTTTAAAATCCGCCTCTGGGCATTTTTTTCTGGCTATACTGCTCAGACAAGCTCCTCGTGGTCCTGCAGAGTGGTCCTAGCTACAGAGAACTCAGAAAAGCGACTACTTTCTGGATTTAAGTATCTTTGCTGTTTTTTTACTTGGAATAGCTTCTGTAGCTTACCCTGAACAAGCTTAAACTGTTTTTTAGCTGTTTGCTGCATTATTTTAAAATCTGCACTTAAAGTTACTTTTTAGTCGAATTTGAACGAAAGTTTGCTTGTTTGTTTAATTTAACTGTTGAGACTGCCCACTAAAGTGTGCTGGCCTGTGCAACTGATTTATCACTGTTTCCGCATTTTCTGTGTGTTTCTATCAAAAAAACAAAAAAAATAACCCTTGTTTTCCCGCCTCTCCTCGACTAGTTTAGACCAGTTTACAGGCATTACTGTATTCTGGGCTGTGGTGTAGTTCCTGTGTTGTCCATTACCTTACTTGGATAGAAGGAAGTTTCTTTGCTCACCAGTGGGAGTGGGGAGCCTTGAGCAGCCTACCTGTCCCTGTAGGAAGTGACCTCAGCACAAGAGCTTTAGTAATTGGTTGTTTTGGACCATTTCTAGCTCTTTTGTAGTTCCCTGTTTAAAATCTGCGTTTGCGCGGCTTTGCATGATTGTGTGCATAGCGCAGCACTGGTTAAACAACGTTAAACCTCTTCTGACTTCGCCAAGTCTGCTCTTCAAATTTTCCCTTAAGGAAGCTCTACTCTTAGTATAATCAGACTACTCACTATATTATAAGCCTAGCACTTGTTCTGAAAACTTCTCTAATAAGTAAGCACTCTCGTGCTAAGTAAAGCACTACATCCACCTACCACCCCTGTGAATATCCACTTCCCTTAAAGGTACAGCACTCCCTTATACTGTTCTAGCATGTCGAGTGGTAGATTACTGGCGTCCTCTCCAGTTCAGCTGGTTAATCTGGGTATCTTGAGACAATGCTACAATTGTCTCATGTACACAGACAACCCTCTCCTCCTCCCAACAAACATAAATACATGTGAGAGATGCAACTATATAGCCAAACTGGAGGCTGAACTCTCTCAACTCAGGGCTGGCATGACCAGACAGGAAGAGATGGTAACCACACACACAACAAACTCAGTCCCACATAGACCTACCACAACTGCAAACCAAACACATAAAAACACAAAGACATACTCGGAGGCTCTAATAAAAAAACTTACCAAAACAACAGAGGCTCCCAAAGCAGACATCCAAAAATCCACCACCGCAAAACAAAACACATGCAACACATACTTCAATAAATCAGTGTGTCAACCAATCACAGCCCATAAGGCCAAACACCATGCCTGATACACTAGTAATAGGTGACTCTATAGTCAGACACACTGATGTCCCGCTTACCAGGCTGAACAAGGAGAGGGTGACTGTGAGCTGCCTATCGGGAGCTAGGATCCACCACATAACACATGCACTCAGGTCACTCCAAAGCAAGTACAAATATGACTCCGTCATTGTCCATGCTGGCGTGAATGACCTGAGACGTACCTCCCTGGACTACATGAAAAGAGACATAGAGGAGCTCTCCGATTATGTAGCCCAGGCTGGTATGACCCTGACCCTGAGCAGCATCTTGCCCTCACCAAGAATGATGCCACAATACAAAGACAAGATGATCAGCTTTAATAATTGGCTCAAGTACTGGTGTCATTCTAAGGGGATCCAATGTCTGTCTGCCTGGGATGACATGTTGGACAAGCCACGCTGCTTCGCAAGGGATGGCTTACACCTGTCACCACTGGGCTTCCGGATATTGGCTAAGGCTCTTGCCACCCCCATAGTGCCTTTTTTAGGCAAGGCTCAAAAGACAAACCCACCTCCTTAGAAAACAAAAATGGAAAAAAAGTAAGGGTAATGCTGCTCAACTCCAGAAGTCTAAATCTCAAGATGCAGGCACTTGATGCACTCCTCAGTATGGAGAACATTGACGTCTGTGCAGTAACTGAAACCTGGTTCAAGGCTCCTGAGAGCACCCCAGCACTACCAGGCTATACCCCGTATCATGCTTTTCAGCCCCAAAACCCAGGCCGAACCACAAAGGGAGGGGGAGTGTCCATATTTATCAAGGACACCCACACCTCCAGGTTAGTAGCAAAACATGAAGCATCAGAGACCATACAGGTGCAACTAGCCATAGGCAAATCTGCTATACAACTGGTAGCATGTTACAGATCACCCTCCCAATCTCAGCAACCCCACTCAGCCTTCCTGAAGACATTGGATGATATGAATGTATCACAAAATACCATCATACTGGGAGACTTCAACTACCCAAACATAGATTGGGTACATTATTCTAGCCCTAACACCCTAGCCCAAAGGTTCCTGGAATTCATAAATTCAAATGCACTGGAACAACTAGTCACCTCTCCCACTAGGGGAGATAATATACTACACCTGATCATCACAAACATGGGGACAAAATGCTCCACACCAGAGGTATACCCCTCACTAGTGAGATCTGACAACAAACTAATCACCCTGGATATACATATCCCACCTCCACCCTCAGCACAAAAGACCACAGTGAAAAACTTCTCAAAAGCAGACTTCACTCTTCTTAAGACTGAGATGGTATCCTTTAAGCCCATTGGGCCAGTGGATACCACATCCCACAATGCCAAATCCTTCACAAATGCTTTCTATGGACATCTCCAAGAATGCATGGATCATGCAATCCCAAATAAATCCAAGTCCCTCTCCACCAAAGGCAAGCGTCCTGTCTGGTGGACCTCAGCCATTAACAAATTGTATAACAAAAGAAGGAAGCTACTGCACGTCAGAGCAAAATCCCATAAAGGGAATTCATCTCTGATCAACATTAGCAGAAAACTACGTTCTCTCATAAAAACATCCAAGGCCAACTTTGAGAGAAAAATCGCTAAGGACACTAAAGATAACCACAAAGCCTTCTTCAGCTATGTTAGAAACCTGGGCGGAAACCCTCAGATATGCTCAGAGTTAGTTCACAACAACAAAAAATACACTGAACCCACAGATATTGCCAACATTCTGGCTGACAGGTTCAGTGCAAATTTCTCCCCTCCCTCAGCCCCAAAAGAAGAAATACTCATCCCAGCTGAATGTAATCTCCTTGTCATTTCAGATGTCCAAGTGAGAACTGCCCTCAACAAAGCTAAAAACACAGCATCAATGGGACATGATGGTATCCCGGGTTGCGTGCTACGTAAACTCCAAGAGGAACTAAACCCGCACATAAAAATGCTATTTAACCTTAGCCTTACTACAGGATATGTACCTGAACACTGGCGTACAGCAACAGTGGTCCCACTCCACAAAGGGGGTACCTCTACAGACCCTGGGAACTACCGCCCCATAAGCTTAACCAGCCTGGTCTGCAAAGCTATGGAAAGAATCATTATGGAACTCATAAACAGAGATATAGGGGACCTACAGACACTTGACCCCACCCAGTTCAGCTTTGTAAAGGGCAGATCCTGCCTTTTGAACCTGGTTGACTTTTTTGAAGCAGTCACTAGAGCCATTGATGAGGGCAAAGCAGTCCATACAGCCTACCTGGACTTGGCTAAGGCCTTCGACACAATACCCCACTCAGGCATCATAGATAAACTCAACAGCTTAAATGTAAACCCTTATGTCACTAGATGGGTTGCAAACTGGCTAAAGGACAGAACCCATAAAGTTAAAATCACTGGAGCAATGTCAGACTCAAAGCCAGTCACAAGTGGTGTCCCACAGGGATCTGTCCTGGGACCCCTCTTGTTCAGCATTTATTTTTCAGATGTTAAAGCAAACATGGGAGGGTTATGGCTGACAAAGTTCGCAGATGACTGCAAACTAGGCGCCATAGTTGATACACCAGCGGACACATACATCCTACAAAAAGGCCTCACAGAAACGGACAACTGGTGCCAGAGTCACGGCCTTAAACTAAATGCCAAAAAATGTATAGTCATCCCCTTTGGGAAAAACAAAGTACCCACAAATTATCACATAGACAGCAACCCACTGAGTATAGAAAAAGTAATCAGAGACCTAGGGACCCAAGTCGACAGCGACCTCTCATTTGACACCCACATTGCCAAAGTGGTTATAAAAACATTCTACCTTGCACACCTCATCATGAAGGGATTCACATCCAGATCCACGGATGTCATTGTACCCCTATACTCCTTCCTCATCAGACCCATGATTGAGTACAATGCCCCATTTTGTATGTAACTCACCCGGTGTTTGCAGCAGATGGAGAGACCACAAAGGTACCTCACCAAGAGGATCAAGGGTCTCCAACATATGTCTTATTCTGCCAGACTAAAGAAACTTCAGCTCTATTCAGTAGCATACCGCCTGCTCAGAGGTGATCTCTGCCTGACGTACAAGGCCATGTCCAATCAGGATCTGATGGACATGCTCCACCTCAAAAAATCCAAATCCATCAGGACCACGAGAGCTAAAGACTTAAACCTCGACACAAGTATGAATAGGACATGCTGGAGGGATAGATTCATAACCCAGAGGCTTCCCATGCTTTGAAACAAGATCCCAGTTCATATTAGGCAGAGCCCCTCACTGACTCTCGTCAAGAGAAATCTTGATGAGTGGATGGGAGATCGTAAGTTTACCCCAGGGGTCACATCTGTGTCACTGCTAGACAGGGGGACAGTAAACTAATTCTATTATATAAGGGGACCTTCATTGTGTCACTACTAGACAGAGGCACAGTATTCTAAATTTATTCTGTACATTTTTGTACCATTTCATGGGGTGGCAAAAGCCACATCACTATGGCTAGGCTTACAAATGCTCTAGGGCAGATAGCCTAGTACTAAACTATGAAACTATGAAACCACTCCAGTACATAGCCAGTCAGACATGTACTAGACACATACAAGGCCCCAGTACATAGCCAGTCATACATGTCCTACACACATACACTGCCCCAGTACACAGCCAGACATATATTTGCTGCACACATACACTGCCCCAGTACACAGCCAGTCATAAACATCCTACACACATACACTGCACCAGTAGACAATAAGTCATACATGTGCTACACCCATACACTGTTCCAGTACACACCCAGTCATACATGTACAGCACAGATACACCAGCCTAGTACACAGCCAGTCATACATGTACTACCCACATAGACTGCCCCACTACACAAGCAGTCATACATGTCCTAGACAAAAATACACACACACACACACACACACACACACACACACACACACACACACACACACACACACACTGCCCCCATACACAACCAGTAATACATGTATTACACACATACACTGCTCCAGTGCACAACTAGTCATACATGTACTACACACATACATCCCCAGTATACAGCCAGTCATGCAAATACTACACAAGTACACCTTCCCGTACATGCCAGTCATCCATGTACCACATAAGTACACTGCCCCAGGATACTGCCAGTCATACATGTACTACACACATACACTACTGCAGTACATAGCCAGTCATACATGTACTACATGCAGGTACACTGCCCGAGAACACAGCCAGTTATACATGTCCTTGACTTATACACCACCCCAGTACACAACCAGTCATAGACTTCTTATACACATACACTGCCCCAGTACCCAAACAGTGATACATGTTGTACACACACTCACCACACCAGTACACAACCAGTCATACATGTACTACAGTCATACACCTCCCCAGTACACAACCAGTCATATATGGTGTGACAAAAGGAGATACGGTCAGCTCTGCTAGCTGGAATTTTGTAAATACATTTCTCTGAATTTGTGCAGAGCTGAGAAAGCGTAGATAATTTCCTGCCTGTGTTGAATTCTGTAACCATCTGATATATAAACTGATAAGTATACTTTTTTGCACTTGTTTTGCACTGTACAGCATTTATATATTTGCTTTGTTGTTTGTGTCCTTTTTGTCTGCATTGTTTGTTTTTCCTGTTCTCTCACCTAAGTGTTGTTGTAGTCTTAAAACTTGGTGGCTTTGGAATTGCCCACTCCTGCTGTTAATTTGATTTTGGACACTTCTCCCAGTTCCATCCCATTTGGTCACTCATATGAGTGCAGTGAGATCATTTGGGTAGGACTACCCCCCAGCTTTTTTAACTTTGGACACTCCTCCCATCCTATCTCATCAGCTCAGTGTGCTTAGCACAGAGAGAGCATTTGTGAAGGCCTACCCCCTAGTTCCTTAATATTTGTGAAGGCCTACCCCTTAGTTTCTTAATATTGTACTATCTTCTTCTTCCTCCCTCTTCACTTAAAAAAACATTAAAAAAATTACACTTTATTCAGCTGCTTTTACGCTAATTGTGTTCTTCCTACTTTATTACCTTATTTTTGCTGTGTGCTCTTAAGTATTCAAGTCCTTTTATTGTGCTGCATTTATTGCTGCTTGTTAGTAGCCTGATTAAATTTATCTGTTATTCTAGCATCTTAGTTTTGGTTTTAGCACTTGTGCTTCAGGCCATTTACTTTACATTTAACAAGAGTCTTGTGGTCTACACTCTTGTGGACAAACCCTTATCAAAAATATCTCTCCATAAGTTTGCCCAAGCATTCAGACCACTATGTCTGGTCAATTCCTATCAGTGTCTCCTGCTAGCCTGGTTGACATGGGCATACTGAGACAGTGTACCCATTGACTCATGTTTACTGACAGCCCTCTTCTCCTAGCACATAACTCTTCTACTTGCAAGAAATGCATGTACATCAGCAACCTGGAGTCCATGCTCTATTGAGCCACAGTCAGTAGTCCTGACAAGAGGAGATTACCAGCACAAAGACTATACGGCCCACATCACATAGCCCAGCACAACATACACACACACACACACACACACACACACACACACACACACACACACACACACACACACACACACACACACACACACACACACACACATGTATGCAGATGTCCTCAATAAAACCTTACTAAAACAGCAGTGACCTCCAAAACACACTCAGAAACACTCCATTTACAACACCATACACATCACACACAGCAGACAACACAGCAGTGTCTCACAAACACAGCCCATAAGTCAAAACAATAAACCATCGCAGCCCACAAGACATAACAATAAATCAAACATACTAGTCACTGGTTGGTGACTCAATTGTGAGACACACTGATGTCCCCCTCACCAGGCTTGACAAGGAGAAGGTTACTTTCAGTAGTCTGTCTGGTGCCAGAATCCACCACATTATGCAATCACTTATGTCTCTCCACAACAAGTACAAGTACAACTCTGTCATTGTCCATGCTGGTGTGAATGACTTGAGATGTACCTGCCTGGTCTATATGAAGAGAGACATGATTGAGCTCTCAGAGTATGTGTCCCAGGCAGGTATGACCCTAGCCCTAAGCAACATCCTCCCTTCACCAAGAATGATACCACAATACTAACAAAAAATAATTGATTTCAACAATTGGCTTAGTTTCAGGCATCATTCCAAGGGGATCTAATATCTGTCTGCCTGGGATAACATGGTTGACAGGCCTCGATGCTTTGCCAAAGATGGCCTCCACTTGTCACCGCTGGATTTTCGGATCCTGGCCAAGGCTCTTGCCTCCCCCATTGTGCCTTTTTTAGGCAACGTCCCAAAGACAAATCTTCCAACATAAAAGATCTGTCAAAAAGCAAACTGAAGGTCATGCTGCTTAATGCTAGGAGCCTTAACCTGAAAATGCACTCACTGGAGGCTCTCCTTACACTGGAAGATGCCGATGTCTGTGCAGTTACAGAAACCTGGTTCAGGGCTGTGTAGAGCTCCTCTGCCTTACCAGGCTATACCTCATTTCACACATTCTGACCCCAAAATGAAGGTGGGAAGACTAAGGGTGGTGTAGTCTCTGTCTTCATTAAGTACAGGCACACCTCCAGACTGGTTTGCCAGCATGATGCACTGGAACTACTTCAGGTGCAACTGGCAGTTGGGAAGACACCAATCCAAGTTTTAGCCAGCTATATACCCCCCTCCATGACTCAGGACACCCATTCCTCTTACCTGGATCTACTTGACTCCATTAAGGTACCCACTAACACCCTAATCCCTGGTGACTTCAACTACCCCACCATGGACTGGATGAACTATTCCTGCACTAATGCACTCACTCAGTGATTGCTCGACTTCATCAATTCTAATGCACTATGCCAGCTCGTCTCATGCCCCACAAGGGGAGATAACATTCTGGACTTGGTTCTCACCAACATGAGTGACCGCTGCACCACTCCCATAGTATGTTCTTCCTTGGTGAGATCAGATCTTTGGACTGTCTCATTTGAAGTTTCTATCCCACCCAACCCCCCCAACCATAATCAAGCTAAAAAACTTCTCAAAAGCTGACTACAACCTCCTAAGGGAGGGTATCTGTAGCTTCACATCACTGCCCTGCTCAGATGATGCAGACAACTATTCTGAACAGTACACCAATGCAGTGTACACACACCTGTATAACTGCATGGACTCAACCATACCCAATAGAACTAAAACCTGCTCCTCAAGGAAACACAAATCTGTTTGGACATCCTCTATCAACAGGCTTTAAAACTAATGGAAGAAAATGTTGTTCAAGGGTAGAAAGGAACATATTCCAAATTGGAAAAACTCCCTCCTTAGCCTCAACAAGCAAATTAGATCACTAGCAAAAGCCTCCAAAGCCAATTATGAATCAAAACTAGCTTCTACAGACTTCATTCCAGCAGAGTGGAGAAATGCCATTGTCATCCCCTTGCACCAAGGTGGTGCCACTACTAACTCTGGAAACTATCGCCCCATTAACTTGACAAGTCTGATCTGTAAAGCCATAGAGTGTATTATTATATAAGGATCTCATAAACAAGGACATAGGCAATCTCCAAGCACTTGACCCCACGCAGTTCAAATTTGTCAAGGGGAGATCTTGCCTGTTGAACCTGGATGATGTCACCAAGGCCTTGGATGAGGGAAAGTCAGTGCATACAGCTTACCTAGACTTGGCCAAGGCCTTTGACACAATCCCTCACTTGGACATCAATGAAAAGCTACCAAACTTGGCGTAAATCCCTATCTCATCATGTGGGTGGCCAACTGGCTCACAGACAGGACCCTCAAAGTCAAAATAGGAGCCTCCACCTCCAATAGCAGACCTATCACTAGAAGAGTTTCCAAGGGATCTGTCCTGGGACTCTTATTGTTTGGCATCTACTTCTCAGAGGTCCGTGGCTGACCAAGTCTGTAGATGACTGTAAGTTGAGTGCTGTCATTGACTCCCCAAATGATGTTAACATACTGTAAAAGTGTCTCACAGCAACTAATGACTGGTGCCAAAGTCATGGCCTCAAGCTAAATGCAATAAAAATATATCATCATACCATTCAGCAAAAACACAGCCCCTACTGATTACCACACCAGTGGCAACCCCTAAGCACACAACCTGTAATGAGAGACCTGGGCACTCAGGTTGATAACAACCTCACATTCGACCATCATGTAGTGACAGTGGTCAGAAAAGCCTTTTACTTGGTTCATCTCATGAGTAAAGAAATTGCATCCAGAAAAAAAGAAGGTTATTACCTCTCTATATTCCTCCCTCATTAGACCAATAATTGAGTATAATGCCACGTTTGGTAGGCACCTCTCCAAACATCTGCAGCAATTGGAAAGTCCACTGAAATACCTCACAAAAAGAATCCATGACCTTGGTATCATACAGAATGCTCAGGGGTAATCTGTGGCAATCTTGGACCCTGCCCTACTAGAGATGCTCCATATCTGTAAGTCTAACTCCTCATGCATTACCCTCTCAAAAGGTCTGAATCTAATATGCAATGTCAACAAAACCTGCTGAAGAGACAGGTTTGTCTCCCAGAGGCAGCGCCATCTCTGCAATAGACTTTCCAAACATATCAAACAGAGCACCTTGCTGACCCTCTTCAAGTGCAACCTTGATGAGTGGATGGGAAACCACAAATTAGTCCCAGGGGTTCCACCTGTGTCCCTCACTGACAGGGACAACAGGTGCTGACTGTGGTTTCTTTGTGGGGATAAACTCTTGGCTAAGCTTGTAAGGCTCCCAGGGCCATTAGCCTAGTAACCTCCTATGATCCTATGATTATATGTCATTGGTGAATATCAAAATGATTTCTAAAAGATGCTTGTGTTACAAATGTATTAGAACTGAATTTCATGTGTATATCAAAGTGTTTGTACAGACATATGTGTGTTGGAAACATATTTGTAAAATACTTGTGTTTAAAATGGATCCACAGTGTGCCCTGCTGGAAGAGAACAGAAATGTGCATGCACTATTGTAACTGTTTAAATGTATATATTTTAACAGGGAAAACTGGAATTCAACAGGTGAACTTCAGGAAAATAAAATGAAGTTAAATTACTTTATGACTAGGCCATAAAAATATGGTATATTTTAGTTTTCATTGCAGCAAGAGACACAATGTCTGTACTAGGAAACTTTCTGCATTGTCTTTAGGATGAACTAATTGCTAGTCTTGAAACCATGAAGGAATGCAATTGTTTTATGACTTCCAGCATCTGAAGCCCTTGTATGTATATTTTTTCAGGTAGATGCTAAATACTGCCAGCCTCAGCAATGGGGGTTTAGGTCTGGGGACTAGAAGTCAGAAGACAAGAAGTGATGTCATTCTGCAAGCTATCTCAGTAGTAAAATTTGAGATATTTTGAGAATTCTTTTAATGAGACAGAGCATTCCACATTCTGTCTTGGACCTGACAACAACTAGAAGATCTATTCACCACATCTGCATTGCTCTATTAATAAGTTCTTAGGTTATAGTATAAATCTCTTAGATTCAGTAAAGAATATAGTGAAGCTTAGTTTAGCTATTTTTTCTTTATTTCTTTGAGACAATCCTGCAGTGTTGTTTTAAATATTTCCTGTGGTTTTGAAATCTGATGTCACTGTGAATATATATTTAGTATTGTCTTGTTCTTTCATTATTCATTATTAAATACATTTAAACCTTTCATTGAGGCTGATCTGTATAGAGATATTTAAGTTTTGAAAGTACTTGGATATTTATTTGGTGACGTGTTAGGCCACTCCTAACAGCCTTGCTCTTGGTCAAACTGCCATTTGTATTAATATAAATATTAAACAGTAAGATTGAACACCCATTGTTAAGGGCCTTATAGTAGCTGATAAGGAGTGACTGGTGGCAGTAATAATTACCTTATAGTCAGGGAAGAAGGAGGCATAGCTAGTAAACCTGTGCCAGCCTTTCCCAGGTGTGTGTGTTTGTAAATCAAACCTCAAACTGCATGTGCATCAGCTACTTGGGCAGGGACACGAAGCACTGGTTGGTCAGTGAGGGTACTGGGGGTCCTGGCTTGGTAACTCAGATGAGATCTTAACTCTATAGCTGTGGTAGTGTGGAGACTTCATGGGGATCTGGAGGAAGAGTGAGAAACCAGCCCCGGACTCACTGTGGTCTCTATTTGCTCTTAAGGGAAATTGCATTTGATGCAAAGAACTGCATCTGGAAATTCTGTGTGTCCACCTATCATCTTCCAATTGAATGCAACCCACTGCTGCCAGTAGTGAGGATTGATGCTCCTTGATTACTGGTCCGGTCCACTGGAAGGTCATCACACGTCCTACACACATACAGAACCCCAGTACACAACCAGTCATACATGTCTTACACACATACACTTCCCCAGTACACAGCCTGTCACACATGTCATGCACACATACACTACCCCAGGACACAGTCAGTCATATATGTACTACACACATACACCTCCCCAGCACACATCCCACCATACATGTCCTACACACATACACTGCCCCAGTACATAGCCAGTAATATATGCACTACAGACATACACTGCCCCAGTACACAGCCCACCATACATATCCTACACAAATACACCTCCCAAGTACACAGCCATTCATACATGTACTACACACATGCACTGCCCAAGTACACAAGTACTACACGCATACTCCACTCCAGTACACAGCCAGCCATACATGTCCTACACACATACACTGCCCCAGTACACAGCTAGTCATACATGTCCTACACCCATACACCACCCCAGTACATAGCCAGCATACATAGACTACAAAGACTTACTGTACACCACCCCAGTACACAGCCAGTCATATACATCCTACACACATACACCGCTTCAGAACACAGCCAGTCACACACATCCTACACACATGCACCGCCCCAGGAGACAGTCAGTCATACATGTCCTGCACACATACACTGCCCCATTACATGACCAGCCATATATGTATTACAAACACATAGACTGCCCCAGTATACAGCCAGTCATACACATTCCACACACATACACCATGCCATTCCACAGCCAGTCATACAAGTCCTACACATATACACCGCCCAGAACACAACCAGTCATACTTGTACTACACACATACACCTCACCAGTACACAGCCAGTTATACATGCCCTTCACACATACAATGCCCCAGTAGAAAACCAGTCATACATGTACTACACACATACACAGCACCAGTACACAGCCAAGCATAGATTAACTGCACACATAGACCTCCCCAGCACAAAGCCAGTCATATATATACAATACACATACACCACCCCAGTACACAGCCAGTTACACACATACTACACACATACACCACCCCAGTACACAGCAAGCCATGCATGTCCTACAAACATACACCACCCCAGTACACAGCCCACCATACACATTCTACACACATACACCACCCAAGTACATAGCCAGCCATACATGTCCAACACACATTCACTGCCCAGTACACAACTAGTTATACATGTACTACACACATACACTACACCTGTACACAGCCGGTGATACACATCCTACACACACAGACTGCACCAGTACACAGCCAGTCATGCATGTTGTGTAGATTGGGTGAAGATAGAGGAAGGCTGCCAGCCTAGCCAGATAGAATTTTGGAGATAATTCTGTCATCTGTAAATATTACTGTAAACCACAGGCTTGTTGTCTTAAATGGTAAAAATAGTGTTGCATGTAAAACTGGAAAAAATGTAACAGTGCACTCTACTGACGAAGTAAAGCATATTGTGACCCTTTGATGTAAACATGGCTCCAGCCAGTCTAGATGAAGGAATTCTTGCTATTGTTTTATGGCCAGAGTTAATGGCCAGAATTTGCATGCATAATGTCCTTTATTGCGCTGGTTTCTGCCCAGAGGTGAAGAATATAAATGCAGTTTCTGTTAGCCTGGAAAACCAGGGTAGTGTGAAGAATGATGTAATGTGAACCGGGATTGTGATTTTAAAAACAGAGAGCATCAGAGAGCATTAACCATTTTTGTCTTGACCATCCAACTCATCAGCACTCTGCCTTTGTTCTATATGTAGGTTTATCTTAGACTTGTGTTTTTCTCTTAGAAATAGCTAGAAACCAGAAATATTAAACTAAGTATTTTTCTGTGATGTCAGAGCTGTACTACTGAATTATTTTAAATATTTCTCTGTGATCTCTGAACTCTTTATTAGCACTGTGTAGTAAAAAGCATTGTCTTGTGTGTTTTATTATTTATTAAATATTTTAAAACCTTTCAACTGTGGCTGTTTTGTGTAGAAATAATTTAAGCTCTAGAGTACATTGCATGGATATAGTGATCCTTTACCAAGTCACTCTAATAAGCCTTGACTGTTTAGTCACACTTATCATTTGGATAATAATATTGCACAGTAATAATTGGACATTCTTTCATAAGGGACTTTTAGTAGCTGATAAATATTAGCTGGGTGGTGGCAGTGATTTCTACCATATAGTCTTGGTAAAAGGGGCACAACTGGAGAACCTGTGCCAGCCTTCCCCCAGGAGTGTTTGTGTGGTTGTATTAACTCTTCTCAAAGTGTGTGTGTGTGTGTGTGTGTGTGTGTGTGTGTGTGTGTGTGTGTGTGTGTGTGTGTGTGTGTGTGTGTGTCAGCTAATTGGGCAGGGACATGAAGCACTGGTTGGACAGAGAGGGTGCTGGAGGTTTTAGCTTCCCCACTAGGTTGAGATCTGTACCATATAGCTTTGCCATTGGGGAGTCTTATTTGGGACCTTGAGAGCAAGGGAGTGACCAGCTCCGGACTGACTGTGATCTCTGTGTGCTCTTAAGGGAAATTGCACTTTACTGTGTGTATTTGTTATCCTTTCCTCCTATATGAGATTCCCCTTACTGGTGTTAGTGGTGAGGATTGAGGGTCCTTGAATACTGGGCCAGGGCACGGGCATCACATGTCATACACATATACAGCACCCCAGTACACAGCCAGTCATCCAAGTCCTACACACATACACTGTCCCAGTACACAGCCAGTCATATATGTAATACACACATACACCACCCCAGCACATAGCCAGTCATATATGTACTACATACACATACACCACCACAGTACACAGCCAGTCATAGACATCCTACACACATACACTGCTCCAGTACACAGCTAGTCATACATGTGCTACACACATGCACTGCCGCAGTAGACACCCAGTCACACACGTCCAACACACATACACTGCCCAGTACACAGCAAGTCATACGTGTACTACGCATATACACACTACAGTACACAGCCAGTCATAGACAAACACACACACACACACACACACACACACACACACACACACTGCCCCAGTACACAGCCAGTTATACATGTCCTACACGTAAGTACCACCCCACTACAAAGCCAGTCATACATGTACTACACACATACACCACCTCACTGCACAGCCAGTCACACACATCCTACACACATACATTGGCCAAGTACACAGCCAATCATAAATGCCAAACATCCATACACCACCTCAGTATATCACCAGCATGCATATACTACAAAAACACACACTGCCCCAGTACACAGTCATACATGTCCTACACATATACAGCTCCCCAGTACACAGCCAGTCATACATGCCCTTCACACATACACTGTCCCAGTACACAGCCAGTCATACATGTACAGCACACATACACAGCACCAGTATTCAGTCAATCATACATGCACTGCACAAATACACCTCCCCAGTATAAAGTCAGTCATACATGTATTACACACATACTACACCACAGTACACAGTCTGTCAAACAGATGCTACATATATACACCACTCCAGTTCACAGCCCACCATACATGTTCTACATACATAAACCACCCCAGTACATAGCCAGTCATACATGCACCACAGACATACACTGCCTTAGTACACAGCAAGTCATACATGCCCAACACACATACACTGCCCCAGTACACACCCAGTCATACACATCCAAGACACATACACTGCCCAGTACACAGCCAGTGAGACAAGTCCTACACACATACACTGCATGGGTATACAGCCAGTCATGCATTTCATACACATATACAGTGCCCCAGTACACAGTCAGTCATACAAGTACTACACACATACACTGTCCCAGTAGACACCCAGTCATACATGTCCTACACACACCGCCCCAACACACGTCCAGTCATACATATACTACACACAAATACACCACCCTAGTACACAGCCAGTCATACATGTTCTACATACATACACCACTACAGTACACAACCAGTAATACAAATACTATAGCTACACACACACACACACACACACACACACACACACACACACACACACACACACACACACACACACACAGACTGCTCCAGTACACAGCCAGTCATACATGCGTTTTACACACACACCATTCCAGTATGCAGCCAGTTGTACATGTCCTACACACATGCACCGCCCTAATACACAGCCAGTCATACATGTACAACACAAATACACCACCTCACTGCACAACCGGTCAGACACATCCTACACACATACACCGGCCCAGTACACAGCCAGTCATACATGCCTAACACCCATACACCACCCCAGTACATCAGCAGCATACATATACTCCAAACACATACACTGCCCAAGTACACAGTCATACATGCCCTACATGCATACATCTCCCCAGTACACAGCCAGTTGTACATGTACTGCACACATACATAGTACCGGTAGACAGCCAATCATACATGTACTGCACAAATATACCTCCCCAGTACAAAGCCAGACATACATGTATTACACAAATACTCCACTGCAGAACACAGCCTGTCATACAGGTACTACATATATACACCACAACAGTAGACAGCCCGCCATACACTGTCTACATACATGCACTACCCCAGTACATGAACAGTCATACATGCACTACAAACATACACTGCCCCAGTACACACCCAGTCATACACATCCTACACAGTCTACACACATACACTGCATGGGTATACAGCCAGTCATGCATTTCATACACATATACAGTGCCCTAGTACACACCCAGTCATACATGTTCTACACACATACACAGCCCCAGCACACAGCCAGCCATACATGTACTACACACATACACCACCCCAGCACACAGCCAGGCATACATGTCCTACACACATACACCACCCCAGTACACAGCCAGTCATATATGTCTTACACACATACACTGCCACAGTACACAGCCAGTCATACATGTACCACATGCACACACACACACACACACACACACACACACACACACACACACACACACACCATCTCAGTACACAGCCTGCCATACACATCTTACACACATACAATGCCCCAGTACACAGCCAGTCATACATGTGCTATGCAAATATGCTGCCCCAGTACACAGCCAGTCACACATGTCCTACACACATACACCACCCCAGTACACAGTCAGTCATGCATGTCCTACTGCCATATACTGCCCCAAAACATAGCCAGTCATATATGGAATACAAACACATACACCACCCCAGTACACAGCCAGTTATAGATGTCCTACACACATAGACTGCCCCACTGCAAACCTAGACATATATGGACTATAGACATACACCACCCCAGTACACAGGAAGTCATACACATAGCACACACATACACCACCTCAATGCACAGACAGTCACAAATGTCCTACATACATACACTGCTTCAGGATATAGCCAGCCTAAATGTACTACAAACATATACACTGCCCCAGTATACAGCCAGTCATACATGTCTAACACACACATACACTACCCTAGTACATAACCAGTCATATATGTACTACATACACATACACCACACCAGTACACAGCCAGTCATACATGTCCTACACACATAGAGTGCCCAAGTACACAGCCAGTCATACATATACTACACACATACACTATCCCAGTACTCAGGCAGTCATACATGTACAGCACACACACAACACACACACACACACACACACACACACACACACACACACACACACACACACACACACACACACACACACACACACCGCTCCAGTACACAGCCAGTCATACATGCCCTACACACATACACCACCCCAGTACACAGCCAGTCACACATGTTCTCCACAGATACACCTCCTAATACACAGTCAGTCATATATATCCTACACCTATACACCACCCCAATATATAGCCAGTCATACATGTACTACAAACACATACACTACCCTAAATGTGTATAAAAAGTAAACCACTGAAAAACAAAATCCACAGAGACCTTGTCCGGAACCACCAAGCCACACCGAACTGATCTAAACGCAATTTATTAGGTGAAGCGTTTTCGCCACAACGCTGTTATGGCTTCATCAGAGAAGTTAAAACAAATGGAAGAAAAACTCCATAAATATACAAAAGCAGGAAATGACATATATTCAACTTCCTTAATCCAAGATGTTGCAAAACGCTGGCATATTACATTAAATAAACAGGCTAAAACCCATACAAGAGCAACTTTTAAATATATAAAACTTGAGCTATTCACTCGCAATTAAATTAAAAGTCAAAAAAATATTATATGTAATTTTATAAAATAAGTTGTGATATACACATAACTTTGATAAAATAATTAACATAAATCCTAAATAATTAGAATGACGACAATGCAGCATAAAGGTGTGTATGTATAAAAACAAGTATTTCCGAATATACAGGAATGTACCTATCTTAAGTAACTCCTTAATTTCAGAACAGGGGATATGTTACAGTTGGCATTAAGCCCAGGATGCCGAAAGGCATCTAATCTCAATTGCCATTCCAATTCGCGATTCTCCAATATCAGTGAAAATGGACCCCCCCTGATTTTTAATGGGACATGGTCTATGGCCATAAAATGAAAGCTATGGCCTGGATAAAGGTCGATGTGCTTGGCCAATGCATTATCACCTTTTCTATTTTTAATAGCATACATGTGTTCGTATATCCGGTCACGGACCCTACGGTCCGTTTTACCGATGTAAAAAGCATAACAACAGTCACACAAGGCTATATAAATAATAGACTTACTCTCACAATTCAGTGGGAAACAGATGGTGTATGTCTTTCCCCTTACAGTGAATGTTTCACCTGTTTTTACCCTATTGCACCAGTTGCAAAATCCGCAAGGGTACATACCTTTCTGTTTGTTAAAGGTATGTTGGGACATATCCCTTTGCAATAATTCTTTGAGGTTGCTAGCCCTTTTGAACACAAACTTAGGTGAACTTCCAAGCTTTTCCGCCAAAAAGGTATTATTAGCTATAAAATGCCAATTTTTCCATATAATGGATAAAATACCTTTGGAGTTTTTACTGAAAGTTGTGACAAAACTCAGGGAAAAGTCACATTCTTCACCCGGTGTAGATGACTTCACTATTAAGTCAATACTTGTGTTCAGGAAAGGAGTGCACTCAGGGTCAGTCAGGTGCCGGGAGGTGGAATAAGATTGAGCCAATAAAGGTTTGTAGAAGCCATTAACTCTTTTACAATCAACTTCCTGAATCAAATCGTCCAGTAGTGGAGCAGGATAACCCCGATTTGTGAACATTTCTCTCAGAAGTTCACATTCTTTCCTAAAGTCACCAATTGTACTGCACATTCTCCCTGCCCTTACCAACTGTCCTTTTACTATGGAACGTTTCTGTTGGTACGGATGGAAACTAGAGTAATGCAGGAAAGAATTGCAGTACGTTGGTTTCCTGTATACTGTTGATGTAAAAATCTTGTTTTCCACATCCTTCACTAACTTGACGTCCAAGTAGTCTATCTCAGATGATGAAAAATTGAATGTAAATTTCAAGAATTCTGTTGTTGAATTCAATGAATTTACAAAAGCTTCAGCCTCTAACCTACAACCCTTAAACATAATAAAAATGTCGTCATTAAATCTGGTGTAGTATTTCACAAAGCTCATCAACTCAGGTACCTTATGTAAGAAGTTAATCTCCCAGAAGCCCATGAAGTAATTAGCAACGCTCGCCCCACAGGGGCCAGTCATACATGTACTACAAACACATACACTACCCTAACATACAGCTCATCATAAACACAAAAAGACAGCCAAACTTTATTCCGTAAGCTCTTTAGTTAGGACTAGTATCCAAACTTCCTCAGACAAAGTTACACAAGCAATCAAAAGCTTATATGCTTAAACAATTAATCAATAAAACAATTATATAAAAAACAATTAAATAGTTAAATAATCAACTCAATTCCTTTTTTTGTATTATAAAAACTCACTCTACCTATCTAGCTGTTTAAGTTTCAAAATGCATTTAATGGAAGCATATTCATTAAGGCCAGGGTATGTGTGTGCAGAAGTTCGTATTTGCCACAATAATTCCTTTTCTTCTAACGTTAGTGCCCATGGCTCTCCTCTTTTGTTATATGGTTCCTGATGAACGATGGCAAACAAATATTTGTGAGTAGGATGTTGCAGTGTATGCCTAGCCAAAGCACTTGTGGTAGGATGTTGCAGTGTATGCCTAGCCAAAGCACTTGTGGTAGGATGTTGCAGTGTATGCCTAGCCAAAGCACTTGTGGTAGTACCTTTACTTATATGATATGTATGTTCATATATGCATTGGCACACTGGCCATGGGCACTAAGGTTAGAAGAAAAGGAATTATTGTGGCAAATAAGAACTTCTGCACACATACTCTGGCCTTAATGAATATGCTTCCATTAAATGCATTTTGAAACTTAAACAGCTAGATAGGTAGAGTGGGTTTTTATAATACAAAAACACAACCCTAGGCACTTTATCTAATCATATATATACATTTTTTATTTCACATATTTTTATTTCATATTCATTCAATTCACTATTTAGTGTTAAAGCACTTAATAACAAAATCATGAATTATAAATGGTAATAAAAAGCAAACAGTTTTTTTATAGGTGTGTAAAGAATCAAGTTGATTATTTAACTATTTAATTGTTTTTTATATAATTGTTTTATTGTTTTATTGACTAATTGTTTAAGCATATAAGCTTTTCATTGCTTGTGTAACTTTGTCTGAGGAAGTTTGGATACTAGTCCTAACGAAAGCACTTATGGAATAAAGTTTGGAAAAGGAGAATATCTGCCAGTTTCGCTGTCTTTTTGTGTTTACGAGTACGAGTTGGTTGTGTTGTTTATACAGCTCATCATACACATCCTACACGCATACACCACTCCAGTACACATCCAGTCATATACATCCTACATACAGTCACCTCCCCAGTACTCAGTCAGTCATACATGTCCGACACTGCCCTATTACAGTACATAGTCGTATATGTACTACAAACACATAAATTGCCTCAGTACAGAGCCAGTCATACCCATCCCACACACATACCCTGCTGCAGTACACAGCCAGTCCTACATGTCCTAAGCACATACACCACCCAGTCCACAGCCAGTCATACATGTCCTACACACATAGGATTACCCAGTCTAAGGCCAGTCATAACATGTACTACACATGTACACTCCCCCAGTACACTGCCAGTCATACACATCCTACACACATACACCACTCTAGTACACAGGCCATCATACATGTACTATGCACATGCATTACCTCAGTACACAGCAAGTCACACACATCCTACACATATACACTGCCCCAGTACACAAACAGTCGTACATGCCCTATATCCATACACTGTCCCAGTAAATAGCCAGCATTCATGCACTACAAACACACACACCGCCCAGTAACAGCCAGTCATACACATCCTACACACATACACCACCCCAGTACAAAGTCAGTCATACATGTCCTACACACATACCTCTCAACCATACCAAATTCCTTGGTCTTTACAGGTTTTGAGGGTAAAATATTGGGATGCCATGAATTCCTGAGTGGCCCCTTTAATTCCTGTTTATTTTCAAATTTTTTAAGGTTGAAGTTGTTATTGATGATGTCACCACGTGCAGGGCTTCCTGAGGCAGACCGTCAGCCTGTTGGCATTCAGGGAGGAGAGGGAGGGCTAATAGTTAAGATTTAAATTAACTTCTACCAGCCAAGTCCACTAAAAAGCAAGCGAGTACTTTCTGCAGTGTTTTCTTCCTGCACGCCATGGACTGTGATGACCTTAATTACTTTTCTGTTTTTGCCTGCCTGAATTTATTGGAGAGATTAATTGAACTTAACTAAAGGAAATCCAGGAACAAGCACCGGAGTTAAAGTAATGGTTGTGGACTGCAACTAGTTTCTTGAGTGGCATTTGGTACAGTTGAGATAGAGGTATCTTTTTGGGAGGTGTGAGATTACGAAATTGGCTGTCTAGATTTTGTGAACTGACTGAGAGGTTGAGCGGTTGGTTATATGCTGCTGTGGTCCCTGTCATGTAGCTACTGTCAGCTCATGTGTGAAAAACAATGTCAGAAGGCTCATGAATAAATGCTGCATGCATGTACAAAATATACGAACATTTATAATTAGTTGACACCGCAGTTATGTTTTCTCATCTCCGTTCAGATTGTTTCAGTCTTCAATACTGATCTGGCAAGACAACAAAAAAACTAGCATTTTAAAGAAAAAAATAAAAGGCATAAGTCTGCTTTATCTATGTCATGGGTAGACACTGAAATAAGAGTCATACTACCGATTTACCGCAAGTTCCACAACAAAAGTTCGTGTACAGGAAAATATAATCACTAAAGTGAAAGAAAAAACTCACTTTAAGATGTCTGATGTTGCGCTTGGTGTGTGTAATCAGTGAGCACTCCATACTTTGAAAAGAGTAAAGAAGTACCATGCCATGTTGTCAAATTTTCCTGGCAGACCATTTATCAAATCACATTTGGAGAGAAGACAATGTTTTTGCAGACAATAAGAAACGACTTTGCATGGATAGGTAGTCGTTACCACTGAGTGTTAGGTTTGGCTAGACTGTACACAGATTGGTTGTTGTGACAGCTTTTTCTATTTATATCAGCATGTCATAGTTAATTATGTTCACAGTAGTAGGGATGAATTATTTTACTGTGAAGTTGTGACTGTGATTTGGAACAATAATCACCCAGGGTGCTTGTGAAAATGATGAAAGCTTTGAACTCCAGTAGAGAAAAGAACATCATTTGCTGCTTGGAATGTTCTAATTTGTGACAATGAAGGCAAATAAAATGGGCTGCCACAGGATACACAATTCTATTTTTTTGTTTTCAGTTTTATCCAGCAATAGCTTATAATCTTGCTTACACTGTCACTCACAGCACTTTCAAGGGCAAATGCAGTCCATCTAATATTCGTTTTTGCAACTTGCTATAAAACAGGTTAAGGGGGGCAGGATTTTGTATGTATTAGTTGTTGATTGTTGATCAACAACTAATACATACAAAATCCTGCCCCCCTTAACCTGTATGTATGTATTAGTTGTTGATTGTTGATCAAGTTTATAGGCTACTGGTCCATTTTCAAATAAGACTCAAGGCATATCTCTCAAATGCTCTCAGGGACAAATCCTGAAGTAAGCAGGGACAGTTTTTAAAGTATTGTAATATTAGCTTGAGATGTTGATAGAATACGGTAATGTAAAATGACAGGAGTTTTCTGAAATAAATGAAGTCTGTCTGTAACTCTTTATGGCTATGGACATTATTAAGTATAATTCACCAAGAGTTTATTTCTAAAATTATCAGTTTTAGGAGGAACAGAGCTGAGTGCTGTGCCACAACCAAGGATGTTTGTTCCTGAGAAATGGAGACTGTTGAAAGGTATGTCTCAATGAGAGGTATTCATACCAAGTAGAAAACATTTGAACCCGGGGCAGTCTTTTTATAGGTGTCGTGCCAAGACTGCCATCTGCTCTTAACTCATGCCTGTACCTGGGACCTGTTTATTACATACCTCAGTATGGACAAACGGACAAAGATAATAATAATGGTGGGACAAAGGCCCAAAGTAGGGACAGATTTACTGCTCCTGCAAACTCAGATAGTTGCTAAGACAGCAGGTTTTGCATTATTATGTATTGTTTGATTAAGAAACTTGCTTTACGAGTCACACAGTGTGCAAGCAGAAGTTGTGAGATTCACAACTTTGACTTTGGTACAGCTGATAGTCATAAGTCACGACTTTAGCCAACACAATGTGCTGGCTTTTAAATATTTGCACTGCATCCTTTAGTTACAGTGAAGTACTACACTTACAGAAATGTGCCTGGACAGTTTATGTTATGAATGGCTTGACATCTTCATCCATGCACTGCTAGGGCAGGTGTAGTAGCGTTTTGTCATGCTTTTTTTGTTTGTTTTGTTATTTAAATTTATAGTTTGACCTGTATTCAAACTATGCAAGTGAATTAGCTGTTTGTGATTCAGGCTTTTCACATGCAGTGTGAGACATTTATTGCTGAAATGTTTGGCTTTATGGGATAGTCAGCATTGAGAGGTATGTTCTGGTTATGTTCTAGTTATAGTTTGTGTTTAATATTTTGTCTGTTCTTCAATTAGCATTTGAATGTTGGTATCCACAGTGCCATTGGAGTGGATGGGGGTACATAATTATGTATGCAGATTTTATGTTAATTAGCATACATATTTGTACCTATTTTTCATGGGCCTTTGTCCAGAGTATTGATGTTTCTAGGTTAAGTATGCCTACACACATACACTACCCCATTACAGAGCCAGTCATAGATGTCCTACAAACACATAAACTGCCCCAATACACAGCCCATCATAATCATCCCACAGACATACATCGACCAGTACACAACTAATCCTACATGTCCTACACACATAGACCACCCCAATCCACAACCAGTCATAGACATCCTGCATACATACACCTCCCCACTACACAGGCAGTCATAAATGTACTACACACATGCACCACCACAGTACAGAGCCAGTCATACATGTACTACATACACATACACCGCTCAGTACACAGCCAGTCCTACAAGTCCTACACACATACACTGCTCCAGAACAAAACCAGTCATATGTGTACTACACAAATACACCTCGCCAGTACACAGTCAGTCAGACATGCCCTTTACACATAGACCACCCAAGTACACAGCTAGTCATACATGTACTGCACATGTACACACCACCAGTAAACAGCCAATCATACATGTACTGCACACATACACCTCCTCAGTATAAAGATAGTCATATATGTACAACACTTATAAATCAGCCCAGTACAGAGCCAGTCATATCCATATTACACACATACACCACCCCAGTACACAGCCAGTCACACATGTACTACACACCTAAAATAACCCAGTATGTAGCCTGTCATACAGGTACTACATACATACACTGCCCCAGTACACAGCCCATCATACACGTTCTACACACATACACCAGCCAGTACATAGTCAGTCATACATGCACTACAGACATACACCGCCCCAGTACATAGCCCACCATACACATCTTACACACATACACTGGTCAAGTACACAGCCAGACATGCACATACCACACACACATACACCACCCAGTATGCAGCTAGTCATACATGTACTGCACACATACACTGCCCAGTACACAGCCACTCATACAAGTCCTACAGACATACACTGTCCCAGTACACAGCCAGTCATACATGTCCTACACACATATACACCTCCCCAGCATATAGCCAGTCATATATGTGCTACACACACATACACCACTCATACAAGTCCTACAGACATAGACTGCATCAGTACACAGCCAGTCATACATGTACTACACACACACACACACACACACACACACACACACACACACACACACACACACACACACACACACACACACACACACACACACACACACACACACACACACACACACACACACACACCACCCCAGTACACAGCCAGTCATACAAGTCCTACACACATACACTGTCCCAGTACACAGCCAGTCATGCATGTCCTATACACATACACCTCCCTAGCACATAGCCAGTCATATATGTACTACACACACATACATCACCACAGTACACAGCCAGTCATACACATCCTACACACATACACCACCCCAGTACACAGACAGTCATACATGTCCTACATACATACACCACCCTAGTACGCTGCACATCTAACACATATACACTGCCCCAGTACACAGGCAGTCATACATGTAGTACACACATGCACCACCTTAGTACACAGCCAAGCATACAAGTACTGCACAGACACACAGCACCAGCACACAGCCAATCATATATGCACTACACAAATACACCTCCCCAGTACAGTTATACATGTACAACCTTCATACATACACCACCCCAGTACACAGCCTATCAAACAGGTACTACATACATACACTGCCCCAGTACACAGCCTACCATACACATTCTACATACATACACACACCACCCCAGTAAATAGCCAATCATACATGCACTGCAGACATACACTACCCCAGTAAACAGCCTGCCATACACATCCTACACACATACACCACCTAAGTACACAGCCAAACATAGATGTACTACACACATACACCATGGAGTACACAGTGAGTCATACATGTACAGCACACATACACTGCCTCAGTTCACAGCCATACACATCCTACACACATGCAGCACCTCAGAACACAGCCAGTCATACATATTCTACATACATACACCACCCTGTACATAGCCAGTCATATATGTACTACATACACATACAGCACACCAGTACACAGCCAGTCATACACATCCTACACGCATAGACTGCCCCAGTACACAGCTAGTCATTAATGCCCCACACAAACACTGCCCCAGTACACTCCCAGCCATACATGTCCAATGCACATACACTACCCCAGTTTGCAGCCAATCATACAAGTCTTACACACAGACACCACCACAGCACACTGCCAGTCATACATATGCTACACAAATACACTGCCCCAGTACACAGCCAGTCATACATGTACTACACACACACACACACACACACACACACACACACACACACACACACACACACACACACACACACACACACGCACCACCCCAGTACACAGCCAGACATACATGACCTACACACATACACCACCCCAGTATACTTCCAGTCACATATATTCTGCAGACAAACACGTCTCCAATACACAGTCAGTCATACATGTCCTACACCCAGACACCGCCCCAATACATAGCCAGTCATATGTGGACTACAAACATGTACACCGCCCCAGCACATGGTGCATCATACATGGCCTACACACATACACAGCTCCAGCACACATCCAGTCATACACATCCTACACACATTCACCCTTCAGTACACAGTCAGTCATATATGTCTGACACACATAAACTGCCGTCTACATAGCCAGTCATACACATATTAGAAACACATAAACTGCCTCAGTACAGAGCCAGTCATACCCGTCCCACATGCATACACCTCGCCAGTACACAGCCAATCCCACATGTTCTAAACACATACAACCCCAAGTCCACAGCCGGTCATACACATCCTACATACAGAGGGCCACCCAGTATAAGGCCAGTCATACATGTACTACACACATACACTCTCCCAGTACACTGCCAGTCCTACACATCCTACACACATACACCACTCCAGTACACAGGCAGTCATACATGTACTACACACATGCAACACCTCAGATTGCAGCCTGTCACACATGTCTTCCACCCATACACTACCCAGTAAATAGCCAGCATACATGTACTACAAACATATACATCACCCAGTACACAGCCAGTCATGCATGTCCCACACACATACACCACCCCATTACACAGTCAGTTGTACATGTCCTACACACATAAACTACCCCATTACATAGGCAGTCATAAATGTCATACAAACACATAAACTGCCTCAATACACATACAATCATACATATCTCACACACATACACTGCTTCAGTACACAGCAAATTCTACACGTCCTACTCACATAAACCACCCTAGTCAACAACCAGTCCTACATGTCCTACACACATACACCATCCAAATACACAGTAAGTCATACATGTACTACATACATAGACTGCCCCAGTACACAGCCATTCATAGATGTACTGCACATATGCACCACCACAATACATAGCCAGTCCTACAAGTCCTAACCACATACACTGCTCCAGAACACAACCATTCATATGGGTAATACACAAATACACCTCCGCAGTACAAAGACAGTTATACATGCCCTTTACACATACACCAGCACATACACCACCCCAGTACACAGAAAGGCATACATCTACTGCACATGTACACAGCACCAGTACACAGCCAATCATACATGTACTGCCCACATACACCTCCCCAGTACAAAGCCAGTCATATATGCACTACACATATACACCGGCCCAGTACAGAGCCAGTCATACCCATACTACACACATACACCACCCCAGTACACAGCCTACCATACACGTTGTACACATATACACCAACCCAGTACACAGCCAGTCATACATGCACTACAAACACCGCCCCAGTACACAGCCTGCCTTACACTTCCTACACACATACACTGCCCAAGTACACAGCCAGACATACACGTACTACATGCATACACCACTCAGTACAGCTAGTCATACATGCACTGGTCACATACACTGCCCCAGTACACAAGCAGTCATACATGTCCTGCACACATACATCACCCAATTCGCAGCCAGTAATACATATTCTACACACATACACTGCCCCAGTACACAGCCAGTCATGCATGTCATACAGCTATACATCGTCCCAGTACACAGCCAGTCATGCATGTCCTACACATATAAATCATCCCAATACACAGCCAGTCATACACATCCTACACACTTACACTGCCCCAGTACACATCCAGTCATTCATGTCCTACAGACCTACACCATCCCAGCACATGAACAGTCATGCATGTACTACACACATACACCACCCAAGTATGCAGCCAGTCATATATGTACTACACGTACACCACCCCAGTATACAGCCAGGAATACATGTCCTACATAAATACACCACATCAGTACACAACCAGTCATACACTGACTACACAAATGCACCACATCAGAACATAACCAGTAATAGGCATACAGCACATGTACCCCACCCCAGTACATAGCTAGTCACACATGTGCTGCAGTGTATGTGTGCAGCACACATGTGCTGCACACATACACTGCCCCAGTACACAGCCAGTCATACACATACTACAAACATTTACCATCCCACTAGACAGTCAGTCATACACATACTACACAAATACACTGCACCAGTATACAGCTAGTCATACATGCACTGCACACATACACCACCACAGAACACAGTCAGTCATACATGTACTACACACATACATAACCCCAGTACACAGCCAGTTATATATGTACAACACACATACACTGCCAACCATACACATTCTACACACATAAACTGAACCAGTACACAGACAGTAAAACACATGCTATCCACAAACACCAACCCATTACATGGCCATCATACATGTCCTCCACCCATACACCACCCCAATACATAGCCAGTCATACATGCACTACAAACATGTACACTGCCCCAGCACATTGCCATTATACGCGTTCTACACACATACACCGCTCCAGCACACAGCCAGTGCTACATGTACTACACACATACACCACCTCAGTACATAGCCAGTCATATGCGTGTTGCACAAATACAGATCCAAAATACACAGCCAGTCATAGACATGCTACACACATACGCCACCCCAGTACATAGCCATCATACATGTACAAAACACACATACACCTCCCCAGTAGACAGCCCGCCATACACTTCCTACACACATACACTGTAAAGGACTCACCCAGTCATACATGTACTACACACATACACTGCCCAAGTACATAGCCAGTCATATGTGTACTGCACATGTACACCATCCCAATATATAGCTATTCACACATGTGCTGCACACATTCACTACCCCAGTCATACAAATACTACACACATACATCACCCCAGTAGACAGTCATACATACAATCCACACATACAATGCACCAGTACACAGCTACTCATACATGTACAGCACACATACACCATCCCAGCACACAGTGCTACAAGTGCTACACACATACGCTATCTCAGTACATAGCCATCATACATGCACTAAACACATACACCTCTCCAGTACACAGACCAACATACACATCCTACACACATACACCACCACAGTACACAGCAAGTTTTACACTACACACATACACCGGCCCAGTAGACAGTCAGTCATACACATACTACACACATACATTGCACCAGTACAAAAGCCAATCCTATAGGTACAACACACATACACCACACTACTCATACATGTACTGCACACAAACATTGTCCCAGCACATGGCCAGTCATGCATGTTCTACATGCATACACCACCCCTTTACATAGCCATCATGCATTTACTAAACATATACACTGCCCCAGTGCACAGGCCACCATACATGTCCTACACACATACACCACCCCAGTACAAAAGCCAATCCTACAGGTACTACACACATACACCATCCCATTACATAGCCAGTCATATGCATACTGCACATGTACACCACCCGAGCACATAGCTAGTCACACGTGCTGTACACATACACAACCCCAATACACAACCAGTCATACACATACTACACACATACACTGCCCCAGGAGACAGTCAGTCATGCACATATTACACACATTTACTGCACCAGTACACACCTAGTCATACATGTACTGAAGACATACAATGCCTCAGAACACAGCCAGTCATACATGTCCTACACACATACACTGCCCCAGTACACAGCCAGTCATACACATACTACACACATACACCACCCCAATAGACAGTCATACACATACTACACACATACACTGCACCAGGAGACAGTCAGGCATACACATATTACACACATTTATTGCACCAGTGCACACCTAGTCATACATGTACTGCAGTCATACACCACCCCACTACACAGCTAGTCATATATGTCCTACACACATATACTGACCCTCTATGTAGCCAGTCATCCATGTCCGACACACATACACTACCCAGTACACAGCCAGTCATTGACATGCTACACACACACACACACACACACACACACACACACACACACACACACACACACACACACACACACACACACACAAACACATACACCACCCCACTACACAGCCTGCCATACATGTTCTACACAAATACAATGCCCCATTACACAGCCAGTCATACATGTACTACACAAATACACTGCCCAGTACATAGCCAGTAATAAGCATACTGCATATGTTTACCATCCCAATACATAGCTAGTTGCACATGTGTTGCATGTGTATACTGCCCCAGTACACAGCCAGTCATACACATACTACACACATACACCACGTCAGTAGACAGTCAGTCATATACATATACTGCACCAGTACACAGCTAGTCATACATGTACTGCACACATACACTGCCCCAGTAGACAGTCAGTCATAGACATACTACACACATAGACTGCACCAGTACACCACCCAGAACGCAGCACGTCATTCAAGCTCTACACACGTACACCACCCCAGTACACAGCTAGTCATATATGTCCTACACACATACACCAAATCTGTACGCAGCCAGTCATACATGTCCTAAACACATACACTGCCCCAGTGCACAGCCAGTCATAGACGTGCTACATACACACGCACACACACACACACACACACACACACACACACACACACACACACACACACACACACACACACACACACACCACCCCAGTACATAGCTATTATACATGCACTAAACACATACTCCACCCCAATACACAGCCTACCTTACACATCCTACACACATACACTGCCCCTGTACATAGCCAGTAATACACAAACTGCATATGCGCATATCTCAATACATAGCTAGTTACATGAGTTGCACATATACACTGCCCAAGTAGAAAGCCAGTCATGCATATACTACACACATACACCATCCCAGTGCACAACCAGTCATACAAGTACTGCACATGTACACTGTCCCAGAAAATACCTAGTCATACATGTGCTGCACACATACACTGCCCCCAGTGCACAGACAGTCATAAATATACTACACACGTACACTGCCTTAGTAGACAGTTGGTCATACACATACTACACACATACACTGCACAAGTACACAGCTACTCATACATGTACAGCACACATACACCACCCCACAACACAGCCAGTAATACAGATCCTACACACATACACTGCCCCAGTACACAGCTAGTCATATATGTCCTACACACATACACCAACCCTGTACACAGCCATTCATACATGTCCTACACACAAACACTCCCTCAGTATACAACCAGTCATAGAAGTGCTACATGCATACACCACCCCAGTACATAGCCATCATACATGCACTAAACACATACACCACCCCAGTACACAACCGCCAAATACATCCTACACACATACACCACCTCAGCACACAGCAAGTCCTACATATACTACACAGATACACCGCCCCATGTACAGCACCTCAGCACATAGCCAGCCACACATGTGCTGCACACATACACTGCCCCAATACACAGCCACTCACGCATACACTACACACATACACCGCCTCAGTAGACAGTCAGTCATACATGTACTGCACATATACACCACCCCAAACAGTCATACACGTCCTGCACACATACAATGTCCCAGTCCACATCTAGTCATACACATACTGCACCCATACACCACCCCTGTAATCAGTCAAACACATACTGCACACATAGTATGCGCCAGTGCACAGCTAGTCATACATGTACTGCAGACATACACTGCCCCAGAACACAGCCAGTTATACATGTCCTACACACATACACTGCCACAGTAGACAGCTAGTCAGATATGTCCTACACACATACACCAACCCTGTATGTAGCCAGTCATACATGTCCTAAATACATACACTGCCACAGAACACAGCCAGTCATAGATGTGCTACACACATATACCACCCCAGTATATAGCCATCATATATGCACTAAACACATACACCGCCCTAGTGCACTTCCCGCCATATATGTCCTACACACATACACCACACCAGTACACAGCCACTCATACACATACTACACACATACACCACCCAAGTAGACAGTCAGTCACAGACATACTACACACATACACTGCACCAGTACACAGCTAGTCATACACATAGTACACACAAACACTGCCTCAGAACATAGCCCACCATGCACATCCTATACACATACACCACCCCAGTACACAGCCAGTCATACACATGCTATATACATACAGTGCCCCAGTAGACAGTCAGTTTTACACATACTAGACACCTACACAGCACCAATACATGGCTAGTCATACATGTACTGCACACATACACCACCCCATAAAATAGCCAGGCATACATGTCCTACACACATACACTGCTCCAGTACACAGCCAGTCATACACAAACTACACACATACACCGCACCATTATACCATCAGTCATACACATACTACACACATACAGTGCAGCTGTACACAGCTAGTCATAGATGTACTGCACACATAAAGAGCCCCAGAACACAACCAGTCATACAAGTCCTACACACATACACCGTCCCAATACACAGCTAGTCACATATGTCCTACACACATACACCGACCATGTATGTAGCCAGTCATGCACATCCTAAACACATACACTGCCCCAGTACACAGCCAGTCATAGATGTGCTATACACATGCACCACCCCAGTACATAGCCATCATACATGCACTAAATGCATACACCTTCCCAGTACACTGTCTGTCATACATGTCCTACACACATACACTGCCCCAGTACACAGCCAGTCATACATCTACAAGACATGTACACTGACCCAGTACATAGCCAGTCATACTCATATTGCACATGTACACCATCCCAATACATAGCTAGTTACACATGTGTTGCACACATACACTCTCCCAGTACACAGCCAGTCATAGATATACTACACACATACACCGGCCCAGTAGACAGTTATACACATACTACACACATACACTGCACCTGTACACAGCTACTCAGACATGTACTGCACACATACACCATCCCAGCACATGGCCAATTATACATGCACTACACACATACACCACCCCAGTATATAGTCATCCTACACATTCTACATACACATACCGCCCTTGTTGCACAGCGAGTACTACGTGTACTGCAAATGTACACTGCCCCAGTAAATAGCTAGTCACACATGTGCTAAACACATACACTGCCCCAGTGCACAGCCAGTCATACACATACTACACACATACACCACCCCAGTAGACAGTCAGTCATATGCATACTACACACATACATTGCACCAGTACACAGTTAGTCATGCATGTACTGCACACATCCACTGCCCCAGAACACAGCCAGTAATACATGTACTGCACACATACACTGCCCCAGAACACAGCCTGTAATACATGTACTTCACACATACACCGCACCAGTATACCATCAGTCATACACATACTACACACATACACTGCAGCTGTACACAGCTAGTCATAGATGTACTGCACACATACAGAGCCCCAAAACACAAACAGTCATCCAAGTCCTACACACATACACCGTCCCAATACACAGCTAGTCACATATGTCCTACACACATGCATCAACCCTGTATGTAGCCAGTCATGCACATCCTAAACACATACACTGCCCCAGTACACAGCCAGTCATAGATGTGCTACACACATGCACCACCCCAGTACATAGCCATCATACATGCACTAAACGCATACACCATCCCAGTACACTGCCTGCCATACATGTCCTACACACATATACACTGCCCCAGTACACAGCCAGTCATACATGTACAAGACATGTACACTGACTCAGTACATAGCCAGTCATCTCATATTGCACATGTACACTGTCCCAATACATAGCTAGTTACGCATGTGTTGCACACATACACTCTCCCAGTACACAGCCAGTCATAGATATACTACACACATACACCAGCCCAGTATACAGTTATACACATACTACACTCATACACTGCACCAGTACACAGCTACTCAGACATGTACTGCACACATACACCATCCCAGCACATGGCCAATTATACATGTACTACACACATACACCACCCCAGTATATAGCCATCCTACACATTCTACATACACACACCACCCTTGGTGCACAGCGAGTACTACGTGTACTGCAAATGTACACTGCCCCAGTAAATTGCTAGTCACACATAGATTCATAGATTCATAGATTCTTACTAAGCTAACTGCCCTTGTGAGCCATTTTAAGCTTAGCCAATTATCCCTTGTGAGACTCAAACCCTGCACCTCGGGTTTGTAAGGCAAACACCTTAACCATTAGGCCACCCTCCCAACCCAAATTAACAGCCCTAGCAAGTCTTAAACCCAGGACCCTGAACACCATAGCCATAGCAATTTACCACTAAGCCATCTGAGCTGTGTTGTGCTGCATGCATACACTTCCCCAGTGCACAGCCAGTCATATACATACTACACACATACACCACCCCAGTAGACAGTCAATCATATGCATACTACACACATACATTGCACCAGTACACAGTTAGTCATGCATGTACTGCACACATCCATTGCCCCAGAACACAGCCAGTAATACATGTACTGCACACATACACTGCCCGAGAACACAGCCAGTAATACATGTACTACACACATACACTGCCCAAGTACACAGCTATTCATATATCTCCTACACACATACACCGACCCTGTACGCACCCAGTCATACATGTCCTCCACAAATACATTGCTCCAGTACACAACCAGTCATAGACATGCTACATGCATACACCACCCCATTACATAGCCATCATACATGCACTCAACACATACACCGCTCCAGTACACAACCCACCATACACATCCTACACACATACACCGCCCCAATACACAGGCAGTCCTACACATATTACACACACATACACCACCCCAGTGCATAACCAGTCAGATTCATACTGCACATGCAGAGCACCCCAGCACATAGCTAGTCAAACATGTGCTGCACACATACACCTCTCAAGTACACAGCCAGTAATACACATACTCCCCACATTCACCATCCCTGGGGACAGTCAGTCATACACATACTACACACATACACTGCAGCAGGACACAGCTAGTCATACATGAGCCGCACACATATACCACCCCAGAACACAGTCATACACAAACTACACACATACACCACCCCTGTACTTAGCACATAGCTAGTCACACATGTGCTGCACACATTCACTGCCCCAGTAGACAGTCAAACACATACTGCACACATACAGTGCACCAGTACGCAGCTAGTCATAAATGTACTGTACACATACACCACCCCACAACCATACCTCTCAACCTCTGAGAGCAAGAAATCTGGACAAAGACCCATGAAAAATAGGTACAAATCTGTATGCCAATTAACATAAAATGTGCGTACATAATTATGTAACTCCACCCACTACATCAGAATTGTGGGATATCAGCTTTTAAATGCAAACTGAAGAACAGATACAATTATTAAACACAAAATAAACAGAAAAAACATAGTGTTTCAAATGAAAGCAAGCTGCAATTAAATAGAGCAAAAATAAGAAACAGTGTGCAAGTGCAACCCATTAGCCAAAAATTATAAACCAATCACAAAGCATCTTCTACTTTGTGCATCATAGGAGGGAGAATAATAGAAAAGGATAACAACAAGAATCTGGGATGGCAGTGTGTGTATTTAGGAAAGACTCTTCCTAATAATGCATGTATATTTAGAATAATAAATAAGCTATGGATAAAAGTAATATATTAGCAGCTGATACCTTTAAAACTGCAAACTATGCTTGTGCTATATCAACTGTATACTTAAAATGCATCAATCATTAAAACAAATGAGTTGCTGTCTTTACATAACACATCAAGAACTACCTTTTGACATAATTCCATCTTTACAATGGTAATTTTTTGACATAATTCAAGCTTTACAGTGGTGATTTTACAATGCGCAAAATGCCCTTTTTTGGAAAGAATCTGTTCTCACACTCTATTCAAAAAGGACTGCCAAACAATATCTGATCGGACCATTTGTTCTTAGTCTCAAATAGCAATGTATTCCCTGCTGATATAATTTAATTCAATCTGCAGATAAATAAACCACATTCTGCACACACACACAAATAAACTCTGTGAACTGCATGTTCTGCAGATAAATAAACTCCACATTCTTCACACACACACACACACACACACACACACACACACACACACACACACACACACACACACACACACACACACACACACACACACACACACAAACTGGCCCAGTACTCAGCTAGTCATACACGTACTTCACACCTACACCATCGCAGTACACAGCCAGTCATACATGTACTGCAGACATACACCACCCCAGTAGACAACCACTCATACATGTTCTGCACACATACACCACCCCAGTAGACAGCCACTCCTACACGTTCTACACACATACACCTCTCCAGTACAGAACCAGTCATACTTGTTTTACACACATACACTTCCTCAGTACACAGCCAATCATACAAGTCATACACACAAACACCACCCCAGTACACAGCCACTCATACATGTCTTACACACATACAATGACACAGTAGAAAGCCAATCATATATGTACTGCAAACACATTCACTGCCCCAGTATGCAGGCAGTCATACATGTCCGACAAACATACAACACCCCAGTACACAACCAGTCCTACACAACCTACACACATACATCACCCCTGTACACAGCCAGTCATACAGGTCCTACCTACTTTCACCACCACACTACACAGCAAGTCATATCCTTCCTACAGAAATACATTGCCCCAGTACACAACCACACATACATGTACTATACAGACACAACATCACAGTACAGAGCCAGTCACACATGTACTACAAACACATAAACTGTCCCAGTACACAAGCTGCCATATACGTACTACACAAATACAACACACAAGTACACAGCCATTCATACATGTACTACACAAATACACCACCCAAGTACACAGCTAGTAATACATGTACTACAAACAAACATCACCCCAGTACAGAACCAGTCATACATGTACATGTACTACACAAATACACCACCACAGTACACAGCCAGTCATACATGTACTGCAAACAAATATCACCCCAGTACAGAACCAGTCATACATGTACTGCAAACAAACACTACCCCAATATAGAACCAGTCATACATGTACTAAATCACACAACTCCCCAGTACACTAGTCATACATGTGCTACAGATATATACCACCCAGTACACAGCCAGTTATACATTTACTACACACAAACACCACTCCAGTACACAGCCAGTTAATACATGTTCTACACACATACATCACCCCAGTACACAACCAATCATACATGTACTACAAACATACACTGCCTCAGTACAAAGCCAGTCATGCAGTTATTACACACATACACCGCCCCAGTACTTAGTCAGTCATACATGTACTACACACATACATCGCCCCAGTACACAGCCAATCATACATGCACTGCACACTTTCACCACCCCAGTACACAGACAGTCATACACATATTTCACACATATACCACCCCAGTACATAGCCAGTCATACATGTACTACACATGTACACCACTCCAGTACACAGCAAATCATAAAAGTACTGCACATATTCACCTCTCTAGTACAAAGCCAGTGATGCACATCCTACAAACATACACCTCCCCAGTACACAGCCAGTTGTACATGCACTACACACACACAGCCCAAGTACACAGCCCACAATACATATCCTGACTCAGTACACAGCCAGTGGAACATGTATCACACACACACACACACACACACACACACACACACACACACACACACACACACACACTGGCCCAGTACACAGTCAGTCATTCATGTGCTACACATGTACACCGTCCCAGTACACAGCTAGTCATATACAGTACTGGACACATACAGCATTGCAGTACACAGCCAGTCATACATGTACAGCACACATACATCTCCCCAGTACACAGCCAGTCATACACATCATACATAAAAACATTGTCCCAGTACACAGCCCACTATACAGGTCCTATACACATACACCATCCCAGTACACAGCCATACATACACATCCTACACACATAGACCACCCCAGTACACAGCCAGTCATAATAATATTATGGACATACACTGCACCAATACACAGCCCACTGTACATGTCCTACAGGCATACACAACCCCTGCACATAGCCATACATGCATTACAGACATACACTGCCCCAGTAAACAGCCCACCAAGCACCTCCTACACGCATACAGACATACACTGCACAAGTATGCAGACAGTCATACACGTACTAGACACATAGACCACCCCAGTACACAGCCAGTCATACACATATTACACACATACACAGGCAGTCATATATGTCCTACACACATACACCTCCACAGTATGTAGCCAGTCATATATGTACTACAAACACATATACCACCCCAGTACACAGCCAGTCATACATGTCCTACACACATACACCGCCCAGTATACTGACAGTCATACATGTAATACACGTGCACTGTCCCACTACACAGCTAATCATACATGTACTGTACACATAAATAGCCCCAGTACACAAATAGTCATATGCATTTTACACACGTGCACCAACCCAGTACACAGGCAGTCATACACTTCCTACACACATACACCTCCCAAGTACACAGACAGTCATACACATATTTCACACATATACCACCCCAGTACATAGCCAGTCATACATGTACTACACATGTACACCACTCCAGTACACAGCAAATCATAAAAGTACTGCACATATTCACCTCTCTAGTACAAAGCCAGTGATGCACATCCTACAAACATACACCTCCCCAGTACACAGCCAGTTGTACATGCACTACACACACACAGCCCAAGTACACAGCCCACAATACATATCCTGACTCAGTACACAGCCAGTGGAACATGTATCACACACACACACACACACACACACACACACACACACACACACACACACACACACTGGCCCAGTACACAGTCAGTCATTCATGTGCTACACATGTACACCGTCCCAGTACACAGCTAGTCATATACAGTACTGGACACATACAGCATTGCAGTACACAGCCAGTCATACATGTACAGCACACATACATCTCCCCAGTACACAGCCAGTCATACGCATCATACATACAAACATTGTCCCAGTACACAGCCCGCCATACAGGTCCTATACACATACACCATCCCAGTACACAGCCATACATACACATCCTACACACATAGACCACCCCAGTACACAGCCAGTCATAATCATATTATGGACATACACTGCACCAATACACAGCCCACTGTACATGTCCTACAGGCATACACAACCCCTGCACATAGCCATACATGCATTACAGACATACACTGCCCCAGTAAACAGCCAACCAAGCACCTCCTACACACATACAGACATACACTGCACAAGTATGCAGACAGTCATACACGTACTAGACACATAGACCACCCCAGTACACAGCCAGTCATACACATATTACACACATACACAGGCAGTCATATATGTCCTACACACATACACCTCCACAGTATGTAGCCAGTCATATATGTACTACAAACACATATACCACCCCAGTACACAGCCAGTCATACATGTCCTACACACATACACCGCCCAGTATACTGACAGTCATACATGTAATACATGTGCACTGTCCCACTACACAGCTAATCATACATGTACTGTACACATAAATAGCCCCAGTACACAAATAGTCATATGCATTCTACACACGTGCAGCAACCCAGTACACAGGCAGTCATACACTTCCTACACACATACACCTCCCAAGTACACAGCCAGTCATACACATCCTTCAAACATACACCACCTCAGTACACAGCCAGTCATACATGTCCTATACACAATCACCACCTCAGTACATAGCCAGTAATACATGTGCTACACACATACACAACCCCAGTACATAGCCAGTCATACATGTACTACACACATGTACTACACTTACACTGCCCCATACACAACCAGGCATACACATCCTACACACATACCCCACCCCAGTACACAACCACTCATAAATGTCCTACACACATGCAGCACCCCATTACACCACCAGTCTTACTTTTACTACACACATACACTGACTAAGTACACAGGCAGTCATACATGTACTGCACACATACACCGCACCAGTGCACAGCCAGTCTTGCATGTACTGCACACATACACTGTACCAGTACACAGAGAGTGATACATGTACTACACACATACACTGCCCCAGTAAATAGCCAGTCATACATGTACTAGACACATACACTGACCCAGTACACAGCCAGTCATACATATACTGCACATATGCACTGCCCCAGTGTACAGCCAGTCATACATGTACTACAAACATAAACAACCCAGTACACAGCCAGTCATACATGTACTACACACATACACTGCCCCAGTACATAGCCAATTATACATATACTATGCAGATACACCTCCTCAGTAAAGGCCAGTCATACACGTACTACACACATACATCTCCCCAGTACCCAGCTGGTCATACATGTACTGCAAACAAACATCACCCCAGTACAGAACCAGTCATACATGTACTGCAAACAAACCCCACTCCAGTATAGAACCAGTCATATATGTACTAAACCACACACCTCCCCAGTAAACAAATAGTCATACATGTCCTACAGATATATACCACCCAGTACACAGCCAGTTATACATTTACTACACACAAACACCACTCCAGTACACAGCCTGTTAATACATGTTCTACACACATACATCACCCCAGTACACAGACAATCATGCATGTACTATGCACATACACTGCCCCAGTACAAAGTTAGTCATGCAGTTACTGCACACATACACTGCCCCAGTACTCAGTCAGTCATACATGTGCTACACACATACACCACCCCAGTACACAGCTAATCATACATGCACTGCACACATTCACCACCCCAGTACACTGATAGTCATACACATATTTCACACATATACCACCCCAGTACATAGCCAGACATACATGTACTACACATGTACACCACTCCAGTACACAGCCAATCATAAAAGTACTGCCCACATTCACCTCCCTAGTACAAAGCCAGTGATGCACATCCTACAAGCATACACCTCCCCAGTACACAGCCAGTTGTACATGCACTACACACATACACAGCCCAAGTACACAGCCCACAATACACATCCTGACCCAGTACACAGCCAGTGGAACTGGTAACCCCCCACCCACACACACACACACACACACACACACACACACACACACACACACACACACACACTGGCCCAGCACACAGTCGGTCATTCATGTGCTACACATGTACACCATCCCAGTACACAGCTAGTCATATACAGTACTGGACACATATAGCATCGCAGTACGCAGCCAGTCATACATGTATAGCACAAATACATATCCCCAATACACAGCCAGTCATACACATCATACATACAAACACTGTCCCAGTACACAGCCCACCATACAGGTCCTATACACATACACCACCCTAGTAGACAGCCATACATACACATCCTACACACATAGACCACCCCAGTACACAGCCAGTCATACACATATTATGGACATACACTGTGCCAGTACACAGCCCACTGTACATGTCCTACAGACATACACCACCTCTGTACATAGCCATACATGCATTACCGACATACACTTCCCCAGTAAACAGCCAGACATACACCTCCTACACACATACAGACATACACTGGACAAGTACACAGACAGTCATACACGTACTAGACACATAGACCACCCCAGTACACAGACAGTCATACACATATTACACACGTACACAGGCAGTCATATATGCCTACAAACATTCACCTCCACAGTATATAGCCAGTCATATATGTACTAAAAACACATAGACCACCCCAGTACACAGCCAGTCATACATGTCCTACACACATACACCACCCAGTATACTGCCAGTCATACATGTACTAAACGTGCACTGCCCCACTACACAGCTAGTCATATATGTACTGCACACATAAATAGCCCCAGTACACAGATAGTTATGTGCATTCTACACACGTGCACCAACCCAGTACACAGGCAGTCATACACTTCCTACACACATACACATCCCAAGTACACAGCCAGTCATACATATCCTTCAAACATACTCCATCCCTGTACATAGCCAGTCATATAGGTACTACAAACTCATACACTGTCCCAGCACACAGCCAGTCATACACATCCTTCAAACATACACCACCTCAGTACACAGCCAGTCATACATGTCCTTTAGACATATACCACCTCAGTACATAGCCAGTAACACATGTGCTACACACATACACAACCCCAGTACATAGCCAGTGATATATGTACTACACACACTTACACTGCCCCGTACACAGCCAGTCATACACATCCTACAGACATACCCCACCCCAGTACACAACCACTCATACATGTCCTACACACATGCAGCACCCCATTACACCACCAGTCTTACTTGTACTACACACATACACTGAATAAGTACACAGCTAGTTATACATGTACTGCACACATACACTGCACCAGTACACAGCCAGTCTTACACGTACTGCACACATACAACTTTCCAGTACACAGCCAGTCATACATGTCCTGCACACATACACTGTACCAGTACACAGAGAGTCATACATGTATTACACACATACACTGCTCCAGTACACAGCCAGTCATACATGTACTAGATACATACACTGACCCAGTAAACAGCCAGTCATACATGTACTGCTCATATACACTGCCCCAGTATACAGCCAGTTATACATGTACTACAAACATAAACCACCCAGTACACAGCCAGTCATACATGTACTACACACATACACTGCCCCAGTACATAGCCAATTATGCATATACTATGCAGATACACCTCCCCAGTAAAGGCCAGTTATACACGTACTACACACATTAACCTCCCCAGTACACAGACAGTCATACATGTCCTACACACTTACACCACCCCAGTACACAGCCAGTTGTACATGTACTACATACACACACACACACACACACACACACACACACACACACACACACACACACACGCAAACACACAGTGCATAGCCAGTTGTACATGTACTACTTACATATACCACCCCAGTACACAGCCAGTCATACATGTCCTACATACAATCACTGCCCCAATAAACATCCAGTCATACACATCCTAGACACATAAGACTCCCCTGCACACAGCCATACATACATGTTCTACACACATATACTGGAGCAGTAGACAACCAGTCATACATGTACTACACACATACACTGCCCCAGTACACAGCCAGTCATACATGTACTACACACATACACCATCACACTACACAGCCAGTCATACATGTACTACACACACATACACTGTCCCACTACACAGCCAGTCATACTTGGCCTACACACATACACCCGCCCCAGTACACAGCCAGTCATGTATGTGCTGCACACAAACACTTCTCCAGTACACAGCCAGTCATACATGTCAGACACACATAGACCACTGCAGTACAGCCATACATGTACTACACACATAAACTGACCCAGTACATAGTCATACACATCCTATACATATACACCACTCCAGTACAAAGGCAGTCATACATGTACTACACACACAAACTGCCCCAGTACATAGTCATATACATCCTACACAGATACACTGCCCCAGTGCAAAGTTAGTCATACATGTACTGCACACATACACCACACCAATACAAAGACTTTCATACATGTACTACACACACATACACCACCCCAGTACATAGCCAGTCATATATGTACTACACACATACACTGCCCCAGTGCACATCCTGTCATACATATGTACTGCACACATACACTGCCCCAGTACACTGATAGTCATACACATATTTCACACATATACCACCCCAGTACATAGCCAGACATACATGTACTACACATGTACACCACTCCAGTACACAGCCAATCATAAAAGTACTGCACACATTCACCTCCCTAGTACAAAGCCAGTGATGCACATCCTACAAACATACACCTCCCCAGTACACAGCCAGTTGTACATGCACTACACACATACACAGCCCAAGTACACAGCCCACAATACACATCCTGACCCAGTACACAGCCAGTGGAACTGGTAACCCCCCACCCCCACACACACACACACACACACACACACACACACACACACACACACACACACTGGCCCAGCACACAGTCGGTCATTCATGTGCTACACATGTACACCATCCCAGTACACAGCTAGTCATATACAGTACTGGACACATATAGCATCGCAGTACGCAGCCAGTCATACATGTATAGCACAAATACATCTCCCCAATACACAGCCAGTCATACACATCATACATACAAACACTGTCCCAGTACACAGCCCACCATACAGGTCCTATACACATACACCACCCCAGTAGACAGCCATACATACACATCCTACACACATAGACCACCCCAGTACACAGCCAGTCATACACATATTATGGACATACACTGTGCCAGTACACAGCCCACTGTACATGTCCTACAGACATACACCACCTCTGTACATAGCCATACATGCATTACAGACATACACTTCCCCAGTAAACAGCCAGACATACACCTCCTACACACATACAGACATACACTGGACAAGTACACAGACAGTCATACACGTACTAGACACATAGACCACCCCAGTACACAGACAGTCATACACATATTACACACGTACACAGGCAGTCATATATGCCTACAAACATTCACCTCCACAGTATATAGCCAGTCATATATGTACTAAAACACATAGACCACCCCAGTACACAGCCAGTCACACATGTCCTACACACATACACCACCCAGTATACTGCCAGTCATACATGTACTAAACGTGCACTGCCCCACTACACAGCTAGTCATATATGTACTGCACACATAAATAGCCCCAGTACACAGATAGTTATGTGCATTCTATACACGTGCACCAACCCAGTACACAGGCAGTCTTACACTTCCTACACACATACACATCCCAAGTACACAGCCAGTCATACATATCCTTCAAACATACTCCATCCCTGTACATAGCCAGTCATATAGGTACTACAAACTCATACACTGTCCCAGCACACAGCCAGTCATACACATCCTTCAAACATACACCACCTCAGTACACAGCCAGTCATACATGTCCTTTAGACATATACCACCTCAGTACATAGCCAGTAACACATGTGCTACACACATACACAACCCCAGTACATAGCCAGTGATATATGTACTACACATACTTACACTGCCCCGTACACAGCCAGTCATACACATCCTACAGACATACCCCACCCCAGTACACAACCACTCATACATGTCCTACACACATGCAGCACCCCATTACACCACCAGTCTTACTTGTACTACACACATACACTGAATAAGTGCACAGCCAGTTATACATGTACTGCACACATACACTGCACCAGTACACAGCCAGTCTTACACGTACTGCACACATACAACTTTCCAGTACACAGCCAGTCATACATGTCCTGCACACATACACTGTACCAGTACACAGAGAGTCATACATGTATTACACACATACACTGCTCCAGTACACAGCCAGTCATACATGTACTAGATACATACACTGACCCAGTAAACAGCCAGTCATACATGTACTGCTCATATACACTGCCCCAGTATACAGCCAGTCATACATGTACTACAAACATAAACCACCCAGTACACAGCCAGTCATACATGTACTACACACATACACTGCCCCAGTACATAGCCAATTATGCATATACTATGCAGATACACCTCCCAGTAAAGGCCAGTTATACACGTACTACACACATTAACCTCCCCAGTACACAGACAGTCATACATGTCCTACACACTTACACCACCCCAGTACACAGCCAGTTGTACATGTACTACATACACACACACACACACACACACGCACACACACACACACACACACACACACACACACACACACACACACACACACACACACACACACACACAAACACACAGTGCATAGCCAGTTGTACATGTACTACTCACATATACCACCCCAGTACACAGCCAGTCATACATGTCCTACATACAATCACTGCCCCAATAAACATCCAGTCATACACATCCTAGACGCATAAAACTCCCCAGCACACAGCCATACATACATGTTGTACACACATATACTGGAGCAGTAGACAACCAGTCATACATGTACTACACACATACACTGCCCCAGTACACAGCCAGTCATACATGTACTACACACATACACCATCACACTACACAGCCAGTCATACATGTACTACACACACATACACTGTCCCACTACACAGCCAGTCATACTTGGCCTACACACATACACCCGCCCCAGTACACAGCCAGTCATGTATGTGCTGCACACAAACACTTCTCCAGTACACAGCCAGTCATACATGTCAGACACACATAGACCACTGCAGTACATAGCCATACATGTACTACACACATAAACTGACCCAGTACATAGTCATACACATCCTATACATATACACCACTCCAGTACAAAGGCAGTCATACATGTACTACACACACAAACTGCCCCAGTACATAGTCATATACATCCTACACAGATACACTGCCCCAGTGCAAAGTTAGTCATACATGTACTGCACACATACACCACACCAATACAAAGACTTTCATACATGTACTACACACACATACACCACCCCAGTACATAGCCAGTCATATATGTACTACACACATACACTGCCCCAGTACACATCCTGTCATACATATGTACTGCACACATACACTGCCCCAGTACACAAACAGGTCTATATTCCCATGTTGACAGGGCAGTTGATCGAATGCCCGTGCATCAACACATATACAATGAAATGTCAATATCTCAAATGGCCACAACACCGATTTTTTCCCAGGGAAAAATCATCACTTGGACAACAACAAACAAACCAAACCGACAGACAAAATAAAGTGGGGGGCTTCACCCCCCCACACCATGCCTACTTAAATATACCACTCTGAGATAGCACTACAGTGGAGGAAAAGGGAAATTCTCAACAGTGGCAAAGCATTTTTTTTCCCCTGGGCTAAAAAAATTACTATTGTGGCCATTCAAGATTTTGGCATTTCATTGTATATGTGTCGATGTAAGGGTGTTCGATGAACAGTCCTGTTGACATGGGAATATAGACCCACACAGACAATCACACATGTACTGTACACGTACACTGTCCCAGTACAAAGCCAGTCATACATGTACTACACACATACACTAGCCCAGTACACAGCCATACATGTCCTATACACATACATCTCCCCAGTACACAACCAGTCATACATGTACTACAAACACATACACTGCCCCAGTACACAACCAGTCGTACATACACTACAGTCATACACCACCCCAGTACACAAGAAGTCATACACATCCTACACAAATACTCAGCGCCATTACATAGCCAGTCATACATGTACTACTCATACATACATGGCCCCAGTACACAGCCAGCCATACACATCCTACACACATACACTGCCTCAGTACATAGCCAGACACCCAAACAGCTGCCTCCACAGGGCACAGCACATGCAACACATAGACCACAGAGTCAGTGTGCCAAACAGTCACAGCCCTTAAGGCCAAACACAATGCCAGACACACTCGTCATTGGTGACTCCATAGTCAGACACACTGACATCCCACTCACCAGATTGAGTAAGGAGAAGGTCACAGTAAGCTGCCTATTGGGCGCTAGAATCCACCACATAACGCAAGCACTCAGGTCACTCAACTGCAGGTACAAGTATGACTCAGTCATTGTCCATGCTGGTGTGAATGACCTGAGATGTACCTCCCTGGACTACATGAAAAGAGACATAGAGGAGCTCTCTGATTATGTAGCCCAGGCAGGTATGACCCTGACCTTGAGCAGTATCCTACCTTCACCGATGTCTGTCTGCCTGGGATGACATGCTGGACAAGCCATGCTGCTTCGCAAGGGACGGCTTGCACCTGTCACCCCTGGGCTTCCAGATTTTGGCAAAGGCTCTTGCCACCCCCATTGTGCCTTTTTTAGGCAGGGCTCAAATTCTAAACCTACCACCCTAGAACACAAAAAAGGAAAAAAAACTAAGGGTAATGCTGCTCAATGCCAGAAGTCTCAACCTCAAGATGCACGACTCAAGCCCTTCTCGTATGGAGAACATCGATGTCTGTGCTGTGACTGAAACCTGGTTCAAGGCTCCTGAGAGCACCCCGGCACTATCAGGTTTTACCTCATATCATGTGTTCCGGCCACAAAATCCGGACAACACCAAGAAAGGAGGGGGGGTGTCCATATTCATCAAGGACACCCTCACCTCAAGGTTGGTGGCAACGCACGATGCATTGGAAACCATCCAGGTGCAATTAACCGTAGGCAAGACTGCTCTGCAGTTTGTAGCCTGTTACAGGCCACCCTCTCAAACTCAGAAACCTCACACAACTTTCCTGAAAACACTGGAGGGGATAAATATATCTCCAAACACCATCATACTGGGTGATTTCAACTATCCAAATATAGACTGGGATCACTACTCAAGCCCCAACACTCTAGCCCAAAGGTTCCTAGAGTTCATAAACTCAAATGCCATGGAACAACTGGTCACCATCCCCACAAGAGGAGAAAACATACTGGATCTCATCATCACAAACATGGGGTCACAATGTTCAACACCAGAGGTATACCCATCATTGGTGAGATCAGATCATAAACTAATCTCACTGGAAGTCCACATCCCGCCCCCACCCCAGATAAAAAAGACCACAGTGAAGAACTTCTCAAAAGCCGACTTCACACTCCTAAAGACTGGTGTGGTCTCTTTCAAGGCCCCCGAGCCAGCAGAAACCATTACTCAAACCGCTGAATCACTTACAAATGCCTTCTACCAGCACCTCCAGGACTGCATGGATCAGGCAATCCCAAACAAAACAAAGACTCTTTGTACCAAAGGCAAGCGTCCAGTCTGGTGGACCCCAGCCATAAACAAACTCTACAACAAAAGGAGGAAGCTACTACAAGATAGAGCAAAATCCGTAAAAGGGAAGACACCCTTGATCATTATAAGTAAAAAACTGAGATCTCTCATAAAAGCATCCAAGGCAAATTTTGAGAGAAAAATCGCTAAGGACTCAAAAGACAATCATAAGGCCTTTTTTAGCTATGTTAGAAATCTGGGAGGAAACTCCCAGATATGCTCAGAATTAGTGCAAAATGATGTAAAAATCACGGAACCTACAGACATTGCCAACATACTGGCTGACAGGTTCAGTGCAATTTCCCCCCCCCCCCCAAAAGGAGAGATAGCTATACCAGAGGACTGTAGTCCCCCAAACATCTCAAATGCTCAGGTGAGAACTGCTCTCTTCAAGGCGAAAAACGCAGCATCCATGGGACCAGATGGTGTCCCTGGTTGTGTGCTCCACGAACTCAATGAGGAATTAAACCCGCAGTTAGGGCAACTGTTTAATCTTAGTCTCACCCCAGGATACGCACCCAAGGAGTGGCGTACGGCAACGGTGGTCCCACTTCACAAAGGAGGTGCCTACACCGACCCCAGAAACTACCGTCCCATCAGCTTGACAAGCCTGGTCTGCAAAGCTATGCAGAGGATCATAATGGAACTCATAAATAAAGACATAGGGGACTTGCAGACGTTGGATCCAACCCAGTTTGGCTTTGTCAAGGGCAGATCATGCCTTTTAAACTTGGCTGACTTTTTCAAAACAGTCACCAAGGCCATTGACGAGGGCAAGGCAGTCCATACAGCCTACCTTGACCTGGCAAAGGCTTTCGACAAAATACCCCACTCGGTTATCATTGAAAAACTCACCAGCTTAAACGTATACCCATACGTCACAAGATGGGTTGCAAACTGGCTAAGTGACAGAACCCACAGGGTCAGAGTTGCTGGCGCCATGTCAGACTCCAAGCCTGTCACAAGTGGGGTGCCACAGGGCTCAGTCCTGGGCCCACTCTTGTTCAGCATCTACTTTTCAGAAGTACAGGCAAACACAGGAGGATTATGGCTGACAAAGTTTGCAGATGACTGCAAACTGGGCACCATAGTTGAAAACCCATCTGACACAGACATCCTTCAGAAGGATCTCATAGAAACGGATAACTGGTGCCAGAGCCATGGCCTAAAGTTAAACGCCAAAAAATACATAGTCATTCCCTTCGGGAAAAACAAGGTTACCCCTAGTTACCATATAGGTGGCAATCCACTAAGCACAGAAGAGGTTATCAGGGATCTGTGGACCCAGGTTGACAGTAACCTTTCGTTTGACACTCATGTTGCCAAAGTAGTTAGGAAGACCTTCTACATTGCCCACCTGATCATGAAGGGATTCACATCTAGATCAAGGGAGGTCATCGTTTCCTGTACCCATCACTCATCAGACCAATGATTGAATACAATGCCCCATTCGGAATGTATCTGACCCGACACCTGCAGCAATTGGAAAGGCCCCAAAAGTTCCTCACTAAAAGGATAAAGGGTCTCAAAAATATGTCTTATGCTGCCCGACTGAAGGAACTCCAGCTCTATTCAGTCGCCACGACTGCTCAGAGGTGACCTGTGCCTGACATACAAGGCCATGTCCAACCCAGAATTAATGAACATGCTTCACCTCAAAAAATCTAAATCCATCAGAACTACAAGGGCAAGAGACTTAAACCTCGACACGGCTATTAATAGGACATGCTGGAGGGACAGATTCATCACCCAGAGACTCCCTATGCTGTGGAACAAAATCCCAGTTCATGTGAGGCAGAGCACCTCGCTGGCCTTGTTCAAGAGAAATCTTGACCAATGGATGGGAGATCGCAGGTATACCCCAGGGATAACCTCAGTGTCACTGCTTGACAGAGGCACAGCAAAATAATGGGCATAGTATTCTTCAAACTAAAGGGGTGGTGAAAGCCACAAAACTCTGGGCTAGGCTTATAAATGCCCTAGGGCAGATAGCCTAGTATGAACCTATGAACCTATGAACCTATACATGTACTACACACATACACTGCCCCAGTACACAACCAGTCATACACATACTACACACATACACTGCCCAGTACACAGCCAGTCATACATATACTACACACATACACCCCCAGTACATAGCCAGTCATACATGTACTACACACATACACCGCCCCAGTACACAACCAGTTATGCATGTCATACACAAATACCCCACCCCAGTACATAGTAGTCATACATGTACTACCCATACATACATAGCCCCAGTGCAAAGCCAGTCATACATGTACTACACACATATATTGCCCCAGTATACAGCCAGCCATGCATGTAGCATACACATGCACTGCCCCAGTATACAGCCAGCTATTCATGTACTGCACACATACACCACCCCAGTACACAACCAATCATATATGTACTACATATATATACACCATCCCAGTACACTACCAGTCATACACATCCTACACACATATACCACCCTAGTACACAGCCAGTCCTACATGTACTACATGCATACACCACCTCAGTACACAGCCAGTCCATTATACGTGTACTACACACATACTCTGCCCCAGTAGACAGCCAGTCAAGCATGTAGTACAGAAATATAACTGCCCAGTACTGCATATATACACCATCCCAATACACTACCAGTCATACACATCCTACACACATATACCAACCCAGTACACAGCCAGTCCTACATGTACTACTTACATACACCACCTCAGTACACAACCAGTTAGTCATACGTGTACTGCACACATACTCTGCCCCAGTAGACAGCCAGTCATACACATCGTACAGAAATATAACTGCCCAGTACACAGTTATACATGTTTTACATATCTATATATATATATATATATATATATATATATATATATATATATATATATATATATATATATATATATATATATATATATATATATATATATATATGTATGTATACACTGCCCCAGTACACAGACAATCGTACATGTACTACATACATACACTGGCCCAGGACATAGCCAGTCTACAAACAATATCACTTTCTTGTTAGTGAAACTCAGAAAGAAGCAGTAACTTAGGTTTTGCACAGGGGGTGCAGCATGTCCCACTCAGCACATGTGTAGGGGTGGAAGGGAGTGCAGCATGTCCCACTCAGTACATGTGTAGGGGTGGAATGGAGTGCAGCATGTCCCACTCAGTACATGTGTAGGGGTGGAAGGGAGTGCAGCATGTCCCACTCAGTACGTGTGTAGGGGTGGAAGGGAGTGCAGCATGTACCACTCAGCACATGTGTAGGGGTGGAAGGGAGTGCAGCATGTGCCACTCAGCACATGTGTAGGGGTGTAGGGGGGGTATTTTCATGGCCACATTTTGACATTCATCACTTTGGCTTCCAGTGTGTTGTTGTTCAGTAAGTTGACAGGGACCTGATATAAACAATGACAGGGAGAAGGATATACTGATACAAAGGTAAAGAAGGTGTAAAGAAGAGGGAAGATGCAGAAAGCATAGAGCAATGCCTGCTGGGAAGCCTGCACTGCATTTCTTTGGTAGCCAGCATGGTATATGTTGGGACTTTGCTAGGTTGTCCCTGGCACTGCAGGCAATTTGTGAAATAGTCTTCAGGGCTGTTTTAGTTTATTTTGGTTCATTCTTGGTACATAATCATTTTTCTGTCATATTACGCAGTGTTCAACAGTACAATAGCACTGACTATGTCACCTGTGATATGGTGCATTTATTTTTTTGTAAACAAACTTTATTGACAATTTTATCAGCCATTTAGTTGTATCCTGACCTGAAGCAGACTACTAAATAAATGCACTCATGAGAATATCTCAATAGCTTTTCCCTATCTAATGATATTAACTACAAAACACTGTATAAATATATATATCACTAGTGTCTAACTCTAAATAGTCAGTTTTAAGAAAATAATTTGAACAAACTAACTCAAAATAGTCAGTTTTAAGAATATAATTTGAAGAAAATAATAGACCAATTTTCACTTTTCTGGGTGAAAATGCTTTTAGTTTATGTGCCAGCATTTGAAACATGTGATGCCACTCAACGACAGAACATTTCCAATAATGAAGGAGGAATGAGAGGACAGTTGCTGTGTCCATTGTCATGCATGCTGCTGCTGTGGGATCTAACAGCCTAGTTTTCTCCTTTAAGCCATCCATCCCCCCTAAATTCCATATTATCTCTGCCTGTCTGTCCAGAGTCAGTGTTCCCAGGGCTCACGGTATGTTGTCTACTACCTCACCCCAAATTTTTTAGCCCATGGACATAAGCAGATCATGTGAACATGTGATGTTAGTAAAAGAAAAAAACTTCCAGGGTAAAGTGCCTCTCCAAGAAACAAACTGCAAATAAATAAAAAACAAAAAAGAGGCACCACGACAATCGAAGCTAACCTTTTTATTCAACAAGTAAGAGCTTTCACGTCCGTTAGAATGCTTCATCAGACTTTAGAAATTACAAGCTATGAGAACTTCAAAACAACCACCATGTAATAGAGAGACTGATTCTCAGTCTTTCACCAAATCGCCCTTTGACACATTAATAGACTGAGAAATGATTTATTAGAAGTAGGCATTCTTATATAAGACATATGTGTTCTATAGAACTATATATTCCACAAAATAAAGTTTTTAGAATGAAATGTTATTTGTTCGTGAGGATATATATTTATATATATATATATATATATATATATATATATATTTATTTTTTTTTGTAACACAAGTGTTTTAAAATGATATTTTTTCATCATATGTACATTTATTGGTTGTAGAGTTTGAAGTTATCTGGATATAAATTAATATGTATTACATAGACAGTTTACACTTTATGTGGAGTATGATTGAAGGGTTTTGTCCTTGTACCTTTGAAACATTAATGAATGCCTTAATCTAGAGAATAATTTCATTGGTTCAATAGTTTTGAGTCATTATTTAAGAAGTTCTCATAGCTTGTAATTAAAGTCTGATGAAGCATTCTAAGGGAAGTGAAAGCGCTTACTTGTGGAATAAAAAGGTTAGCTTCGATTGTCGTGATGTGCCTCTTTTTGTTTTTTATTAATTTGAACATGTGATGTTCCCTACGTTTTACAATACCAACAAACATCTCTATGCAATCGATCTCTGCTGTGAGGTTGAGCTGGAATATAATACCACATATGTAACATCATAACATACATAAATGTAGCTAGTTGGGGCCATTAAGTGTCCCTTAATAAACTGAAACAGCTTTCCCATTCTATTCTGGTTAACTGGGTCTGGACCCCCCATTCCATTTCCTCTAGGCTCATCTAACATGTGCCCATAAATACCCTTGACTTACTTTCCCTTTCTATCACTCCGTGTCTCTTTTACCAACCATAAGAATTTTTGCATTCTGGTTTGCCTTTGTGAGAATCATAGTATATTACTTTTTTCACATATATTTTTGGTGCTTCTCTGTCATTCATAATTTCCTGTATCCAAGTCCCCCTCCTAAATCTTCACATCAAGGATAAAAGAGATAAGGGTATTGTGTCATCATGACAACAGGAGAGACTTTTTCCCACCCTTTTTCTCTTATATTGTATATGGTCACTTCAGTGTACCTTGTGTGCAAAGGCAACCACGTTCATGAACTACCATGCACATGAGCTACCATGTACAAACTTTCTGCTGCAGAAAAGTTGGATACTTTATGTCTCCCTTTTGCCACCTGAGTTAGCTTAGTAAAGACCAAATTAACACCATAATAGCTATAAATAAATGCAATCTGAGGGTCATGGTGCTCACTGTTAGACATCTAAATCTCAAGATGCACTCGCTTGAAGCACTCCTCAAAATGGAGACCATTGACATTTGTGTGGTAATGGAGACCTGGTTTAATGCAGCAGAAAGCACCATTGTGCTACCAGACTATAACTCATTCCACACCTTTCGGCCCCAGAACATGGACTGAAGCTCCAAAGGTGGTGGTGTCTCCATATTCATAAAGGATATGCACACCTCCAGACTAGTAGCCCAGATAATGCATCTGAGATACTCCAGGTACAACTAAAATTGGGTAAGATGTCGATTTTGGTTGTAGCCTGCTATAGGTCTCCAACCATGTCCCTAAACTCTCACTTCACATTCCTAAGCACCCTAGAAACTATTAAGATCCAACCCAATACTCTCATATTAGGTAACTTCAACTACCCTTCCATCAACTGGGAAAACTACTCATGCACCAATACACTGGCCCAACACTTCCTGGAATTCATCAATTCCAGTGCCCTGGACCAGCTCATTCATACCCCCACTAGAGGAAACAACATCCTTGACTGGGTTATTACTAACATGGGCAACCATTGCTCTACACCAATAGTCAATTTCTCCATGGTTAGATCCGACCACAAACTAATCACCATGGAAATCCACATCACACCCACATACACCCCCTGCAAAGGTATCCACCATGAAATACTTCTCCAAAGCTGACTTTGGACTCCTAAAACAGAGGTGGTTACCTTCACAGCACCCATGCCAATGGAAAATAGATGCATGACTGCTGAATCATACACTGCTATACTGTACGAACACATACATAAATGCATGGAACTAGCCATGCCCAACAGAACCAAGATGCTCTCCTCCAAAAAAAAGGAAGCCAGTCTGGTAGTCCCCTCTCATTAATAAATTCTACAACAGAAGGAAGAAACTTGCAGAAAAAGGTGAAGTCCCAAGACTGGAAAATTTCCCTTATTAGCCTCAACAAAAAGTTGAGATCCCTTATAAAAATGTCCAAAGCCAGATATGAAGGCAGAATTGCAGCAGACACTAAAAACAACCACAAAGCCTTCTATAGTTATATCAAGAATCTCCACAGCAAAACCCATACTTGCTCTGAGTTACTGCACATTGGTACCTCCTATACTGAGCCAACAGATATTGCCAACATACTGGCCAACAGATTCAGTGCCAAGTTTACCCCTCTCTCCCCCCAAGGACCAATTTCAATACAGGAAGAATTTGAGGCACCCAGCATTACTGCAGCACAGGTTAAAGCTGCATTGTACAAGACCAAGAATACAGTTTCTATGGGACCCAACAATATCTCTGACTGTGTTCTACATGAATTGCAAAGTGAACTGGCACCACATCTGTGTGCTCTCTTCACTTACAGCCTCAACTTAGGCTTTGTCCCTACCAGATGGCACACTGCTACAGTCATCCCTATCCATAAAGGAGGAGTAACTACAGACCCTGGAAATTATCGCCCCATTAGCCTAACAAGTCTGATATGTAAGGCTATGGAGCACATCATCATGGACCTAATTAACAAGGATACAGGGAATCTCCAAACTCTGGATCCCATGCAATTTGGTTTTGTGAAAAGTAGATCATGTCTGGTAAATCTGGTTGACTTCTCTGAGTCAGTCACCAGAGCTGTGGATGCGGGTAAGGCAGTTCATACAGCCTACCTAGATCTGGTCAAGGCCTTTGATACCATTTCTCACTCAGGAATTATTGTTAAACTCACCAAACTAGGCATCAACTCCTGTATCATTAGGTGGGTTTCAAATTGGCTCACAGACAGAATCCACAGCGTGAAAGTAGCTGACTCCAAGTCAGACTGCCGACCAGTCATGAGTGGAGTCCCACAGGGATCAGTCCTGGGTCCTCTCCTGTTTGGCATCTACTTCTCAGAAGTCCAGGCCAACATGGAGGGACTCTGGCTGACCAGGTTCACAGATGACTGCAAGCTGGGAGCCATTATTAACTCCCCATGTGATGCAGACATCCTACAGAAGGGCCTCACTGAGACCAATGACTGGTGTCAAAACCATGGCTTTAAGCTTAATGCCAAAAAAAAATGCATCATCATCCCTTTGGTAAAAACTCAGTTCCCACTAATTACCACATCAGTTGTAGCCCAATGAACACTGAAGGCATTATAAGAGATCTGGGGACACAGGTTGACAGCAATCTCTCCTTCGACCACCACATTGCTACTGTGGTCAGAAAGTCCTTCTATGTGTCACATCTCATTACCAAAGGTTTTGCATCTAGGAAGAAAGAGGTCATCATTTCTCTATACTCTTCCCTCATTAGACCAGTCATAGAGTATAATGGCCCATTTGGCATGTACCTCACTAGACACCTGCAACAGCTGGAGAGGCCACAAAAGTACCTCATGAAGAGGATCCTACGCCTTAAACACATGTCCTACATGGACAGACTCAAAAAACTCCAGCTATTCTCTGTCTCATATCGCCTTTTAAGAGGCAATCTCTGCTTGACTTACAAAGCCATGTCCAACCCAGCTCTGTTAGAAATGCTACAGCTAAAGAAATCCCAATCCCTCCACACCACATGCTCCAGAGACATCAACCTCATTACCACAATCAACATAACATGTTGGAGGGACAGGCTCATAACCCATAGACTGCCCATGCTCTGGAATAGACTTCCCATACATGTCAAGCAGAGCATCTCACTGGCTGTCTTCAAGAGAAATCTTGATGAGTGGATGGGAAATAGAAAGTTCACCCCAGGGATCATTCCAGTGGTTCTACTTGATAGAGGCACTGGTAACTAACATCTGGCGCCACAATGCCAGGGCACTTCTATGGTCTAGACTTGTAAAGCCTCCAGGGCCATTAGCCTAGTACACACCTATGAACCAGTCTGCTCTATGAAATATTTCAGGTAAGAAACCTGCTCCTTCCCAAGATTATGACACCATCATGCCACATGTTCCCACCACCCATTTAGGATCTGTGGAGAACAAGGGTGGAGATAAAGCCATGACTGTCTTACTGTTCTGTGCTGGAGTCTGCCTTGGATTTGATATCATAAATTAGAAATAGGTTTACTATTGCAAGATTGAGCCTTGGAACATCAAATCTTACAACCACAAAGAAGAAACACTGAGACTCTGAACTGCAAAAACGTACAATCATGAAAACGATTGAATTCTGAAACTCCATACCACTCTGGACCCAAACAGTTGCTAAAATATGGAGCCACAGCCATCCCATTTGGTGCCTAGTTCAAGTCCTTGATCTGGCACCCCCCTAATAGGTTCATAGGTTCATAGGTTGGTACTAGGCTATCAGCCCTAGGGCCTATACAAGCCTAGCCATAACAATTCCCTGGCTATTTCTTCCCACATTATTTACTTTCCTGGACCCCTGTCTAGCAGGGCGACTGACGTGATCCCTGGGGTGAATTTCCTTTCTCCCATCCAATTGTCAAGGTTCCTCTTGAAGAGGTCCAAAGAGGCACTCTGCTTGACATGTATGGGCAATCTATTCCAGAGTCTGGGGAGTCTCTGGGTCAGGAACCTATCCTCCAGCATGTTTTGTTTATTGTGATGACAAGGTTTAGATCCCTGGAGCGTGTAGCTCTGAGGGATTGGGATTTCTTAAGTGTAGCATGTTCAACAGCTCTGGGTTTGACATGGCCTTGTATGTTAAGCAGAGATCTCTGAGTAGACGATATGCAACAGAGTATAGCTGGAGTTTTTAAGGCGGTCAGTGTAGGGCATCTGCTTTAGGCCTGTGATTCTTTTAGTGAGGTATTTCTGAGGCCTTTCCAGTTGTTGCAGATGTCTTGAGAGGTACATACCAAATGGGGCGTTGTATTCTATAATGGGTCTAATGAGGGATGAGTACAGTGGGACAATGACCTCCTTTTTTCTGGATGAAAAGCCCTTCGTGATGAGGTGTGCCACATAGAAGGATTTCCTGACTGTTGTGGCGATGTGGTTATCGAAGGTGAGACCACTGTCCACCTGTGTCCCTAAGTCTCTTATCACACTTTCTGTGTTTAGTGTACTGCCACCTATATGGTAATTCATGGATACATGTTTTTTCCCAAAGGGGATAACAATACATTTCTTGGCATTGAGCTTGAGCCCATGGCTCTGGCACCAAGCATCTGTTTCTGTAAGGCCCTTTTGTAGAGTATCCACATCATTTGGGGATTCAATAATGGCTCCCAGTTTGCAGTCATCTGCAAACTTTGTTAGCCAGAGTCCCTTAGTGTTGACCTGCACTTCAGATATAATGCTGAAAAAGAAAAAAAAATGTATCTGCTGATCACACCTTCTAACACCTTGTTCCCTTGACAAATGCTCCTTTGCCTTATCCTAGCAACACTTATACTAACATGGGTCCTGTGGGGAGTAAGTCTGGGAATTTGAAATTGTAGGTTTTTGATGTACCAAGCTTTGGTGTTTCCTTCTTGTGATTGTTAGTTTTGACTCTCCAAGACTCAGTATTCCATATGTAAACCTCAGAAGTATAGCTTTCAATACTGCAGACTGCAGCTAAGACAAGATTTGCTGTTATTCCACTGAACAGCTAATTGGTTTTGCTGACTGCATCTTCTTCTGCTAATGCCTCATCATTTGTACTATGCCTTTTTCTTTCATTGGCAGTACAATAACTTGCAGACCTCGGTTGCTTTCTTATCTATAATGCTATTTGAATGTGTAAAAAACAAATGTTATCAGCTCAGATAACTTAGTAGCATACCTACAGTGTATTTTGTGGAGTGGCGAAAAACCTTTTCCTTGCTTAGAAATGTCTCAACACGAGGCAGATGGCTTTCTATTTGAACAGAATGTGATGTAACCATGAGCCATTCATGCAATTTAATACTTTTTATATGTCTTTATTTTAGTCTGCTCAATATACCATGAAGCCTCTGATCTTGTAATCACAGGAATAAACCACACAAAAAGAATATGCAAGTCATGGTCCAGAGGAAAGAAATATGTCCTTTCTATATGAAAAAATAAACCCTCCAGCTAACACTTCTAGTCAGCTTATCTTCCAGAAAATATTCTGCACATCAGATGCAGTTGTACTTCTCACCAAGGCACAAACAGGTGTAGCATACATAGAAAATATGATTAAAATAAAATAATGGAGTCAATAAAAAAAGTTTGTTTAGTTATAACTGTCTGAATAGGAGGTTTATGAACCCTTTTCAGCTTTGAATGGGCCATTATACTCGATGACTGGTCTAATGAGGGAAGAGTAGAGAGAAATGATGACCTCTTTCTTCCTAGATGCAAAACCTTTGGTAATGAGATGTGCCACATAGAAGGACTTTCTGACCACAGTAGCAATAGATTTGAGGCACAGTTACATTAAGAAACACAAATACACAAGTGTACAACAAATCACAACTGTATGTAGAGCAATCTGTATTAATTTTAATATTATACATAACTGAAAGAAAAAAATTGTACTGAGACATGAGTTCTCCAAAAGTGGGGAACAGTAATAATAAGAAGGAATCCGTGATCATAGAGGGAAGAGTCATGGCATAAACCCATCCCAGGATTCAGAAACAGATGGGATATGCATGGTGGGAACAGTTCAAGGACATAATCACCCATCCCACAACCAGGCAAAATTGCATAGTCAGCATCATTTGCTCTTGACAATGTAATGATATAGAAGTGGGCAAAACTATGCTAGTCATTTCAATTGCAAATGTAAATGAGGGAAACCAATACTGGGGGAGCAATTCAGAGATATAAAAATGACATGTTCAGCACGATCACTTATGGCCACACGTACGTTTGTAGACTGATATGTCTTGGCGAACAGCAAACAGCGACCACACTTTGAGGCTATGTGTAGCTGAGCAGCACAGACTAGAGACTGATTTTGCAGCCTGTATCAGCAATGGTTCATGCTATCACCTTCTGCATCAAAGAAGGATCTGACTGAACATAATGCACCATCTCCATGATAGTGATATAGATGAAAAAGAAAAACTATATCAGGGCTGACAGATGTGTCATCCTCATATGGAATTGCATGAGATGCATGGAATATAAATCATTTTGGATGGTGAGGTATGTATGGTACTAATTATTCTGGTTACAAAGACCTTCCAGCGACCATCAGGGAATACAGTGGTGTGTCTCAGGTATATGCCGCATGAACAATTCACTAGTTCATTGATGCAATGTTGCAGCCTGTGAAGGAGCAGATGTGGTTCCAGAGGACCACACAGAGCAGAAATAGTATTGTGAAAATGTTCTACAAAACAGTCTTTTTCCCTGGAGTTTGAGGTAGCTCAGACTGCATCCACAATACTGTCAATGACCAGCCTGGTCCATATGGAAGATGACACATCAAACAGAAGGGCTTCCAGCAACTGCCAATTAGTGAGCATACACATAAAGTCATATATGATGTATTGGTACACCATTTAGGTATATCCCATCATTCCAAAATATGGTGCATGTCCAGCCTATACAAGCACTTTATATGGTGTGGTGTCCCACAGAGGCATCTTAATGTCTGATCTTACATATGTCCTAGCGTCATGGCTCATGACATTAATATGAGACCCACAGAGTGTGGCTGAGACTCTATGCTGTTATAGACCTACTGAATCATCACTGAGCATGGGTTTGAGTGGATGACAGTTCACTTCACTGCCTATACTCCACTGTTGGAGTGCTGCAGTATGATGATCTAGTGACCTGCAATGAGATATTTGCTGCCTGTGCAGTTCTGCACAGCGTGGTGCTTCACAGACAACTAGACCAGATGATTGTTATGACAGTATCTTACAGACTAGGGTCAGTGACATCAGAGATGCTGGCTGAGACGCCACCAGAGGTCCCAACAGGAGAGCTATTTCATGCAAGGCAGAGCAGGTGCAATACACTGTGGCTCTAGTCCACAACTATGAGCCACATTCGGCACAACAAAACTTAAAATTGACATATGCAGTACTGAAACAAAGGTGTCCTCAACAGTGCATTGATTGACCATGCTGTTTATCGGACATCACTTACCCATGTAACACAGCTGTGAGGGCTGGGCACAGTTCAAAACATGCAAAGATGGTAAGGAGCACAGTGTGAGGAATCAGCAAGAGGCACATAGGTGAGGTGAGGATTTACATAGGTTGTGGGTGGGAGTTTGTGATTTGGTCAGGGGATTGGGCAGCTGAGTATACTGTGTGATGGTGCTTCTTGAGAGAGAGATGTATATCCATCAGTACTGGATAAGCGTTCAGAATGTGTGCCAGGGAATAGACCTCCTGCAGATATAGCTGTAGTGTGTGTGTGTGTGTGTGTGTGTGTGTGTGTGTGTGTGTGTGTGTGTGTGTGTGTGTGTGTGTGTGTGTGTGTGTGTGTGTGTGTGTGTGTGTGTGTGTGTGTGTGTGTGTGTGTGTGTGTGTGTGTGTGTGTGTGTGTGTGTGTGTGTGTGTGTGTGTGTGCATGTGCGTTTGTGTGTGGATGTGTGCATGTGGGTGTATACATGCATGCGTGTTTGTCTGTGTGTGTGTGTGTGTGTGTGTGTGTGTGTGTGTGTGTGTGTGTGTGTGCATGTGCGTGTATGCATGTCTGCATTTGCGTGTGTGCTTGTGTGTGCATGTGTGTGTGTGTGTGTGTGTGTGTGTCCATGCACATGCCTGTGTGTGTGTGTGTGTGTGTGTGTGTGTGTGTGTGTGTGCATGTGTGTGCCTATGTCCGTGTGTGGTTGTGTGTGTGTGTGTGTATGCGTACATGTGTGCATGTTTGTGTGCGTGTGTAAAAAGTAACTATAGCTCTGGGGACTCCCTCTACACTACTGCTATGACAAGAACATGGAATACCCTTCCTCTAGACATCCAATCACTAGACCACATACATAACTTTAAGAAACTTATGTCCTACTTATCCAACTCATGGACTTACTCCTGCTCTAGGCCTGGGTAGATCTTACCAATGTGCCTACTTCCACCTCCTATCATCTATCTTAAAGTTGTCTCATATAGAACTACTAGCCCCCTAAAATCAGACAGAATGCATATTAGCATAATTTGCTCTGCATACTCTTACAGTTTACTGTGTGTGGTCACTACTGTATCTATCATTTATATTCACTACTGTATGCAGAGTCTTGATTATATTTTACTATATGTAAACATTTGTGCAGCTGCTAATGTTTGGTGCAAATGTTGCCATTGTTTGAAATTTTATATTGCCTGTATTTCTCTGAACATTATTATTGTGTGGTAGTGCAAATGATACGATTTTACATACTGTCTATTCTATAATTGTATGGAGCTTTTCTTTCTGGGCCTCTGCTGAAAATGGGCAGCTCTACCCAGCTGAACATTTCTCAGTAAACAAATGTAAAATAAAATAAAATAAAATAAATACCTAGGCAAAAAATATTACTTCCTCACATCCCAACAAAAACATGAGCACAACCAACAAACATTTTTGCAAATTGTTAAGCATCTCCTAAATCCTAGTAGGTCCACTCCCCCATGTCTGTCAACCACTAACAGTACTAATAACTTAGCTTCCAAGCTAAATTCACATTTTATCAAATCTGTTACACCCCCCATTAATGATAATACCAACACACCCCTACAAATTCCCAACACCACTGAATCTATCCCTGACTTTTTCACCATTAAGCTAATACAAATTAGCCACATTAAAAAGCTCCTAACCAAATTAAAGCCCTCATCTCCTGCTGCCGACCAGCTTCCAAATGATTTCTAAAACTAGCTGCCTCTTCTATCTCTTATTCTGTATCAATACTAATCATCCTCTCTATTTTAGAACAATAAGTACCTGTCCTCTGGAAAATATCACACACCATTCCTCTGCATAAAGGTGTCCCGTCACAGACTTCTCTAACTAACGGCCATCACTATTCTCTCGCTCCCCAAGCCAAAATACCAGAACAATGTATTCATCAACAACTCCTAGACTGCCTCATTAAGAAAAACTTCCTTTCCAACTCACAGCACAGTTTTAGACCTAAACATAATACAAATACTGATCTAATAAGTTTCACCAACACTGAACCTCCTCAAAAACCAAGGCTTACTTGTTTCTTCTATTTTCCTTGATATGCCTAAAGCCTTTGATACAGTTTCATACTAAAAACTTCTCAATAAACTAGGAACATATAACCTTAGTCAGCCTTCCTTATCCTGGTTCTACAGCTATCTTACTAATAGACAGCAAACTGGGGTTCAGTATTGCCATACCCACCATGTAGCAGCATAACCATGATGTTGTATACAGATGGGGTTCTCATTGCCACCATTACCCTCAACAGTGCATCTAAGAGGCATTGTGGGGGTGTCAGTAGCTGTGGCCATTACTCCAAATCTCAGGGGTGAGAGATGAACACCATCACTAGTGAAGCACTGATTTCTGTTGAGCAAGGCATCACAGGTAGACATGTAGTAGATCCCCTGACAATGACACCACACTCTAAGGCAATTATTGACCTCCATCAATTTGTGTGTGTGTGTGTGTGTGTGTGTGTGTGTGTGTGTGTGTGTGTGTATGTGTGTGTGGAGCCATCATCCTAGGTGAGGGTCACCTACAGCTGAAAGGTATGCACATACCCATGAGAGATACAAACTGGCTAAGTCATGTGTCTGCATACAGGCTGGTGACATATGTCCCTAGTCGTACACACCTGCAAGAACTATGATGTCAACCTTATGTGCCTTGATTTATGGCAATGTGTGATAAGGTCTGTTGTGTCAACCCACAGACAGCAGTGATCTGTCCCATATGTAGCCACTTGACACAGAAATCAATTTGTCTCACAACTTAATCACCTCTGACTAAGAGGTGTGAGTTTGTGTTTTGCCTTGGGTGTTTGACCAGTGAGATAGTGGTGCATGCAGTATTATGCATACTGTGCACTCCAGAGCTAGGATATTTTTAGGTGTCTGTTTGGCAATGTGTTTAGTAAGGAGCTGCACAGAATGCAGGTACATGCAATGTGGGTGAAGGTGGTGCAGGATGTGAGCTGTGCATATTGGCGTAATGCTCATTGCCATATGTAATGACTGCTGTTGGAGACACCATGGCAGCAAGGTTTTAAATGCAGTCATATCTGTCACACGTTGTGTTTGTGTGTCATAGGAGTAGAGGGGTGAGGACACTCCCAACATCTCAGCAGCAGGTCCTGCAAAGGTAGGGTCATGCTGCCACAAACTTGGGGTTGACAGCCTGATATACAGTGTTTGTAGGCACACCTTGCAGTGAAGATGTGGATGCTCGTGCATGCATAGAGGACTTGGTCAACTTTGCTGACATTACATTGGCCTCGCAAACATATGATGCCTGTCAAGCAACTAGACAGCACACTGGTTGTTGTGTGGCATGATATGGGAACACAGACATGTGTTTTGGGTACATAACCTTACAGTATGACATGCTTAGAACATGTCGCAGGTGAACACACATTGGCCAAAAGTGGCCAGTCCACAGTAGTAGGCCTTACAGCCATGTCATGCAGATATCCATCAGTAATCTGTTGAAGGGCAGGATGCTTGACTAGCTGTGAAATTGTCATCTATGATGGCTCACTGCCAGTGTGCTAATTGTTACAGCAAGACTTGACATCTATGTCAGTGGGCATTGTACATTATATTGTGGCACTACAGCAGTGCTAGTAATCCCCCTCTTGTCAGTTCCCTAGTGACATACCACCAACCCTGGAAAAGATGGCATAACACATGCAAAAGCCAACTGATTGCCCAGGTTGCTAATCAAGGCATCTACTTGGAAAAGAGTATGTGAAGCCTATGGAGCCTTTCATGATGTGGGATAGCTATGTGGATGAACAAACAGGCTGTATCCTGCTTGTCATCTTGGGCTTCATATAATGTTTTGCGTGTGATGGCAGAAAACATATCAGAGCATGGAATCCTATGTGAAAGTGGTATCGGTGAGACCAGCATTAGTAGTTGCCAGGCACTGGCAATTCCGTGGACACCCGTGCTTAACACAGTCTTCACAAGGTACTTCTGTCCTTCCAGTGCACACTGCTTGGGTAGTGTCCCACTGTATAATACCTGTGTAAAGCCCCCACCTTACGTGTTACACTTCCCTAATGTGTGTGTCTGTGATCGTCCTTTACTTGTGTGTCTGTGCTCTTTACAGGCACCTTGAATGATTCTCTTCATGGAACATGCTGGAAGCAACTGCAGTACCTAGTTGCACAAAAGACAACTAGTAGGTAGTGCCAAGCAGTGTCCCCAGATCTCGGAGTCATTTGACATTAAATGTCATGAAAGGAGTTAGCATGGATACAAGCAGTAACACTGTCGTACACCTACTGACACTGGACCTTGCACTGCTTGCTATGCTGAAGGCCAAATCATGCCTACCAACTCTAACTGGTGAACCCCATTGAGTGTTACACTATGCAATGGATGATGGGAATATTACTCACTCTACCTACTATGACCCAACAAGGTGTTTGACAATAGTAGGTCAGCAGGCCTTACTGGACACTGTGTAGGTTGCCTACAGAGTGTTATGTCAGCTGGTGAATAAGCAGGTGACTGATAGTCATAATCTGGCAAAATAGCATTGGGAGACATATGCTGCAATGGTACCACTCACCAGTGGATTTCCCCAGACATCATTAATGGAGCACCCCTTCTAGCTATTCCCTCTCTGCAGTCACAGCCACTGTCAGTGCCCTCTGACTGACTACATTAGCAGGTGATTGCATTTCAGGAGCTGTGACTGAATCCCACACTGAACCAATAGTTATCCAGTATGTCCTGAGACACACATTCAGTGTTTGTCTGAGCCACTGACAAATACTAAATGTCAATGATTGCACAATACTATCCTTTGAAAAGTCTCCACCCCTGGAAAGTATAGCAATGTCCACACACCACACACAGTTGTGCCATTACCCATGGATGTATGGACACAGAGATTAATGTAGCCTTTGACTTTCACTGGTCAGTAAGATGTGGTCATGCATTCAATGTTGTACAACATAAACAGAAATGTCTGTGATGTAACTACCTGACTGTCATTGCCATACTGAATGTGGCACTCATCACACCTGTCATTGTGTGCAATGGCACCCTTGCTATGTCACTACACAGGCATATCGTACAACTGTAACAGCCACACAGGATCCATGGTACAGCAATACACATTCCAGATAACATGTCCTATGGAGTCCATGTTAAGACCATACATGTTTAGTCTGTCTCATAAATGCACTGGAGGGGATATGTATAGCTGCCATAGAGGGAGGTGTCATATCCCACTGTGTACCTCCTGTGTATCCATGACAGGATTAACACGTCTTACCTGTCCCACACATCTACACTGTCACTGTGGTATAAATAGTACATGCTGGTGAGACAAGTATGTAACACAGACAGTATACCCTATATGTAACAGGCCCCCCATGCATATGAAGTGCACATCTGCTGTGACACACATCATGTTCAGGTTACACCATGGGATGCAGAACAAGACAATCATTGGTGTTATCTGACAAATATATGTACTGGACACAGGAAATTTGTACATGGGTCATCTCCAGCACCCCAGCTTGTAGATATGTTAGCTCCCAAAACCATGGTGACACTTATCAAGGGTATCAAACCTTTTCACAGATTAAGGATGCATGAATAAGCTGAATGACACCATTGTCCTTGTTAGCCTGTTATACATATATGGACATATGGGGCCATGCACCTATAGTGCTGTACCTTGCAGAGGACATATTTTTTCTGTACTGAAATGCTATCATGTGCTGCAATGTCTATGGCTTTATTGCCTCTGTGTATCCCTAGGTATCCTCAACAGAATCCTGCAATAGAAATATAAACAGGTCCATGACAAACCTTTCATTGTATAAGTATACACCCATTACCACATCATACAACATGTTGTTGTTGTCTTTTGGCTTTTCCTGGTCAGGGGTAGCCACAGGAGAACTCCAGTCTGCTCATGATTGGCAGTAGATTTTGACGAACGCTGATGTGCCAGCTCTAAATTCAACCTTCAACGAAGGCACGCCCTGCAACATAAGGTACACAAAATTATTTGGCTTACTCATTACAAATGTTAACATACAGTATCTGTCAGTAACCACTACAAGTGGCATGGCAAAACAGCAATACATAACACAAGTACATGTTAATTTATATAGTCACCCTGTGCATCAGACACATACCTTCATTTCCCTGCATTGATGACAAGGATGACAGGGATGTAGCACAGGTAACATCACTTGCACAGGGTGTTGTGTGGGGGTGCAGGAGGCCTAGGCTGACACAATAGGTCGAAAGCATGTGTGTGAGTCAGGAAGGGAAGCAGGTAAGATGGACTATGGAAATGTGCCGGGTGTGTCTGTAGGTGACCTGCATTTGACAGTGGTGTATAAGTGTGTGTACTGCCACTATGGGACATAAAATATCTGTGCAGTTAACAATCATGCCAACAGTACAGCAGTCCAGGCAGCAGGCCTGGGATGACACTTTAGGGATTACATTACTGTTAACCTACATCTATAACAAAACAGTGTTGTGCTTACCTGGAACAGGACCGTGGCCTTGTCTGATACCTTATGGACCTGTGAAAAGTTGAGGGAGAGGTAATGTAAGTACCACTACATGTTGCACTATACCAAGGTAATACATTCATATATCCCACATTTACAGTAGCTGCTATGTTCATTGTTATATCAGTCAACATCTAAGTAGGAAAGTCAAACTGCAGTTAACCCTTCTCCCCACAAAGAACACAGACCTGAGACCCACGTAAGAGTATGAACACGCTGGCACACTGAATAATACAGTATTGCAATGGTGATAAAACTAAGCTTACCTGCACACTCCTCTGCCATGGAAACTGTGGCACCCACATCCACAATGTACAGTGTGACGGATGCCTGGGAGCTGTCATATGTGCCTAGGTTCACCAGGAATTCCTCAGTGGCTGAGAGTGGTTGTTCCACTGCACGCCCTCCACCAGTGATGCCACAATCTCTGGCTACATCTGCTGCTTTTCTGCATGCAGCATTGATCATGTCCATTGCACTGTGTCTAACCTGCTCATATGTCCTGCTCTGATGACCTGTGGCATTCATGTCATAGACAATGTCAGCCAACAGTGCTGCCCTGCTGTTCATTGTTTTGCCTCCCCTGGACAGTAGGAGTTCATGGTGTTGCTGGAGGCCTTCAGCTATATTATTCTCTGCATCTGTGAAAGGTGCATGGCATCTTGGGTACATGTTTCCTGCAAGACAACAGAAAAGGAATACATGTCAGGATCACATACATGGAAATACACTATATAGAGATACAGCAAGGACAGAATGGCTGGCAGTATCCACTGCGTGATCACTAAGTGTGTGGATACAACTAATATACTAGTGATAGTCAGCTATTCCTATGTGTGCTATGACAGATACTGTTGTGTGATCATACACTTAGCACTGGAGTCTATTGCAGTGTGTCCTCTAAGGGCAGCCCCCCTGATAACATATCAAAACAACAGTGCCATACGAATAGCAATGTGCTATTACAACCATTATAAAGGGACAGTCTCACGAGACCAGTGTGCCACATTGACAAAAAGCATTGCACCCTTCATGTACTGTACATCCTCTGTAGGTGTAACAATTCTGGAGATCATTGACATCACAGTTCTAAGAAAGGCTTAATCTCTATTTCCTGTAAGTAAATTCACACATCTGCATCCTGTTGTAAACAAAAAGCTTACATACCTGCGGGAGTCCAAAACTCCTCTGTTGATATGTGGTGATATTTAAGTTTTTGCAAACACGTGCTCTGTGTGCAGTCTCATACAGACTGGTTTCCCACAGCCAGCTGTTTGCCTTTTAACATGCTTCTTATTACCATGTGATCACCTCTTAACCAATCTGTGGTTCCAAAATGGTAATTGCAGCCAACTCAGCTAATTTGCACTGTCATCAGCCAATGACATGCAAATAATGTACAAGATATAACTCCTCCATGTAGATTACAAGCCTTTTCTAATATGTTGTGCTGGACTTTACTGGAGTGAGGAGACTATGTCATCCCAGAGGGTAAGTCTGTAGCAGCTTCTTTTACATAGAGATGTGTGTGGTACAGGCTGCAGCTGCTGCTGCTGGTAATAGGCTGAGGCAGAGAATGTGAACACTTTGGTGGACAGCAAGCTGTAGGAGTAACTGTGTCAGCCTTGTAGCAGAGCCAGGGTGAGGGTACCCTTTCCAGTCCAATTAAAGCATGTGTTTAAGGGAAGTATGTTAGGCATGGTATCATTAATAGAGTTCTAGGCTACATGTTTGTTGTGTCCTTGAGCAACATGGGGATAAATATAACATTATGTCCACCATTTGGGTAACTGTCAGGCCATGTGTTACAGTCTGTTACTCGTTTGGAACGTGTATGCTGGTAGTCCTTGTTACAAGCAGGGGTTTCATATGTGTATGTTAGTTGTGCAGCTGTGCCAATCTGCACTGTGAGTTTGAAAGAATTGTGTGCTGCACTCTGATATTAGTGGGGCTCATTTGCATTACCTGAGTTAAAATCCTCTGTGAATGCATATTAATGCATGATGTGACACTTTATGTACTTATGGTTTTGCTGTAGGGATATGTGAAGTGTGTTCCTATCTGTAGGCCTGTGACTTCCATCAGTGACAAGCAGACATTTAATTTGTAATACATTGTGTGGATAAAGAGTGCATGACTCAGTCATTAATTGCTGGCTTCACAATAATGTTATTTAAAGGCTGCACACCACTGGATTTGAACCCAGAACTGTGTGTGGCAAAATGTACTATTTACAAGGCATTTAACAGGCTGAACTACTGAGTCATTGTTACAGTGGATGTATTTAGAAGATGTAAGTATACACATACAGGCTGTGACATACATTTTTACACCCATCATTATGTGCATGGATTTATATGGATGTGTTCCTGCACCAGGGTCCCTGTTGTACATGTTTTTTTCCAGTAATGCCTTAGTAGGTGTACTTGTAAAAGTTACTGATAAAAGGGGACATTTAGCTGCTATTAGAGATCTGACTTACATCCATTCTTGTGTCTTTGGCTTCCTATTGGTCTACTCTTGCACCAGACTCCAAGGTGCACTCCTAATTTTTCCATTTGTCTTTAAGAATGTTTGCGCCACATGTAAACATATTGATTTTAAATTACAAGACATTTTACATTGCATGCAGCAAATGATATGAATACTAGGGACTCAAACCTAGGACCTACAAAGCTTTAGACCTGCACTCTATCCATTTAGCTACTTGGAGAGTATACAAAGTAGCATACCTTCACATAGACTACTAAGCAATCGTAGCACAGCATGCAAATGGCTTAAATGGGCTTAAACATAAGCAGACATACATAATTAATTACATCTGGTTTCTATATTTAGATGTCTGGCTGGTGTCAGCTGTCTGTGTGTAAGCGCAGATTGGCATTGCTGCTCTCTGTGCTGTGGCATGCAAAACAACATTAATACAATAAATTTAGAACAGAAACTATTAATATACAGCATATTTCAACAGTAGCACAGCACATTACAGAGAGCCTCACCAAGAACATAACATCTGACCAGCCTCTGCACTTCTGCCTACACGGATTTAATATCCCTGTTACTATGCTCTCCCTTGGCAGCATGCCATGATTAATATGCATGGCACACTGCCAAGGGGGAACAGTGGCTGTGTACATGGGTACATTCCTTGTAGGCTCTACACAGTGCCTATATGGATTTTATTACATCCTGGGGACTGTCTTTGCTATCTTAAAGTTTTTGGAGCTTTTTTCCCCTGGGTCTCCTCTAAAAATTGGCTTCTGGCCCAGTTGGACATTACCCGGATATTAAACTTCAAATAAAATAAAATAAAATAAATAATAAATAAATAAATAAAAACTGGACAGAAATCCCAATGTCACCAGATGGACAGCCAGTTGGTTCAAGGACAAGACACCAACCAGAAATGAAAGGCACCAGAGATTGGTTGGATTTAATAAATTCTGTTTGTGGTTAAATATTTTCAGTACCATTTCTGTGGTGTTATTTTATCCAGTTGGGGATTCTGTTTCCTGGTTCACAGACAAGACACATGGTTAAAATGGGTGAATGCAGATCCAGCAAGAGGCCAGTTACTAGTGGTGTGCCACAGGTCTCAGTATTGGGGCCACTCCTGTTTGGAATACACTTCTTTAACATCAAGGCTAATGTGGAAGGCCTCTGGAAGGCAAAGTTTGCAGATGACTGCAAGTTGGGGGGCAGTTACTAAATCCCCCAATGATGCAGATATCCTTCAGGAGAGTCTAGATCAGACAAATGTTTGATGCCAGAACCATAGCCTAAAACTAAATGCAAAGAAAATGCATTATCATACCATTTGGGAAGTCAAATACCCCTGCAAACTATAACATCAATAGCACACCCTTTGGAGTAGAGAGAGAAGTGAGCAATTTTTGTACACAGATAGATAGTAGCCTACTTTGACAGCCATGTGTCCTCAGTAGTGAGGAAATCCTTTTATATGGCACACCTTCTAAGTAAAGGTATGGCATCCAGATCCAAGGAAATTATAGTTCCACTGTATTTAGCCCTCATTTGACCAATAATTGTGTGCAGTATGCCATTTGGCATGTACTTGACTATGCATTTATAGCAGCTGGAGTGACATCAGAGGTTCTTCACAAACAAAATACAGGGTGTAAACAATGAACTATGCAGACACACTAAAAGCCATATCCCTTTACTCTTTCTCCCATTGACTATTAAGGGATGACCTATGTTTGACCTAAAAGACACTCACAAATCCAGCCCTGATGGAGCTGCTACACAACTGCAAGTCAAACAGCATGAGGGTCACCCAGTCTAAGGATCTAAACTTAGTCAGCAACTCAAACAAAACATGCTGGAAAGACAGATATTTGTCTCAGAGATTGCCCCTTCTTTGGAACAGGCTTTCTATTCACATTATGCAGAGCCCTTCCCTGGGGCTCTTCAAATGCAATTTGATAAGTGGATGGGAATCACAAATTCACACGTGGGGTAGTGCCTATGTCCTTTATGGACATTGGCAAACTGTAAAATACTCAATGCACAGCCACAAATCCATGCCATCCTCTTGACCCTAGGAGCCATACATTGGTAAAATTTGGTTATATTGGCTTGGCTTTTAAGGGTCCTTAAAGCTATACATCTAGCTTGAACTTAAAATCTAAGGTATTCTTTACTGTTATTAGTGGAGTAAAAAGGATCGAGCTGATCTCTAAGCTATACATCTAGCTTCAACTTAAATTCTAAGGTATTCTTTACTATTATTAGTGGAGTAAAAAGGATCGGGCTGATCTCTAAGCTATACATCTAGCTTGAACTTAAATGCTAAGGTATTCTTTACTACTATTAGTGGAGTAAAAAGGTAACAATAAAAAATCATCAACATTCATGGAGATCTTTCTGTAGGTTTAAATAATCTTGCTTATTTGTTTATGACCACTTTTGTTGTAAATAGACTTCATCAGATAATAAAATAGTTTTCAGTGGTTTAAATGCTCTTGAAAAGGGGGAAGGGACCAGGCTAGCCGGCACAATTGGTTGATGGAATGGAAAACCTGAATGATTAGAAAAATGTGCTTCAGATTAGAAGAAAAGAAACTTCTTATTAGAAAATGGAGACTGACTTGCGTGGTTGCTGTAATCCTGTGATCCCCTTTCCAGAAAACATTTTATTTAAAAGCAAGAAAACACAGTGAATAAAAACTTAAATATATGTGCAGATACCAGAGTTAAAAACATCTTTGGCCTTAACAGCGCCTGCATACTCATTAGACATAACAATGTTATTTTCATTTTTCAGTTTTATTTTATTTTTGGTTCGCTGCTGTTGCTGAGGAAGTTGAGGAAGAAAATGTTCAAATTCGTTGCAACTCTATTATAATCTAGAAAGTGAATATGATCCAGGAAAGAAAGTAGTTTGGAAGTCCTAGCCATGTTTATTTTCCATGAGGGAAGTTTCTTCAGATTCCCAGATGGAAACAAGCTGTTACAAAAACTGAGAAAAAGCAAACTTTTTATATAATAAACACAATTATAGAGTCTAAAGAACTGAATGGGATTTTGTTGCTTTCTTATTTGCCCCTGGTTTGGATGGAAGAATTAACGAAGGTGTCTGTAGAGCTCATTTATCTTTGCGGAAGATCATCTTCTGCCTGTTTCTTTTGTGTTCCTTTTTTGTGTCACAATCTCCTCTTTTTTTTTGTTTGACTGCCCCTGTTGTGATTCTTATACTTGCTTTCTTGCCCACACCTTTCACTTGCTACCTCCTCCCCAACCTTCTTGAAAAAATAAAGTGGGCATATTTCCCCAGAAATAATATCCTATTTGCTATGCTTTCATTCTGGTCTTCCCCTCCCCTTGTCTTTCAGTGTGCACCCCCTCTTAGTCATCCTGCCCCAGCATTCCCAAGACCTGGAGCTAGTTTGTGAAGGGCTGCATCAGGGCTACTAGTACAAGGACAGGGGGCAGTGCAGACTTAAATTACCAGAGTTTTGTTATGCAATGGATGATGGTGTGAATGTGAGGAAAGTATTACTTTATAAGCAAGGGGTAGGAAGAACTAGAAAAGACCAATGTGTATAAGGTTATGGCAAGGAGAAACGGAGATCTTTCAGTGAACGAAGGCAGACAGTAGGGCAGATAACAGAAGGTTTTGTAAGTGTTTAGCTAAGTAAACAAACTGAAACACTGTATTTATTCATTTGGTTACAGTTACATTAATTCTCTGCACATGCAGCACAGTATCTACAAACTTTCTCCACAGAAAGCACATTGCAATGTTTTTTGGTAACATGCATCATGGCAGTATATGCATATAAACTCCATTAGACCTACTACTGCATCGCCTAGAAACATGTCTTAGGCCTTGTCAGCCTCTCATAACCAGCTGGGTTGCTAGCAGAAGGAAGCATAAATTATTAAAAAGGAATCAAAGGAAATGATTTTTCAAAATAAAACTTTAGGGCAGAAAATGTATTAAACAATTCTCTGAAATAAACCAAAGCAAATAAAACGATCAATCCAAAGGAAAAAATGTGAAATCATAGACAAAATGTATTTATGCCTTATATGGAAACCACAAGGCTGGAACAAGCAACTAAATGAAAACAAATGAAAATCACAGTAACAGAGAACATATTTTTCACTGCGGCAGTATTGATGTGTTCTGAGACACAATTAAGCTCCTGCTGGAACAACATGTACGAGGAATCGAAGTATGTGAGGTACAACCGGTAAGTTCAAAGGATCTAAGTTTAGGTGGTGTGAAGAAACAAACAAAAAGGAATACAATTCCTCAGATCTGCTTTGAAGAGTGCATGGCCTAACATAACCATATGCTTCTCAAAGTAAATAAAAATATGAGGCTTCTGCTGTTTTAAGTGACCGTATCATATCTGGCCACTTTGATCTGAAAGTGACAGCTTCCAACTTCTTGTAAGTCATGTGAAATCTAATGCTGGAGTGCAAGTATTCTTTGATAATATCACTCTGAAAATATTTCACATAGTGGTATTTGTTAAAGAGGAAAGTCAGATACTAAACATACTGGTATGCTGAGGCTGAAAGGTGACCTTAAAAGATGTTAAATGAGAATTACTGGTAAAGTAAAATGGTACAGTCTCTGACATTTATTTATTTATTTACTAATCAGGTAAGTGGGCTGGTCCAAGAATCCCTATTGGCCATGAGCCAGACCGGAGACATAAAAAAAGCAAAAATCTTTGACCACGAAATCATAGGTAGATACAGGCTTGCCAGACAACTGGTGCAGATTATGTGTAGAATGTCTGCTAGAAACAAAGGTGTGTCTATTGTTTGGTTTACTTGCTTCTAGAACATTCCATTGTCACATGGATGATATTGTTGAAGTGCTGCTGAGGGCTGTGTGTTGCACCTTACAAATGTTCTTGTCGGTCAAGTGCCCCAGGGCAGGGAACTAAATCACATTCCCTTCGACACTGCATGAGTGACAAACAGTTATTGAGCAGTTATATGTAGCTGCCAATCTTTCTGATGTCTTTGGTGCAACTGACTGCATCCAAATGCCAAGCAAAACCCCTTCTTCTGCAGACTGTTTCTAGAACCAGAAGGGGTGACTGCCAGGTTTTGTGCATGGCAGAGGGTGTCATCCTAAACAGCATTGCTGCATACCCTTTCAATGTGCATGATGCTTCAATCTGGGAGGCTTGATGCACTAAAGAAAATGATTCTAGATGGACTCATACCCGAAGGTTTGTATAAATATACGTGAATGTGCATGACATACCTTTCTACAAAATGGCATGAAATACTTCAGCAATGGATGCATTAGCCCAAAAGATGACAGCAGTTATCCACTGTAGTCATGACTGATGACACTAGTGAGAAATTCCACCACTCTTGCAGAAGACACTTACAGCACAGCACACAACACAGTAAGGAATGTCAAAGAGAAACTTTTTGGCATGCTGAAAGCCCAATGATTCAGAGTCCAGATATATCCAGAGATGCACTGCAGTATACAACAAAGAAGGTCATGTAACATGCCATGTCACACAGTATGATTACAGCTATGCATAACAGCATGCCAGCTCGAGCTGTAGGTAATCTACCAGAAGGACTCCAGGTAGCTAAACTGGAACAACCAGGGGCAGCAGCAGTAGCAGTGTAGGAGGGTGTAGGTGACATACCCGTATGGTGCCACTGACACAAGGTACAGCAATATAATGGAATATAGGCAACCTGGTGAAGCGTAGTTCATGGCTATGAGTCATAATATGTCACTTGTGCAGGTGTACACAAAGTAACGTCTGATGGCCACCCAGGCATGCCTTAGTGACAGTAATGCCACATTATAGGCTTATCCACGTGTGATCTGTTGTTACTGCTATCATGCATCCACAAATAGTATGCTTAAATACATATGTACTGGAGGGAGAGTGGATATGCACATATATGAAGATCTACAATAAATGTATAGGCAGGAGTTCAGTGAAGCTATACATGCAGACTGAGAATAAACAGAATCCATAAAAGAGAAGCAGAGAATGTGTACAACAAGTACAGGGGACATGCTGTTAATGCCTGTTCCTGAAGCTTTGCCACATGGACATGCATGGACACACGTACAGCTAAACATACTCAGAAGACTAGTATGTTCAGGCAGTAGCAATCAGTCTGGCCAGGTATGAAGTCATCTATAGGTGTTACATGTATGCATACTATGCTGTGAATACACATACTACATATCAGCATAGGCATCATCAGGGCAATGCATCTGTGCAGATAGCATTGGCACAGCCATAATGTAGGCAGCAGCATACATAAAGGTCAGTGCTGGCAAAAGGCACAGACTTGAACATATTGCCTTAAATCAAAATGGAAAGGTACACATAGTATACTAAAGCTGGTACCTACCTACCAATACAACTTTGTAGTTCAGGTAATTTCAGGGACTTTGTGCATAGATTTCAAACATCATGTGACAGAAGTAACCATGATGATGCACAGAAAGGGCAAATCGAATATTTTGGCCATGAGTATATGTAAAAGTAAAGAGTAATGTTCAAAGTAACAGCATGTAAAACTGGCATCTCGGTGTGCATGATAGGAAGAGTTATGTACACATGTAATGTATATGCAGATGCAAAAGAGGTTGCATAGGACCAGATGCTTTGAGGGTTTGTAGGCCAGATTGAGCCCTCCTCTCAAACATTGATTGGAAACAGAAAAGAGGGAGAGTGCTTTATAGTGGTCAGGATAGATCAAAGTGGACATGGCCTCAACACCTGTAGTAGGAAAACACTGCATTTTTTTAGACTGGGTTGTATACTTAGAAAAGTACATACCAAAGCGGGCAATATACTTAGAAGTAGGCCTGACAAGGGAGGAGTAGAGAGACCTGATGAATTCCTTTGGGTCTAGTAGATATAACCCTGGTGATCAGACTGACCTTGTAAAAGGACTTCCTAACAATGGTAGTAACATAGTGGTCAAAGAATATGTCATTGTCAATGAAAGTGACCAAGTCCCTAATGACTAAGTCAATTTTTTTCAGGGGGGTTTCTATGTGATAGACGTATAGGTGTCCAGGTTTGCCAAAGGACACAATGTTGCATTTCTTGACATTTATTTTGAGGCCATGGTCTAAGCACCACTTTTTAGTGCATCTAAGGCACTCCTGGAGAATCTGGTGGTCATATGGGTGTTTATGACAGCTACCATTTTCCAGTCGTCAGCAAGTTTCATCAGCCAAAGGCCTTTGGTGTCAACCTTGATGTCAGGGAACTAGATAACAAGTAGGAGCGGGGTGCCAGCACAGATTCCTGGGGTGCACTGCTAGTAACTACTCTTTTGTTTAATAGTGTGTCTCCAGCACTCACAGATTGGGTTCTGTCAGTAAACCAGCTTGTTAAACAGTGGGTACCGCAGGGGTTTACATTTATTTGATTAGTTTATCAATGATGGCACGCAAAGCTGGAACTCTAATCACTACACAAAGTTACCAGGGGTTCAGGGAAGTAAATATTGTGGGAAGAAATAGCCAAGGAATTGTTATGGCCAGGCTTGTATAGGCCCTAGGGCTGATAGCCTAGTACCAACCTATGAGCCTACGAGCCTATGAACCTATGGCAAAGTATAGAATGGTATTAAAGGATTTGGTTATGTCCAAGTACACAGGGTACACTGATTTTTGGCCTGAGTCCAATGTCAATTTGACTTGTTCAAAAAAGTCTACCATGTTTAGGAGGCAGGATCTGCCTTTAACAACCCACATTAGTTTGGGTCCAGGGTTTGAAGACTGTCTTTGTTAATGGGTTCCATTATGATGCACTCCATTGCCTTACAGACAAGACTGTTGAGGCATATGGGTATATAGTTTCCCAGATCAGTAGTGGGTCCCCCCATTCTGGAGTGGGATGACTATAGCAGTTCTGCATACCTGTGGCATGAATCTAGCAGAGAGGTTGAGACTGAATAGACTTAATAATGAACCAGCCAGACAACTTTTTTTTTAAGTCTGACAATATTGGTGCTGATAAGAAGACAGGCTGTAATATTATCTTTCTATTTGGAGCTAGAGTTTTTAGTGTTGGAGACAGCATTTACAGCTTGCTTAGAAGTGACCAAAAGGGTGTGGTACAGCCATGCTATTTTACTGTGAAAAAGTAGGCAAAAATAGTGGGGTAAAGTTTGAGATCAATTTGTCTGCAAATAGGTTGCATAAGTGTTCAGAGGATGAGCAAGTAGTGTTATTTTGTGTTAATTCAAAGCATTGTTGTGTATTATATCCCAGGTTTCTGACATAGGTAAAGAAGGTTTTGTGGTTATCCTTAAGATGGGAGGTAATTCTCAGTTTATACTTGCTTTTGAGGATTTTATTTTGTCTTTAAGTTCTTTGTTAATCTTTTTCAGTTCTTCTTTAGATGATGGTTTGTTAATATTTATTTTACAGGCTATGAGTTTATTCCTGTTATTGCATATTTTGCTAATGCTGGATTTCCATGAAATGGGTTTGTTCTTAAATGTGGAAGTGTATTTATGCCTTATGGGGACTGAGGCTTCAGTGCATGCCTAGACATGGGAATAGAAGGTATCCATGAATAAGGCTGCATGTGATGTGGGGTAATTGGGCTGATGAGTGTGTTTGAACCAAGTTTTCAGTTAGTTGAAGTACATTTGCCTTGGAGTAGTCCCCGAAGATGGAGGAGTTACAGGATAGCTTGGGTCTTGGACTTAAGGTAAGTGTTACTGCATGTTGTTCAGATCTGACCAGTGATTTGGTAACTGTGATTGCTGATCAAAGGGGTGCTAAGGTTAGGGAGAACCAGGATCAATATTTTTGAGCCTCTCACTGGGGTTTGTTCGTCTAAGCAGATGGAATTAATGAAGTTCTGGAATCTGTGTGCATACTTATTTGTGGTTATGTGGGTTCCCCAATTTATGGACGGGAAGATGAAGTCACCCAAGAGGGTAGTGCTTGGCTTGATAGTGAGGTACTCCAATTTGTTTAGATACACCTCATGGTTTGCAAGGCTCATGGGGGTATGTTAAATGGCAGTGATGGGGTACTAGGTTTTGTTTATTGTGAGACAGACTGTGGAGGAGTTCAATGTCTTTGTTCTGTTTTACAAGTCTGTAGGTGAAATAGTTTCCTAGGAACACAGATACTACTCTTCCAACTACACTTTTGAATTCATCTTTGAGTCTGAAGGAGTGGTAGGCACTAAATCCCTTTACTACGGGGGTGATATTACTGTTCTGAAACCACGTGTCAGTAACTAAGCATATATCTATTTATGCCAAGGTTAGGAATGCTTGTAAGGAGTGTAACTTTTTGTTAAGGCTTCTATCATTGAGCAGTGCTACCTTAATATTCTTTTGATTTGAGGAGACTAAAGCTTGCCTAAGAAGGTCAGTATAGGGTAGGAAACTGTGTTGTCCAATACACAGACTCCATGAGGGGAGAGATGCAGGCCATCTCTATCAAATCACCTGGGGTTGTCAATCATCTTCTTCAGGCTAATGTATACTGGATTCTCTTAGAATGACACTGGTAATTCATCCAATAATTAAAATCAATTATCTTTTGTTTGTGTTGAGGCATCAGTCTTTGCAGTGGAAGGGGACCACTCAGTATGAATTCCATACCCAGGGTAGATGCATTCTCTTAGAGCTCCATCATGTCCCTCTTCATGTGAAACAAGGAAGTGCATTTCAAGTCATTCATTCCCTCGTGCATAATGATCAGGTCATATGTATACCTGGGGTAAAGAAAATTAGGGGCCCTAGTAACCTTGCAGACCCAGAGACCAGAAAGACATTTAACCATCACTCTGTCTTTGCTTAGCTTAGTGAGTGGGGTATCTATGTGTCTAACTATGGAGTCACATATGACTAAGACATTGCCAGATGTACATGCATGGTCCTGCTGCTTTAAGGGCTTCGATACACTGATTATGTAACCCTATTTTTGTGGGCGCATTTCCTGTTGTGTCAGAATGTACTGTGTGTTGGTTTACAGCTGTCGATGATGGGTAGTCTAGAAGAGGTACATTTTAGGGTTTAAATTGATCCCTAGATTTAGGAGTTCTAGGAAGCTTTGAGAAAAGTTTTTTAACTGTATCAGCATAATAGATTCATAGGTCCAAAGATGTTTACTAGGCTAACAACCACAAGGGCCTTTTTCAGCCTAGCCATGCATCCCAAATCTCTGACAAGTTCTGTTACCCTTGATAAGTGTAAGCAGGGGCTTGGGAAATGAAACATTTACAGTTTACTTATGTCCATTAGAGACTTAGGTGCCAAACCAGGGATAATTTCCTGTTCCCCATCCAATTGTCCAAGTTATGCTTGAATTGGGTTAGGGAGGAACTCTGCTTCAAATGGAAGGAAAGACTATTCCAGAGACAGAGTAGTCTTTGGGATACACATCTGTCTCTCCAACCGATCCTGTTTATATCACAGGCAAGGTTTAAGTCTTTAGACTGGGTAATTCTGATGCTGCTTGTTTTCTGGATATGCAGGAGGTCCATCAGAGTGGAATATGACAATTCAAAACAACAAGCAGAAAACAGCAAAATAGTCTTAAAAAAGACTAAAAAGTCACAAAAACAACATGGGTTCCATGCTGAAAAATTTAATATAAAAATTCAAATTGTCTTAGCGCCTCGGCCACAACAGCCTTCAATGAGTGGAATGTGACAATTCCTTGTATGCCATGCATAGATCTCTCCTCAACAGCCTGTAGGAGGCATAATACAGGGATAGAGCCTTGAGGCGGTTTACATAGGACATGTTACTTATGCCATGTATTCTTTCGGTGAGAAACCTCTGTGGATTTTTCAAATGTTTGATGTGCCTGATTATGTATATAACAAAGGGGGCACTGTACTCATTGATAGGTCTGGTGAATGCCACATACAGTGGAACAATGACTTCCGTGGACATAGATGTCATATCTTTGTTTATAAGTTGCACAACATAGAATGATTTGCTCACTACTGTAGACACATGATGGTGAAAGGGTGGATTACTGTCTATGTGTGTCCCCAAGTCCATTACTACTAGGTGAAATCTTAGAGATGTGCTGTCAATATGATAGTTACGATGGGTGAATGACTTTCCAAAGGATATGATTATGCATTTCTTGGCATTTAGTTTTAGTCCATGGCTTTGACACAAGTTATTTGTCTGTGTCAGCCCTTCCATGAGAACATTTGTGTCTGTGTCTATGGGGGATTCCAAGATTGTTTCTAACTTGGAATCATCTGCAAATATGGTTAGCCAGATTCTACTGACATTGGTCTAGACTTCAGAGAAGTAAATACAAAAAAGGAGTGGTCCCAGGACTGATCTCTGAGGGACTCAACTGTGATTGGAATCTTTGTAGAAGTGAGGTCCCCAATTCTAAATTCCTGAGTGCTGTCTGTAAGCCAGCTGGCTATCCACAGGGTGACATAAGGATTTATACCTAAGCTCTTGACTTTGTCAGTAATACTGAAAAGGGGTATTGTGTCACATAACTTGGCCAGGTCATGGTAGGCAATACAAACCATTTTTGCCCTCATCCATTGCTTTGGTGACCCTTTCAAAGAAGCCAACCAGGTTGAGTAAAAATCTGGACGCCGACACTGAAGAATCACTGCTCGTCCTGGTGATGAAATATGTTAGTTTATTGTCACTCCACACGATACAAAAGACAGGGTTTAGCGCTTTCAACTGTTGTACACAGTCTTCATCAGAACGTTCTGATGAAGACTGTGTACAACAGTTGAAAGCGCTAAACCCTGTCTTTTGTATCGTGTGGAGTGACAATAAACTAACATATTTCATCACCAGGACGAGCAGTGATTCTTCAGTGTCGGCGTCCAGATTTTTATTTGGTTGGTGTTCGTTCATTATTTAACCAGGTTGAGTAGCCATGACTTGCCCTTGACAAAACCAAATTGGGTTGGGCCCATTGTTTGGATGATCATTTGCACGATAATTCTTTCCATGGCTTTGGATATGAGACTATTGGGACTTATGGGTCTGTAGTTTCTAGGGTATGTAGATGGCCCACCTTTGTGCAGAGGGATGACTGTTGCTGTTCTCCATTCATAAGGTATGGAGCCTGTTTGGAGGATACAGTTAAACAACAATTCCAGAGGGCCCAATAGGTCACGTTTCATGCTATTTAGAAGGCATTCTGGGATATTGTCTGGGCCTTACAGACAGCATTATGGACTTGTTCCCTAGTGATAGCAGGGGAGTTATATTAGATGGTATTTCCTGATGGAAGTTTGAGGGAGAGAGAGAAGGGTAAAGTTGGATCTCAATTTGTTGGCTAGTAGGTTTGCTATATTTTTTGGCTCAGTGCAGGTGGTTCAACTAACAATGAGTTCTGCACACAACTGTGTATTGCCTTTGCAGCTGTAGACATAGCTAAAGAATGTCTTGTATTTGTCCTTGGCCTGGGAGGCTTTGGTAGACTTTATTTGTCCTCTGAGTTGTTTGTTTAGTTTGACAAGAGTGCTTTTATCCTGCTGGATGCTGTACTTCCTAATTTTTGCCATGATTTTCTTCCTCCTGTTATACAGCCTATTGATGTTGTGATTTCACCAGGGTGGCTTGTTTGTTGAATTAGTTCTGTACTTCTTCCTGGTGGGTACAGCTGCCTCTATGCAGCTATTAACATGCTTGTATAGGGTTTCTGTGAACAGTCGCATGTAGGCAGCAGTGTTCTCAGGGTTTTGGGTGCTTGAAATTTTGCCAGGTTATCACTTAATAGCAGGACATTCGGCTTAGAGTAGCTCCTGAAAATTTCAGTGTTAGCTGGAATTCCAGATTTTATTTTTTCTTCAAAGGAGACGATTTTGAGGTCTGACCTTACCAGAGAAGACATTACACTAGGGAATGTGCATCACTGTGCCATATTATTGAGGACCAGATCTAGTATGTTTCCACCTCTGGCTGATGTGTTGACAATCTGGTCCAGGGAGTTTCTGTTTACAAAATCCAGGAATCTCTTTGCCTGTAAGTTTGGTGTCATATATGATTCTCAGTTAATAGTGGGGCAATTAATATCACCCATGAATATAGTATTGGGTTGGATGGTGAGTGTTTCCAATAGTTTAAATATGTTTTGAGTTTCTTGGGTCATACAGGGGGGCTTATAGCTTGCAAGGAAGTTGCATGGGATTTTTCATATGGTGATTTGAATGTGGAAAAGCTTAAGTGCATCATCCTTTTTGACCAACCTTGAGGTAGATTTATGTTTTATTTAAATTGAGATACCTCCACCTTTAGTCACCTTTAGTCACCGTTTGTCTAGTAGCTTGTCTAATTGACAAGCCTGGTCTGCAAGGCCATGGAACGTATCATCATGGAACTTATAAACAAAGACATTGGTAATCTCCAAACTCTGGACCCCACCCAGTTTGGGTTTGTAAAAGGCAGATCATGTCTCCAAAACCTGATAGACTTCTTTGAAGCAGTCACCAAAGCTGTAGACGAGGGTAAGGTGGTTCACACAGCCTAGATCTTGCCAAGGCTTTTGACACCACCCCCCACTCTGGAATTATAGATAAACTCATGAAACTAGGTATAAATCCCTATGTCACAAAATGGGTTGCCAACTGGATCACTGACAGAACCCACACTGTGAAAGTAGCAGACTGCAAATCCAACTTCAGACCAGTGACAAGTGGAGTACCACAGGGTTCAGTTCTGGGTTCTCTCCTGTTTCGTATCTACTTCTCTGAAGTACAGGCTAACCCAGAAGGTCTTTGGCTAACAAAGTTTGCAGATGACTGCAAACTAGGAGCCATAATCCAAACTCCTAATGATGTGGACATCCTACAAAAGGGCCTCCCTGAGTCAGATGCCTGGTGTCAAAGCCATGGCCTCAAGCTCAATGCCAAAAAGTGAATTGTCATCCCCTTTGGTAAAAACTCTGAACCCATGAACTACAACATAGGTGGTAGTATACTTAACACTGAAAGTGTGATAAGAGACCTTGGGACACAGGTGAACAGTAGTCTCTCCTTTGATAATCACATCGCCACAGTAGTCAGGAAATCCTTCTACGTGGCACACCTCATCACAAAAGGTTTCTCATCCAGAAAAAAAGAGGTCATTGTTCCCTTCTACTCATCACTCATTAGACCCATTATAGAGTACAATGTCCCTTTTGGTATGTACCTCACAAGACATCTACAACAACTGGAAAGACCACAGAAATACCTCACAAAGAGGATTACCAGCCTCAAATAGATGCCCTACGCAGACCGTCTCAAAAAACTCCAGCTTTACTCCGTCACATATCACTTACTCAGAGGTGATCTCTGCCTAACATACAAAGCTATGTCAAACCCAGAGGTGTTGGACATGCTCCACTTAATAAAATCCCAATCCCTCCGAGCTACATGCTCTAGGGACCTAAACCTTGTCACCACAATAAACAGAACATGCTGGAGGGATAGATTCCTGTCCCAGAGACTTCCCATTCCCTGGAATAAACTATCTATCTATATCAAACAAAGCTCCTCATTAGCACTCTTCAAGAAAAATTTTGATGATTGGATGGGAAATAGGAAATTCACCCCGGAGATCACTTCTGTGGCTCTGCTTGACAATGGCACAGGAAAATAATTTTCTTGGGTGGCAAAAGCCAGGTACCTTTTTGGCTGGGCTTGTATAGGCCCCAGGGCCGATAGCCTAGTACCTACCTATGAACCTATAATTGTGTGGAAGGCATTGTAGCCTTGCATTGCTGGTGTACTCTCCATGGTTCTGACCCATGTCTCAGTGACCGCACAGACATTGGCACTCTTTAGGGTGAGGAGAGCTTATAGGGAGTGGAGTTTTTTTGTTTAGACTGCTAGCATTGAGCAGTAACACCTTTAGATTTTCTAGGTTTCGATTTGCTATGTTGGAAGTAATTTCAGTTTGGCATTGCGTAAAAAGGCACTATGGGAAGTGTGACAAAGGGGGTATACTCCCAGCACAGCTATCTGGAATTTTCTAAATAATTATATGTCATTTGTGAATATCAACATGATTTATGTGAAATGCTTGTATTACAACTGTATTAGAACTGTATGCCATGTGTATATCAAACTGGTTAGTATAGATATGTGAATTAAAAAGGTATTTTATAAAGTGCTTGTGCATAAAATGTAACCACATTGTGTCCTGCTGGAAGAGAACAGAAATGTACATGCACTATTGTAACTGTTTAAATGTATATATGTTAATAGTGGAAACTGGAATACAGGAGGGTAACTTCAGAAAAATAACTGAAATTAAATGACTTTATGATGGTATCTTTCAGTTTTAATGCAGCAATAAGACAAAATGTCTAAAACTAAGGAGTGTTCTGTATTGTCTCTAGTGTGAAATAATTACTAGTCTTGAACTGTAAAGAAATTAATTGTTTTATTACTTCCAACATCTGCCAAAGATTTGAGGTCTATGTATTTTCACATGTAGAAGTTAAAGACTGTCAGCTTCCAGCAGTGGGGCTTCACCTGGGATAGAGTCAGATGAGGGGTGGGAGATTGGCATAATGGTTAATGTGCTTACCTTACAAACACAAGGTGCAGTGTTTTATTCTCAGATTGGGTAAATGGCTAGGCTTAAAATGACCCACAGAGGCAGTTAGCCTTAGCCTAGTACTAACCTATGACCCTATGACAAGAAATGATGTCATTCTGCAAGCTATCTCAGCAGTAATATTTGAGATATTAATTAGAGGAATCTCTTAAAGCTACAGTGCATTCTGTATTCTGTCTTGGTCCTGACAATAACCATTCCCCACAACATCTGCCTTGCTCTGTAAGTAAGTTTCTAGTGTATAATAACTCTCTTAGATAAAGTCAGGTATATATAAAAGCTTAGTTTAGATATTTTTCTTTCTTTATCTGAGATTGTGTTGCAATTTTGTTTTATATATTTCTTGTTATTTTAAACTCTGATGTCACTGTGAATATATATTTAGTATTGTCTTGTTCTTTTATTATTTATTATTAAATATATGTAAACCTTTCATTGTGGCTGATCTGTGTAGCGATATTTATGTTCTGAGGGTACTTGCATATTTATTTGGTGACACTGTGTGGGACACTCCTAATAGCCTTGCTCTTGGTCAAACTACCATTTGTATTAATATTAATATTACACAGTAAGACTGGACACCCTTTGTTAAGGGCCTTAAAATAGCTGATAAGGAGTTGTCTGGTGGCAGTGATAGCTACCCTGTAGTCGGGGCAAAAGGGAGCATAGGTAATAAACCTGTGCCAGCTGTTCCCAGGTGTGTGTGTGTGTGTGTGTGTGTGTGTGTGTGTGTGTGTGTGTGTGTGTGTGTGTGTGTGTGTGTGTGTGTGTGTGTGTGAATCAAACCTCAAAGAATGTGTGTGTCAGCTACTTGGGTGAGGACACGAAGCACTGGTTGGACACAGAGGGTGATGGAGGTCTTGGCTTGGCCACTCAGCTGAGGTCTCAACTCTATAGCTGTGCCAGTGGGGAGTCTTACTGGGGATCTGGAGAAAAAGGGAGAAACCAGCCCCAGATTGACTGTGGCCTCTGTGTGCTCTTAAGGGGAAACTGCACTTGATGCAGATAGCTGCACACACCTGGAAATACTGTATGTGTACCTGTCATCTTCCCAGTGAACCTTCCCCCATAGTTGCCAGTGGTAAGGACTGAGACTCCTTGATTACTGGTCCAGTGGTGGGTCATCACAGGGAGGACAATATTGTAGCTAATATTCAAAAGCCTAGAAGGGAGAGGTGTAGATCATCCCTGGCAAAGCGGCTTGGTCTGTTGACCATCTCCTTCCTTGCTGACAAATATTGCACCCCCGCAGAATGACACTAGAAATTAAGCCAATTATTAAAGCCAGTCATCTTCTGTTCATATTGTGGCATAATTTATGGAGAAGATAAAATGATGCTCAATGCTAGGCTCATATTAGTGTGAGACACATATTCTGAGAGCTCCATGATGTCTCTCTTCATATAGTCTAGGGAGGTACATCTCAGGTCATTTTCATCCACATGGACTATGACTGATATGCAACTGAAAGCAGAATACAAGTATAATAGTGTAAAGAAAATAAATCACAATATACAAAATAGAAGAAAGCAATGAAGCAATGCAAGATACAAGAAAGCAAAAACAAACTCACGGTACCCTCACAGCAAGCTGTGGCAGAGGCTGAGTGAGTTTTCCAGGAAAGCCTTGAAATGTTTTATTCTACCCCTTAAATAGAAGGTTTAGCTCCCAGCTCCACCATCAGTCCTCGGGTAACTAACATTATTTATTTATTTATTTATTTATTTATTTATTTATTTATTTATTCCAGTTTGATGACCAGGGAGGTCCACTGGGCTCAGTGAGCCCATTTTCAGTGGAGGCCCGGGGAGAAAAGCTCCAACAATACATAGTTACATTAATAATTACTAAGAAACTTTGCATTACTGACAAATAAACAGGTAGCATTCATAAAGAAACAAACAATTACAATTTTGTTTAGGTGTAAAAGACAGGCAAATGGCCTTGAGGCTAGATTTTACAGTATAGTTATTTATACATAATACAAATGAGCAAGGTTAGCTAGGTATGAGGTTAGCCAGGAGTAAAAGTGAAGGAAACCTTGAGAGGTATAGGGTGAAGAGTACAGTTCTGTTTCCTGTTTGAGTAAAGGTGAGAATGAAGAAGAGTTTTAAAGTTTTTAAGGTTATCGCTGGTCCTAAGAGTGTAGGGAAGAGCATTCCATTTTTTGGCTAAGGTGAAGGAAAGCAGAAGTTGACCAGCTGGGTGCTTGGGTTTGTGGATGGTGATTAGGTTTTGGTGTGTAGATCTAAGTGTTCTATGGGGAGTATATGTTTGTAGGATATTGGATAGCGCAGGGCACTTGGTAGGTTGGAATAGTAGTCTATAGGCAGTCATGATTTGGAGAAAGTCAAGTTGGTTATGGAGTTCAAGCCAGTTTAATGAGTGAAGGGAGGAACACAGATGAGAGGAAGATTTGGCTTTGGTAGCAAATCTGGAGATTTTATTGTAACATACTTCTAGTTTGGAGGATAGTGAGGAGGATAAATTAGTAAGCAGAGGGGTGCCATACAGTAGAGATGGAAGGAGATAAGTAGTGGCGAGAGTTAGTCTGGTAGCAGGAGAGAGGAAGTGGTTGTTTCTATAAAGTAGGCTGAGTTTTATGTGGGTTTCTTTATGTTTAGCTGGACATGAGTATTAAATTTTAGGTGTTCATCAATGGTTACAACAAGAAGTTTGGCAGAGGGAATGACCTCTAAAATGGAGTTGTTATGGCTGGTTATTTGAAATGAGTTTTTATCAATAGGGGAGGACTTAGAAGGAGAGAATAGAAGGATTTTAGTTTTGCTAGCATTTAATGAAAGGTGATTTTGGAGCATCCAGTTTTTGGTGGTTGAGAAGGCTGTTTGTGTCAGTAGTTGGAGATCTGTTAAGTTGAAGGTGCAGCAGACAATTTTAGTATTGGATATGGCCTTGTAAAAGTCGTTAATAAAGATGTTGAATAGAACTGGGCCAAGTATGGATCCTTGGGATACTCCAGTGGGGGTAGGATGGAAGGTGGAGGTGCCCTGGCCCCATTTGACAGCCTGGGACCTGTCGGAAAGATAACTGGAGAAGCAGGAGAGAGTTTTGTGGGAGAGATTGAGATTAGACAGATGATTTAGAAGGTGAGTGTGGGAGATAGTATCAAAAGCTTTAGATAAGTCCAGCAGAACTGAGGATGCTAAATTCCTGGAGTCACGGGCTAAATTGACAGTATGTAAGAAGGAGAGAAGGGCAGTGTTGGTACTGTGTCCTGGGCGGAAGCCATGTTGGGTAGGAGAGAGTAGCTGGTGTTTGGTAAGGAATGGCAAGAGCTGAAGGTGGATGCATTTTTAAAGGAGTTTAGAGAGAAGGAAAAGGATGACTATGGGGCTGAAATTAGATACGTTACAGTTTTTGTCACCCTTCTGAAGTGGAAGAATATATGCAGAGCGCCATAGTTTGTGTACATAGGATTCAAGTAGGGATCTATTGATCAGGATGCTATTAGGGAGAGCAATACCATCGGAGGCTATTTTTAAGAAGGAGGAGGGAATGTTGTTGGGGGCATTGGAGCAAGGCTTTAGTTTAGAGAGTAGTTTCTTTATTTGGTAGGTGGAGATGGGTTTGAGTTCGAAAGTAGGGGGGAGAGGAGGGAGAGGATGTTTGGTTGGGGTGGGGTTGAGGATTGTTGTTGGTAAAGGTCTTGGTTAGCTCAGCAATAGAAGTGGTGAAGAAGAAGGTGTTGAATAGTGAGGCAATTTCAAGGTCAGATTTGCTGGTGTCGGGGCAGGGATTATTTTTAATACCTGGCCTAAGGAAAGGGTTGATAGAATTCCAAAATTTTTGGGATTTTTTTGCATGATTTGTTTGCATTTTGATGTAGTAGGACTTTTTATCTTTGATAACTTGTTTTTTGGCAAGGTTTCTTAGTTGTTTGTATTTAAGTAAGATGTCTGGTTGTTTAGTTTGGAGGTAAGTTTTCCAGGTTTTATCTCTTTGTAGCATAATCTTTTTGGTGTCTTTGGTAAGCCACGGGGTGGTCTTAGTTTTTACTCTTTTTGTTCTTACTGGAGCTAGGGAGTTAAGGACATTTAAGAAAGTTGAATTGAAAAAGTCAATGGCTGAGTCTAATGGAAGAGTTTTCAGGGGGTTCCAATTGGTATTCTTGAATGAATCAGAGAAAGTAGTAGGGTTAAAGTTAGAGAGGTTCTGAGTGTGGATAAACTGGTGGGAGTATGTGTGTGTGTGTGTGGGGGGGTGACAGAAGCTCAATGCATGAAAGCAAGGAGGTGGTCTCCTAATGGGTCTGATATGACACCAGATTGTATCACTTTATTGGGATGAAATACTAGGATCCAGTCTAGTATGGTGCCTGGGGGGTTGGTTTTGTTGGCTCTAGTAATGGTGTTAGTAAGTTGAGTGTAGTTAAGTAGATTGATTGACATGGTGGGGTTAGGGATGTTGATTTTGTTCCAGTCTATATGTACGTCACCCAATATGTAAGTTTCCAGTTTAATATTGAGGAGGCCCAGGACAGGATGTCTTCCAGGGTGTTGGTGTTATTACCTGGAGGAATATAGAGGGAAATGAAGCAGATGCTTTTATGATTGTTAATTTTTAGAAGGCCTGCTACAAGTTCAGCATTATTGAAAGAAGGGATGGGATTAGGATATGGAGTGAAGAACAGTTGGTTGGAGTAGACTAGTGCGACACTGCCACCTCGAGTACATAGGCGGTCAGATCGAAGTGATTGAAATCCAGGTGGAAGGAATTCAGAGTCACTTATGTGAGGTTTTAGCCAGGTTTCAGAGATGGCTACAATGTCAGTGAGCCAGGCATGAAAGTGGGTTGTTTTATTTTTTAGGCTTTGGGCGTTGATGGTGAGGAATTTGAGGTATTTATTGGTGGAATTACTGTGGGAGCTAGTGTGGTTAGTAGGAGAGAAGTTTGGTCCTGGATTAGGGTGAATGTCACCAGCTAAGCAGAGGTAAGTGAGATAAGAAATAAGTTGTTTTGGTTTGTACTTAGTTAGAAGTGTCTGGTAATCAAAAGGTCTGGGTTTGTAGTATTTAGTAGTGATTGGAAGAAGTTTTACTTTGAAGAGGAGGGAAGGGTGGGAGGCAACTAAAGAGGCTGAGATGTTGTGGAAGTGTGTTGTATGGGGGAGGTGGGGAGGCAGAGGTGTAGGGTGTAGATGGAAGTGAGAAAAGGAGGTGGCATGGTATAGAGGAAGTAGAAGAAGGATGAGGATGGATGTGGAAATAAAGGTTTTAGGAGTAGGAGAGTGCATGATAGGTGGGGCCTGTTGGATGTAATAGAGCGGAGGTTAAGGGACGTAGGAAGGAAGGGTGAGGTAGTGAGAGGCAGGTGGGTATGGAGGGAAAGTGTTGAGGATTGGTCGGTGGAGAGAGGGAGGGATGTTAGGAGGAGAATAAATGTAGGAGCACTGGGGGTGGGTAAGATTTGGGGGTAGGGTAGGGGAGCAGATTGAGCCCACAAAGCGAACAGAGCGGGTCAGAAACAAGGAAATGGAAGAGCAAGTCAGTGAGGAGAGTAGTAAGCACAGAGCAGCAAGGCTCAGGAGTAAGGTGCAGTACTGCTAAGAGAGATTGATTGGGAGCAGGGAGGCTACAGAAGGTAGAGCAGGGCAATAGAGCAAGTAGGACAGACAAATATCCAGTACCTTGATTTACTTTACAATAAAGTATTTAAAAGTAGGTCAATGCTGCCATCTAGTGGACAGACCAGTTAACAGCAGCTAATGGATGTCAACAGTCAGGAAATTCAGGAAATCTCAAGGCATGATACACAAGGGAATGATATACATGCGGCAGGACAAAACTTTGATTCTTTTGAGTGTTAGTACAGGTTCTGCTCAGGGGACCAGTACAGCACTGGGAAAGTAAGCGTTCACTTTAGATGGATGTCTACAGTCAGGAAATTCAGGATTCAGATATTGGTACAGTTGTTTCATGCCACTCAAACATTGTACATATCTTACATGAACAATGCCATTAAATACTGCTTATCCAAATTCGGTCAATAGACAACAACAATTCACAGACAAAAAAATGAAATGCCATTAATATTCTAGTCCCAAACTCAGATCAATCTTTTCAGCTCGTCGTCTTGGTATCTTCAGCCATTGAATTCAAATTTGGTTCATCCAACAGGTGACCATTTAGACAAAGCTATTATGTATCCAAATTTTTAATGTCCCGTACCAAAAAACAGTCCCGGACATTAGGTAAGCTTATTCCAAGTCATCACAGCATACAAAAAAAACACGTATTGCCAGCGTTACTCTTCAGTACAGAATTTATTGAGTACTATGCAAGCTGCAGTAATATGAGTACATCGTAAAAAGGCATGAATTGTAAGTTATACTGAAATCAGCCACAGGCAGCCCTTAGCTGTATGACACTGTTCACACAGCCAACATCAATAGCTTAGTTCTAAACGATTATAATCCAGAAATCATACAGAAAAAGAACAGATAGTGTCTTCAAATATGCATTCCAAATGCATATATTTTGTGGATGTCACAAAAATCCAATGGCATGCAATACATTTCCTTCTAAGTTTACCAGTAGAAATCAGAAATCAAAAAGCCATTTGCCTGTAATTTAACTCAGCAGAGTTCATATACAGATTACTTATACACTTTTTTTCTGAAAGCTGATTCCTTTGTTAATTTTCCTTGCAATATTCTGCTTGCCTCACTGTCTACATTCCTGTTTGCATTATGCAAGAAACACTGGAAGCCACAGGTGAGCCAACCAGCATTTTAGAACCAGAAATGAATTCAAAGCCTGTGCCTGTAGAGAAATAAAGTATTCTATAGACACACAGTGCAGCAGGCACTGAAAACCTATTGCTTTGCCCCTGGCTGTTACAACCAGTAAACAACAGATAAGCAATCATACTATAAATGAGCATGATGCACCTGATCAGTTTTACATTGTTCTTTCAGAAGCTTCATGCTTTTTCTTCCTTCTGCAGCTTTATGTGGACATTTGGCATGGCTGTCACATAGACTGCTTGTAGTTCATGTATGTATGCTACTGTATAAATCTATCATTCACCTGCCTGGATCTCCCTCATGTTTGGCCCACGCCTCCCTATGGAGGTTGGCATCACCATTTGAGAAATGCTGGGCTATAGAAAAATCGACCCCTAAACTTTTCAAAGCAGATACACAATAATGACAGATATTAGCAGTATAGAATGGTCACATGCATATCTGGCTCTCTCTTATAATCCAGCTTTAGATCTATAGCCATGGTGTATTCATACATGAACTAACCTGTTTTAATTTTTGTGTGACTGTCAGATGTGGTCTCTTTTCTAGTTTAAATATGAAATTAAAAGCAGAATACAAGTGAAACACATTGTAAAGAAAACAACAAACTAACCTTTCCCTCACAGCAAGCTGTGGCAGAGTCTGCATAAGTATTTCCAGTAGTTCTGCGTTCGTAGTATGTGGATGTCATGTAGGTGTGGGTGGATGTAAGACAGTTTTGTGTTCATAGTATGTGGATGTCATGCAGGTGTGGGTGGATGTAAGATATCTTTAGGTTCAGGGCGTACTACTGGTTTAGAGAGGGATACCTCCAGCTCAGTTAAATATTTACACCTCAAACAGATAGCGTCCTTTGGGCTTGGTAGAGTTTATTTTCAGTAAACATGGGAGGTTCTCACACTGCCTTAGGATACAATGTGCTATAAGGCTGATAATACAAGAAGGAAAATTTTGCTGTCTCCCCAGATAATAAGCACTGCTGCCTGATGAAAATTAGTGAAGAATAGAAAAGGGCAGCGGAAATAATGTGGTGGTGGTGGTGATGGTGTGTTGCTGGTCCTGAGAAATGTTGGAGACCACAGCTAAGAAAAGGTTCATAGAAATCCGCTTACATCAGCTCACCTTAGCGCAGGTATGTTTGGCTTAGAGCAGCCCAGCAAAAGGCATTTTGACAGAGCAGAATTGGATACCTTCCACACAGGAGTTAGAAGAAGGTGCCCTTTCAATAGTACAAGAATAAACAATTTACTTGCATGCACTACCCAGTATGTAAATACAACTACTGTGGAGCTGCTCTGTGCAGTAATTATCAATCAAGGAAACAAAATAATCAGTAAAAAGCAAGTGAAATCTGAAGCTCAAGTGCTAAAAGCTACTCCAGACCTACAGTAATTTGTTTATCTCTCACATTAAACTACTGAAAAATCCAGGATGGCCAAAACACCAGGCCAAACAGATTACTCAAATATAAATAACATGCAGATTTACTCAAAGCAGAAAATAAAAAACAGAAACAGTAACAGACACTGCAGATAAAAGCTCTAAATGGCTGTATCAGTTATGCACAGGTTTCAGGTTTCACCCTCACAGCTGTAATGCAAACAGTTGTACACAGACATTCCTGCAGATGTATACAGTAATATTACAGATACAGTGTAGACATACTTTCCACTGCATATATAGAACTCATTAGCATAATGGCATTTGATAACAGACACATAGTATATAAATAACGAAAGACAGTTCTATAATGGTACATATGTAGTATATCCTTGAGTAAATGTACACTGCAGGAACCTTATAAAATGTGGCATCAGACAGGTGTACCATTATAAGAAACCCTTAATTGTTGATGGAGGCCCAGTCATCATGACTTTAGGCAGCAGAAAACACACACAGGCAAGGTGGAATGTGACACTGTTGGAGCCACAACCTGAGATGAGAATGGTCACATTCTCATCCCATGATTCTCCTGTGCATACCCCCTGAAAGCTGTGAAACTGTCCTATTCCAGTGATACTACTGGTATGTCACCAGTGTCATCATAGTATGCGGACAATAATGTGGGCATTGCAGCAGGAGTTGGGGTGCACTGTTGAGCAGCAACAGGCTGCACTGAAGCTCTCCTGCTAGCAGCAGTACTGTATTGTTATGATGGTAAACCATGTGCCATAACTAACACTCCTACTTCCATGCATACCCCTTCACCATTTTGCATGTACATCATGCAGTTAAGGTCACGGATGGCATATGTTAAACTCTGTGAATGCACATGTTGTGCAGGCATGACCTGCTGCATACAGACATCATGTGTGGCATGTGTTGAATGCATGTATTGTGCAGGCATGACCTGCTGCAGACTAACAGATGTCATGTGCAGCATGTGTTGAATGCATGTATTGTGTAGGCATGGCCTGCTGCATACTAACAGATGTCATGTGCGACATGTGTTGAATGCACGTATTGTGCAGACATGACCTGCTGCATACTAACATCATGTGCAGCATGTGCTGAATGCGCATATTGTGCAGGCATGACCTGCTGCATACTAACAGATGTCATGTGCAGCATGTGTTGAATGCATGTATTATGCAGGCATGATCTGCTGCATACTAACAGATGTCATGTGTGGCATGTGTTGAATGCATGTATTTTGCTGGCATAACCTGCTACATACTAACAGATGTCATATGCAGCGTGTATTGAATGCATGTATTTTGCTGGCATGAACTGCTGCATACTAACAGATGTCATGTGTGGCATGTGTTGAATGCACGTATTGTGCATTTATGACATGATGCATATGTTTTGAATGCATGTATTGTGCAGACATGACCTGCTGCACACTAACAGATGTCATGTGTGGCATGTGTTGAATGCACGTATTGTGCAGGCATGGCCTGCTGTATACTAACAGATGTCAAGTGCAGCATGCATTGAATGCATGTATTATGCAGGCATGACCTGCTGCATACTAACAGATGTCATGTGTGGCATGTGTTGAATGTGTGAATTGTGCAGACATGACCTGCTGCATACTAACAGATGTCATGTGTGGTGTGTGTTGAATGCATGTATTGTGCAGGCATGGCCTGTTGCATGCTAACAGATGTCATGTTCGGCATGTCTTGAATGCATGTATTGTTCAGGCATGACCTGATGAATACTATATACTATAACCATGATCTCAGCATGCAGCCTTTCAAAGACATCATATAGCATGGCCACATTACATGCAGCTTTGTTGGTGACCCTTGTGAGAAAATTGTGTGAGGAATGTATACACTGATGCAGATGCTCTTTTGACTGCAGGAGCAGTTGATATTCAGCAGATATTCCCCTATGTGTATACTGGGCACTATATCCTTGGGTGTCCTGTACAGTCATGTGGCCTGCTGTGGCTCTGCATTACCCCTACAAGGACTTTCATGGGCAGCCCCATGTTCACCTCATCAGGATCTTCCCTTTTTTGACTTACTATTAGCATGTTCCACGAGCACCTGTAAGTCATGCTGATTATGAATTATGCCCTGTGTGGTCACTGATGCATGTGTGGGTCCACATGCACTATCACCTTACACACTGTCATGTATATTATATATTCTATATTATGTGTCAGCAGCATTATCCGTCGGTCCAAACTCCTCGCAGGTAAGGCAAGTGTCAAGGCCCCAAAAAACAGATAAGTCTAGAAAATAGGGCCAGCACCAAATGGAGGGTTGCCAAATAAAATAAATTTATAACATAAACATATCCAAAACAGCTGAATGTGTCAAACACACACAGTAAAGCACAAAAGTGCTCTAAAAAAAGAAGCAAGCTGGATTTGTCTGTGTTAGCCTTCTTCAGTGCACAAACCATTTGGTAATGGCCTTATTTTCTAGACTTGTCAGCAGCATTATCCCCTAAATCTAGATCAGTGGAATATGATGGGAGGCCAGTCCAGTGACATCAGCTATTATATGTGCATCTGTGCATTAATATGTTCCTTGAAAGAGATACATGGATATTTATGTTGCTATATGTATTTGTTACAGAATGTGAGGGACCTGAAAGCAGCTGCAGGTTACTACAACATATGGTGTTGACACATGGTCATTTTAGAGATATACTTGTGGAACCTGCATCTGTGACATATACACAAAAAACAAAATTAAGAATAAGACAATAGTGTTCTAGCAGACTATGGGAATAAAGGTATTAGCAGGGGTGCCATACCTCTACGGTGAGGGACATCACCTTCAGTGGCATTGCTTTATATGCATCCAACTCCACAGCAGTTATGAAGGGATACCAGGAATTCATCTGTGTTATAGATGGGTAAGTAGGCTGGCCAGCAGTGGTGACTTTCCACTTCTGAGCAGGACATTGTGTTTTGTGTATGATACTCACTATTATGTGCATCGCTCTCCATCTACAGGCCTTCAGTGTTTATCTATGGCTCTCCCACTGCATTAACACTGCACACAATATCTTCCCATATGTGGTACCTCCAGGCTCTATTACCGTCTCTGCCTATGAGTTCTATGCTTTGAATTTGCAGGATCTTCATCAGGGCCTCATTTTCCATGATGAGAAATTGTCATGTCCCTACTGTACAGAAGTAAAGAAAAACACACACCTTGACAATAATGCATGTTATGTACACACATTAGAACACTTTCCAGTCTTGTATGACATACATGCTAAGACGTAATCAAAGACCATGTCTTAGGAAATATTCAAATTAACACATACATGTGTATGAAAGGATGTTCTTTTATATACAAATGGAGCACAAGCATTCATTATAATCACACTATTGGATTACTCTGTCCATAGAGGGTATGTAATACAGATACGTTTTCTTAGATGATACATGGAACAGATGTATTTTGCAGAAGAGAGACTGCAAGGGAGGTAATAGCATAGGCTATACATAATGTATGACATATTTAAAGGGGGTAAAATGCTTGAAGTAACAGGATGTTACAGTATAAAGTAATAAAAATATAATATTATACTATATGTTTATAATAAATATGCACACACCTGTAGTCACAATCGATATTGAAGCTCAGCACTCCTGAAAGGGGTTACCACAGTAACTGGCCATGATCATGTCTGCATGTGTGACATAAGAAATAAGGTGACAGCAACTGCTGTACATTGATGCATACGGGTATGACATCATATAGGATCACAATGAGGTATTAGTCTATGGCAATATAAGGTATGCACATTTCAATCCTATGTGTGCACGAGATATGTGAAAGGGCATCACACCCCAGCTACACGGGGGCATCTCTGCATGGCACATGCATAGGTTACCCTATCATAGTATGGTTACCTTTAATCAACTATATATGTGGGACAAAGTTTGAGAGTGGGATATGTAGGTTACAGTTAATGAATACAATGGTATATCTGTGGCTACAAACCACTGTCCACTACAGTGCATCATGAAACTGTAGTTTGGCCATGTGTCTACTACACTCTGGGAAATCTGTGCAGGTATGAATCAGAAGCTGTCCTGTAAATGATGACATATCGAATGGAATCATGTAAAGCCGTAAGTCACAGGATGTAGCTGTGCATCCAGAACTGACTTGGCACGTCATGGTCATGCATACAGGAGATAACAAACTGATAAGTATGTTTGTCATCAATATGTATGAATAGCATGTAGCTGTGCATCCAGAACTGATTGGGCAGGTCTTGGTCATGCTGATAGGTGACAACACACCAATAAGTATGTTTGTCATCAATACGTATGGACAGCATGTAGCTGTGCACCCAGAACTGGTTGGGCAGGTCATGGTCATACTGACAGGAGATAACACAAAAGTAAGTATGTTTGTCATCTGTATATATGGGCAACATGTAACTGTGCACCCAGAACTGATTGGGCAGGTCATGGTCATACTGACAGGAGATAACACACCAATAAGTACGTTTGTCATCCATATGTATGGACAGCATGTAGCTATGCATCCAGAACTGATTGGGCAGGTAATGGTCCTACTGATAGGAGATTACACACCAATAAGAATGCTTGTCATCCATATGCATGGACAGCATGTAGCTTTGCATCCAGGAGTGACTGGGCATATCATGGTCCTACTGACAGGAGAGAACACACCAGTAAGAATGTTTGTCATCCAGATGTATGTAGCTGTGCACCCAGAACTGATTCGGTAGGTCATGGTCCTACTGACAGGAGATAACACACCAGTAATTATGTTTGTCATCCATATGTATGGACAGCATGTAGCTGTGCTCCCAGAACTGATTGGGCAGGTCATGGTCATGCTGACAGGAGAAAACACACCAATAACTATGTTTGTCATCCATATGTATGGACAACATGTAGGAATGCACCCAGAAATGATTATGCAGGTCGTGGTCCTACTGACAGGAGATAACACATAAGTAAATATGTTTGTCATCCATATGTATGGACAGCATGTAGCTTTGTATCCAGAACTGATTGGGCAGATCATGGTCCTACTGACAGGAGAGAACACACCAATAAGTATGTTTGTCATCCATATGTATGTAGCTGTGCACCCAGAACGGATTGGGTAGGTCATGGTCCTACTGACAGGAGATAACACACCAGTAATTATGTTTGTCATCCATATGTATGGACAGCATGTAGCTGTGCTCCCAGAACTGATTGGGCAGGTCATGCTGACAGGAGAAAACAAACCAATAACTATGTTTGTCATCCATATGTATGGACAACATGTAGCAGTGCACCCAGAACTGATTGTGCAGGTCGTGGTCCTACTGACAGGAGATAACACATAAGTAAGTATGTTTGTCATCCATATGTATGGACAGCATGTAGCAGTGCACCCAGAATTGATTGGGCAGGTCATGGTCATGTTGACAGGAGGTAACACACTAATAAGTATGTTTGTGATCCGTATGTATGGGCACCATGTAGCTGTGCACCCAGAACTGATTGCCAGGTCATGGTCCTACTGATAGGAGACAACACACCAATAAGTATGTTTGTCATCCATATCTATGGACAGCATGTAGCTGTGCACCTAGAACTGATTGGGTAGGTCGTGGTCCTACTGACAGGAGATAACACACCAATTAGTATGTTTGTCATCCATATGTATGGACATCATATAGCTGTGCACCCAAAACAGATTGGGCAGGTCATGGTTCTACTGACAGGAGATAACACACCAATAAGTATGTTTGTCATCCATATGTATGTATGTTTGTCATCCATATGTATGGACAGCATGTAGCTGTGCTCCCAGAACTGATTGGGCAGGTCGTGGTCCTATTGACAGGATACAACACACCAGTAAATATGTTTATCATCGATATGTATGGACAGCACTTGGTGTGCACCCAGAATTGATTGGGCAGGTCATGGTCGTGCTGACAGGAGATAACACACCAGTAAGTATGTTTGTCATCCGTATATATGCATAGCATGTAGCTGTGATCCCAGAACTGATTGGGTAGGTCATGCTCCTACTGAGAGGAGATAACACACCAGTAAGTATTTTTGTTATCTGTATGTATGCATAGCATGTAGCTGTGCTCCCAGAAATGATTGGGCAGGTCATGCTCCTACTGAGAGGAGATAACACACCAGTAAGTATGTTTGTCATCCATATGTATGGACAGCATGTAGCTGTGCTCCCAGAACTGATTGGGCAGGTCGTGGTCATGGCTGTGCTCCCAGAACTGATTGGGCAGGTCGTGGTCCTATTGACAGGATATAACACACCAATAAGTATGTTTCTCATCCATATGTATGGACAGCATGTTGCTGTGCACACAGAACTGATTGGGCAAGTCATGGTCCAACTGACAGGAGATAAAACACCAGTAAGTATGTTTATCATCGATATGTATGGACAGCACGTAGCTGTACACCCAGAATTGATTGGACAGGTCATGGTCATGCTGACAGGAGATAACACACCACTAAGTATGTTTGTCATCCATATGTATGGACAGCATATAGCTGTGCACCCAGAACTGATTGGGAAGATCATGGTCGTGCTGACAGGAGATAACACACCAGTAAGTATGTTTGTTATCTGTACGTATGCATAGCATGTAGCTGTGCTCCCAGAACTGATTGGGCAGGTCATGCTCCTACTGAGAGGATATAACACACCAGTAAGTATGTTTGTCATCCATATGTATGGACAGCATGTAGCTGTGCATGCTGAACTGATTGGGCAGGTCATGGTCATGATGACAGGAGATAACACACCAGTAAGTATGTTTGTCATCCATATGTATAGACAGCAAGTAGCTGTGTACAGAGAACTAATTGGGCAGGTCATGGTCCTACTGAAAGGAGATAACACACCGATAAGTATGATGTCATCCACATGTATGGACAGCATGTAGCTGTGCACAGAGAACTGACTGGGCAGGTCATGGTCCTACTGACAGGAGATTACACACCAATAAGAATGCTTGTCATCCATATGTATGGACAGCATGTAACTTTGCATCCAGGAGTGACTGGGCATGTCATGGTCCTACTGACAGGAGATAAGACACCAATAAGAATGCTTGTCATCCATATGTATGGACAGCATGTAGCTTTGCATCCAGAACTGATTGGGCAGGTCATGGTCCTACTGAAAGGAGATAACACACCAATAAGTATGATGTCATCCACATGTATGGACAGCATGTAGCTGTGCACCGAGAACTGATTGGGCAGGTCGTGGTCCTACTGACAGGAGATAACACATAAGTAAATATGTTTGTCATCCATATGTATGGACAGCATGTAGCTGTGCTCCCAGAACTGACTGGGCAGGTCATGGTTCTACTGACAGGATATAACACACCAATAAGTATGTTTGTCATCCATATGTATGGACAGCATGTAGCTGTGCACACAGAACTGATTGGATAGGTTGTGGTCCTACTGACAGGAGATAAAACACCAATAAGTATGTTTGTCATCCATATGTATGGACAGCATGCAGCTGTGCACCCAGAACTGATTGGGTAGGTCGTGGTCCTACTGACAGGAGATAACACACCAATTAGTATGTTTGTCATCCATATGTATGGACAGCATGTAGCTGTGCACCCAAAACAGATTGGGCAGGTCATGGTTCTACTGACAGGAGATAACACACCAATAAGTATGTTTGTCATCCATATGTATGGACAGCATGTAGCTGTGCACACAGAACTGATTGGGCAGGTCATGGTCCTACTGACAGGAGAGAACACACCAATAAGTATGTTTGTCATCCATATGTATGGACAGCATATAGCTGTGCACCCAGAACTGATTGGGAAGATCGTGGTCCTACTGACAGGAGATAACACATACGTAAGTATGTTTGTCATCCATATGTATGGACAGCATGTAGCTGTGCTCCCAGAACCGATTGAGCAGGTCCTGGTCCTACTGACAGGAGATAACACACCAGTAAGTATGTTTGTCATCCATATGTATGGACAGCATGTAGCTGTGCTCCCAGAACTGATTGGGCAGGTCATGCTCCTACTGAGAGGAGATAACACACCAGTAAGTATGTTTGTCATCCATATGTATGGACAGCATAGCTGTGCACCCAGAACTGATTGAGCAGGTCCTGGTCCTACTGACAGGAGATAACACACCAGTAAGTATGTTTGTCATCCATATGTATGGACAGCATGTAGCTGGGCACGCAGAACTGATTGGGCAGGTCATGGTCCTACTGAAAGGAGATAACACACCAATAAGTATGATGTCATCCACATGTATGGACAACATGTAGCTGTGCACCGAGAACTGATTGGGAAGGTCATGGTCGTACTGACAGGAGATAACACACCAATAAGTATGTTTGTCATCCATATGTATGGACAACATGTAGCTGTGCACCCAGAACTGATTGGGCAGGTAATGGTCCTACTGATAGGAGATAAGACACCAATAAGAATGCTTGTCATCCATATGTATGGACAGCATGTAGCTTTGCATCCAGAACTGATTGGGCAGGTCATGGTCCTACTGAAAGGAGATAACACACCAATAAGTATGTTTGTCATCCATATGTATGGACAGCATATAGCTGTGCTCCCAGAACTTATTGGGCAGGTCATGCTCCTACTGAGAGGATATAACACACCAGTAAGTATGTTTGTCATCCATATGTATGGACAACATGTAGCCATGCACCCAGAACTGATTGGGCAGGTAATGGTCCTACTGATAAGTGAAAAGACACCAATAAGAATGCTTGTCATCCATATATATGGACAGCATGTAGCTTTGCATCCAGAACTGATTGGGCAGGTCATGGTCCTATTGAAAGGAGATAACACACAAATAAGTATGATGTCATCCACATGTATGGACAGCATGTCGCTGTGCACCCAGAAATGATTGTCAGGTCATGGTCCTTCTGACAGAAGATAAAACACCAATAAGTATGTTTGCCATCCATATGTATGGACAGCATGCAGCTGTGCATCCACAACTAACTGGGCAGGTCATGGTTCTAGTGACAACAGATAACATACCAATAAGTATGTTTGTCATCCATATGTATGGACAGCATGTAGCTGTGCACACAGAACTGTTTTGGCAAGTCATGGTCCAAATGACAGGAGATAACACACCAGTAAGTATGTTTATCATCGATATGTATGGACAGCACATAGCTGTGCACCCAGAATTGATTGGGCAGGTCATGCTCCTACTGAGTGGAGATAACACACCAGTAAGTATGTTTGTCATCCATATTTATGGACAGCATGTAGCTTTGCATCCATAACTGATTGGGCAAGTCATGGTCCTACTGACAGGAGAGAAAACACCAATAAGTATGTTTGTCATCCATATGGACAGCATGTAGCTTTGCATCCAGAATTGATTGGGCAGGTCATGGTCCTATTGAAAGGAGATAACACACAAATAAGTATGATGTCATCCATATGTATGGACAGCATGTAGCTGGGCACGCAGAACTGATTGGGGAGATCATGGTCCTACTGACAGGAGATAACTCACCAATAAGTATGTTTGTCATCCATATGTATGGACACCATGTAGCTGTGCACACAGAATTGATTGGGCAATTCATGGTCTAACTGACAGGAGATAATACACCAGTAAGTATGTTTGTCATTTATAAGTATAGACAGCACGTAGCTGTGCACCCAGAATTGATTGTGAGGTCATGGTCCTACTGACAGGAGATAACACACTAATAACTATGCTTGTCATCCATATGTATGGACAGCATATAGCTGTGCATCCAGAGCTGATTGGGCAGTTCATGGTCCTATTGACAGGAGACAACACACCAATAAGTATGTTTGTCATCCATATGTATGGACATCATACAGCTGTGCACCCAGAGCAGATTGGGCAGGTCATGGTCCTACTGACAGGAGATAACACACCAATAAATTTGCTTGCCATCCATATGTATGGACAGCATATAACTGTTCATCCAGAACTGATTGGGCAGTTCATGGTCTTATTGACAGGAGACAACACACCAATAAGTATGTTTGCCATCCATATGTATGGACAGCATGCAGCTTTGCACCCACAACTGACTGGGCAGATCATGGTTCTAGTGACAACAGAAAACATACCAATAAGTATGTTTTTCATCCATATTTATGGACAGCATCTAGCTGTGCCCCCAGACGTGATTGGGCAGGTCGTGGTCCTATTGACAGGAGATAACACACCGATAACTATGTTTGTCATCCATATGTATTGACAGCATGTAGCTGGGCACCCAGAACTGATTGGGGAGGTGATGGTCCTACTGACAGGAGATAACACACCGATAAGTATGTTTGTCATCCATATGTATGGACACCATGTCACAGAACTGATTGGGCAAGTCATGGTCTAACTGACAGGAGATAACACACCAGTAAGTATGTTTGTCACTTATAAGTATAGACAGCACATAGCTGTGCACCCAGAATTGATTGGGCAGGTCATGGTCATGCTGACAGGAGATAACACACCAATAAGTATGTTTGTCATCCATATGTATGGACATCATACAGCTGTGCACCCAGAGCAGATTGGGCAGGTCATGGTCCTACTGACAGGAGATAACACACCAATAAATTTGCTTGCCATCCATATGTATGGACAGCATATAACTGTTCATTCAGAACTGATTGGGCAGTTCATGGTCTTATTGACAGGAGACAACACACCAATAAGTATGTTTGTCATCCATATGTATGGACAGCATGTAGCTGTGCACCCAGAATTGATTGGGCAGGTCGTGGTCCTACTGACAGGAGATAAAACACCAATAAGTATGTTTGCCATCCATATGTATGGACAGCATGCAGCTTTGCACCCACAACTGACTGGGCAGGTCATGGTTCTAGTGACAGCAGATAACATACCAATAAGTATGTTTGTCATCCATATTTATGGACAGCATGTAGCTGTGCCCCCAGACGTGATTGGGCAGGTCGTGGTCCTATTGACAGGAGATAACACACCGATAAGTATGTTTGTCATCCATATGTATTGACAGCATGTAGCTGGGTACCCAGAACTGATTGGGGAGGTGATGGCCCTACTGACAGGAGATAACACACCAATAAGTATGTTTGTCATCCATATGTATGGACACCATGTAGCTGTGCACACAGAACTGATTGGGCAAGTCATGGTCTAACTGACAGGAGATAACACACCAGTAAGTATGTTTGTCACTTATAAGTATAGACAGCAACTAGCTGTGCACCCAGAATTGATTGGGCAGGTCACGGTCATGTTGACAGGAGATAACACACCAATAAGTATGTTTGTGATCCGTATGTATGGGCACCATGTAGCTGTGCACCCAGAAATGATTGTCAGGTCATGGTCCTTCTGACAGAAGATAAAACACCAATAAGTATGTTTGCCATCCATATGTATGGACAGCATGCAGCTGTGCACCCAGAACTGATTGGGTAGGTCATGGTCCTACTGACAGCAGATAACACACCAATTAGTATGTTTGTCATCCATATGTATGGACAGCATATAGCTGTGCATCCAGAACTGATTGGGCAGGTCATGGTCATGCTGACAGGAGAAAACACACCAATAACTATGTTTGTGTTCCGTATGTATGCATAGCATGTAGCTGTGCTCCCAGAACTGATTGGGCATGTCATGCTCCTACTGAGAGGAGATAACACACCAGTAAGTATGTTTGTCATCCATATGTATGGACAGAATGTAGCTGTGCATGCTGAACTGATTGGGCAGGTCATGGTCATGATGACAGGAGATAACACACCAGTAAGTATGTTTGTCATCCATATGTATAGACAGCATGTAGCTGTGTACGCAGAACTAATTGGGCAGGTCGTGGTCCTATTGAAAGGAGATAACACACAAATAAGTATGATGTCATCCACATGTATGGACAGCATGTAGCTGTGCACCGAGAACTGATTGGGCAGATCATGGTCCTACTAACAGGAGATAACACACCAATAAGTATGTTTGTCATCCATATGTATGGACAGCATGTAGCTGTGCACCCAGAACTGATTGGGCAGATAATGGTCCTACTGATAGGAGATAACACACCAATAAGAATGCTTGTCATCCATATGTATGGACAGCATGTAGCTTTGCATCCAGAGCTGATTGAGCAGGTCATGGTCCTACTGACAGGAGAGAACACACCAATAAGTATGTTTGTCATCCATATGTATGTAGCTGTGCACCCAGAACTGTTTGGGTAGGTCATGGTCCTACTGATAGGAGATAACACATCAGTAATTATTTTTGTCATCAATATGTATGGACAGCATGTAGCTGTGCTCCCAGAACCGATTGGGCAGGTCATGGTCATGCTGACAGGAGAGAACACACCAATAAGTATGTTTGTCATCCATATGTATAGACAACATGTAGCAGTGCACCCAGAACTGATTGTGCAGGCCGTGGTCGTAATGACAGGAGATAACATATAAGTAAGTATGTTTGTCATCCATATGTATGGACAGCATGTAGCTGTGCTCCCAGAACTGATTGGGCAGGTCATGGTCCTACTGACAGGAGATAACACACCGATAAGTATGTTTGTCATCCATATGTATGGACAGCATGTAGCTGTGCCCCCAGAACTGATTGGGCAGGTTGTGGTCCTATTGACAGGAGATAACACACCGATAAGTATGTTTGTCATCCATATGTATGGACAGCATGTAGCTGTGCACCCAGAACTGATTGGGCAGGTTGTGGTCCTATTGACAGGAGATAACACACCGATAAGTATGTTTGTCATCCATATGTATGGACAGCATGTAGCTGTGCACACAGAACTGATTGGGCAAGTCATGGTATAACTGATAGGAGATACACCAGTAAGTATGTTTGCCATTTATAAGTATTGACAGCATGTAGCTCTGCACCCAGAATTGATTGGCCAGGTCATGGCCATGCTGACAGGAGATAACACACCAATAAGTATGTTTGTCATCCATATGTATGGACAGCATGTAGCTGTGCACCCAGAACTGATTGGGTAGGTCATGGTCCTACTGACAGGAGATAACACACCAATAAGTATGTTTGTCATCCATATGTATGGACAGCATATAGCTGTGCATTAAGAATTGATTGGGCAGGTCATGGTCCTACTGACAGGAGGCAACACACCAATAAGTATGTTTGTCATCCATATGTATGGACAGCATGTAGCTGTGCACCCAGAACTGATTGGGCAGGTCGTGGTCCTACTGACAGGAGATAACACACCAATAAGCATGTTTGTCATCCATATGTACGGACAGCAGGCAGCTGTGCACCCACAACTGACTGGGCATGTCATGGTTCTAGTGACAGCAAATAACATACCAATAAGTATGTTTGTCATCCATATGTATGGACAGCATATAGCTGTGCACACAGAACTGAATGGGCAAGTCATGGTCCAACTGACAGGAGATAACACACCAGTAAGTATGTTTATCATTGATATGTATGGACAGCACGTAGCTGTGCACCCAGAATTGATTGTGCAGGTCATGGACATGCCGACAGGAGATAACACACCAGTAAGTATGTTTGTCATCCGTATGTATGCATAGCATGTAGCTGTCCTCCCAGAACTGATTGGGTAGGTCATGCTCCTACTGAGAAGAGATAACACACCAGTAAGTATTTTTGTTATTTGTATGTATGCATAGCATGTAGCTGTGCTCCCATAACTGATTGGGCAGGTCATGCTAATACTGAGAGGAGATAACAAACCAGTAAGTATGTTTGTCATCCATATGTATGGACAGCATGCAGCTGTGCATGCTGAACTGATTGGGCACGTCATGGTCATGATGACAGAAGATAACATACCAGTAAGTATGTTTGTCATCCATATGTATAGACAGCATGTAGCTGTGTACGCAGAACTAATTTGGCAGGTCATGGTCCTAATGAAAGGAGATAACACACCAATAAGTATGATGTCATCCACATGTATGGACAGCATGTAGCTGTGCACCGATAACTGATTGGGAAGGTCATGGTCGTACTGACAGGAGATAACACACCAATAAGTATGTTTGTAATCCATATGTATGGACAACATGTAGCTGTGCACCCAGAACTGATTGGGCAGGTAATGGTCCTACTGATAGGAGATAAGACACCAATAAGAATGCTTGTCATCCATATGTATGGACAGCATGTAGCTGTGCACCGAGAACTGATTGGGCAGGTCATGCTCCTACTGAGAGGAGATAACACACCAGTAAGTATGTTTGTCATCCATATGTATGGACAGCATGTAGCTGTGCAAGCTGAACTGATTGGGCAGGTCATGGTCATGATGACAGGAGATAACACTCCAGTAAGTATGTTTGTCATCCATATGTATAGACAGCATGTAGTTGTGTACGCAGAACTAATTGGGTAGGTCGTGGTCCTACTGAAAGGAGATAACACACCAATAAGTATATTGTCATCCACATGTATGGACAGCATGTAGCTGTGCACCGAGAACTGATTGGGCAGGTCATGGTCGTACTGACAGGAGATAAGACACCAATAAGAATGCTTGTCATCCATATGTATGGACAACATGTAGCTTTGCATCCAGAACTGATTGGGCAGATCATGGTCCTACTGACAGCAGAGAACACACCAATAAGTATGTTTGTCATCCATATGTATGTAGCTGTGCACCTAGAACTGATTGGGTAGGTTATGGTCCTACTGACAGGAGATAACACACCAGTAATTATGTTTGTCATTCATATGTATGGACAGCATGTAGCTGTGCTCCCAGAACTGATTGGGCAGGTCATGCTGACAGGAGAAAACACACCAATAAGTATGTTTGTCATCCATATGTATGGACAACATGTAGCAGTGCACCCTGAACTGATTGTGCAGGTCGTGGTCCTAATGACAGGAGATAACACATAAGTAAGTATGTTTGTCATCCATATGTATGGACAGCATGTAGCTGTGCTCCCAGAACTGATTGGGCAGGTCCTGGTTCTACTGATAGGATATAACACACCAATAAGTATGTTTGTCATCCATATGTATGGACAGCATGTAGCTGTGCCCCCAGAACTGATTGGGCAGGTTGTGGTCCTATTGACAGGAGATAACACACCGATAAGTATGTTCGTCATCCATATGTATGGACAGCATGTAGCTGGGCACCCAGAACTGATTGGGGAGGTCATGGTCCTACTGACAGGAGATACCACTCCAATAAGTATGTTTGTCAATCATATGTATGGACACCATGTAGATGTGCACACAGAACTGATTGGGCAATTCATGGTCCAACTGACAGGAGATAACACACCAGTAAGTATGTTTGTCATTTATAAGTATAGACAGCACGTAGCTGTGTACCCAGAATTGATTGGGCAAGTCATCGTCATGCTGACAGGAGATAACACACCACTAAGTATGTTTGTCATCCATATGTATGGACAGCATATAGCTGTGCACCCAGAACTGATTGGGTAGGTCATGGTCCTACTGACAGGAGATAAAAAAACAATTAGTATGTTTGTCATCCATATGTATGGACATCATATAGCTGTGCACCCAGAACAGATTGTGCAGGTCGTGGTCCTACTGACAGGAGATAACACACCAATAAGTATGTTTGTCATCCATATGTATGGACAGCATGTAGCTGTGCACCCAGAACTGATTGGGAAGGTCATGGTCCTACTGGCAGGAGACAACACACCAGTAAGTATGTTTGTCATCCATATGTATGCATAGCATGTAGCTGTGCTCCCAGAACTGATTGGGCAGGTCATGCTCCTACTGAGAGGAGATAACACACCAATAAGTATGTTTGTCATCCATATGTATGGACAGCATGTAGCTGTGCACACTGAACTGATTGGGCAGGTAATGGTCATGATGACAGGAGATAACACACCAGTAAGCATGTTTGTCATCCATATGTATAGACAGCTTGTAGCTGTGTACGCAGAACTAATTGGGCAGGTCGTGGTCCTATTGAATGGAGATAACACACCGATAAGTATGATGTCATCCACATGTATGGACAGCATGTAGCTGTGCACCCAGAACTGATTGGGCAGGTAATGGTCCTACTGATAGGAGATAACACACCAATAAGAATGCTTGTCATCCATATGTATGGATAGCATGTAGCTTTGCATCCCTTAATGATTGGGAAGGTCATAGTCCTACTGACAGGAGAGAACACACCAATATGTATGTTTATCATCCATATATATGTAGCTGTGCACCTAGAACTGATTGGGTAGGTCATGGTCCTACTGACAGGAGATAACACACCAGTAATTATGTTTGTCATCCATATGTATGGACAGCATGTAGCTGTGCTCCCAGAATGGATTGGGCAGGTCATGGTAATGCTGTCAGGAGAGTACACAATAATAAGTATGTTTGTCATTCATATGTATGGACAACATGTAGCAGTGCACCCAAAACTGATTGTGCAGGCCATGGTCCTACTGACAGGAGATAACATATAAGTAAGTATGTTTGTCATCCATATGTATGGACAGCATGTAGCTATGCTCCCCGAACTGATGGGGCATGTCATGGTCCTACTGACATGTGATAACAAACCAGTAAGTATGTTTGTCATCCATATGTATAGACAGCATGCAGCTGTGCACCCACACCTGACTGGGCTGGTCATGGTTCTACTGATAGGAGATAACACACCAATAAGTATGTTTGTCATCCATATGTATGGACACCATGTAGCTGTGCATACTGAACTGATTGGGCAAGTCATGGTCTAACTGACAGGAGATAACACACCAGTATGTATGTTTGTCATTTATAAGTATAGACAGCACCTTGCTGTGCACCCAGAATTGATTGGGCAGGTCACGGTCGTGCTGACAGGAGATAACACACCAGTAAGTATGGTTGTTATCTGTATGTATGCATAGCATGAAGCTGTGCTCTCAGAACTGATTCGGCAGGTCATGCTCCTACTGAGTGGAGATAACACACCAGTAAGTATGTTTGTCATCCATATGTATGGACAGCATGTAGCTGTGTACACTGAACTGATTGGGCAGGTCATGGTCATGATGACAGGAGATAACACACCAATAAGAATGCTTGTCATCCATATATATGGACAGCATGTAGCTTTGCATCCAGAACTGATTGGGCAAGTCATGGTCCTACTGACAGGAGAGAAAACACCAATAAGTATGTTTGTCATCCATATGTATGTAGCTGTGCAAACAGAACTGATTGTGCAAGTCGTGGTCCTACTGACAGGAGATAACACATAAGTAAGTATGTTTGTCATCCATATGTATGGACAGCATGTAGCTGGGCACCCAGAACTGATTGGGGAGGTCATGGTCCTACTGACAGGAGATAACACACCAATAAGTATGTTTGTCATCCATATGTATGGACACCATGTAGCTGTGCACACAGAATTGATTGGGCAATCCATGGTCTAACTGACAGGAGATAACACACCAGTAAGTATGTTTGTCATTTATAAGTATAGACAGCACGTAGCTGTGCACCCAGAATTGATTGGGTAGGTCATGGTCCTACTGACAGGAGATAACACACCAATAAGTATGTTTGTGATCCGTATGTATGGGCACCATGTAGCTGTGCACCCAGAACTGATTGTCAGGTCTTGGTCCTACTGACAGGAGATAACACACCAATAACTATGCTTGTCATCCATATGTATGGACAGCATATAGCTGTGCATCCAGAGCTGATTGGGCAGTTCATGGTCCTATTGACAGGATACAACACACCAATAAGTATGTTTGTCATCCATATGTATGGACATCATACAGCTGTACACCCAGAGCAGATTGGGCAGGTCATGGTCCTACTGACAGGAGATAACACACCAATAAATTTGCTTGCCATCCATATGTATGGACAGCATATAACTGTTCATTCAGAACTGATTGGGCAGTTCATGGTCTTATTGACAGGAGACAACACACCAATAAGTATGTTTGTCATCCATATGTATGGACAGCATGTAGCTGTGCACCCAGAATTGATTGGGCAGGTCGTGGTCCTACTGACAGGAGATAAAACACCAATAAGTATGTTTGCCATCCATATGTATGGACAGCATGCAGCTTTGCACCCACAACTGACTGGGCAGGTCATGGTTCTAGTGACAGCAGATAACATACCAATAAGTATGTTTGTCATCCATATTTATGGACAGCATGTAGCTGTGCCCCCAGACGTGATTGGGCAGGTCGTGGTCCTATTGACAGGAGATAACACACCGATAAGTATGTTTGTCATCCATATGTATTGACAGCATGTAGCTGGGCACCCAGAACTGATTGGGGAGGTGATGGCCCTACTGACAGGAGATAACACACCAATAAGTATGTTTGTCATCCATATGTATGGACACCATGTAGCTGTGCACACAGAACTGATTGGGCAAGTCATGGTCTAACTGACAGGAGATAACACACCAGTAAGTATGTTTGTCACTTATAAGTATAGACAGCACATAGCTGTGCACCCAGAATTGATTGGGCAGGTCATGGACATACTGACAGGAGATAACACACCAATAAGTATGTTTGTGATCCGTATGTATGGGCACCATGTAGCTGTGCACCCAGAACTGATTGTCAGGTCATGGTCCTATTGACAGGAGATAACATACCAATAAGTGTGTTTGTCATCCATATGTATGGACAGCATGTTGCTGTGCACCCAGAACTGATTGGGTAGGTCATGGTCCTACTGACAGGAGATAACACACCAATTAGTATGTTTGTCATCCATATGTATGGACAGCATATAGCTGTGCATCCAGAACTGATTGGGCAGGTCATGGTCATGCTGACAGGAGAAAACACACCAATAACTATGTTTGTGTTCCGTATGTATGCATAGCATGTAGCTGTGCTCCCAGAACTGATTGGGCATGTCATGCTCCTACTGAGAGGAGATAACACACCAGTAAGTATGTTTGTCATCCATATGTATGGACAGCATGTAGCTGTGCATGCTGAACTGATTGGGCAGGTCATGGTCATGATGACAGGAGATAACACACCAGTAAGTATGTTTGTCATCCATATGTATAGACAGCATGTAGCTGTGTACGCAGAACTAATTGGGCAGGTCGTGGTCCTATTGAAAGGAGATAACACACAAATAAGTATGATGTCATCCACATGTATGGACAGCATGTAGCTGTGCACCGAGAACTGATTGGGCAGATCATGGTCCTACTAACAGGAGATAACACACCAATAAGTATGTTTGTCATCCATATGTATGGACAGCATGTAGCTGTGCACCCAGAACTGATTGGGCAGATAATGGTCCTACTGATAGGAGATAACACACCAATAAGAATGCTTGTCATCCATATGTATGGACAGCATGTAGCTTTGCATCCAGAGCTGATTGAGCAGGTCATGGTCCTACTGACAGGAGAGAACACACCAATAAGTATGTTTGTCATCCATATGTATGTAGCTGTGCACCCAGAACTGATTGGGTAGGTCATGGTCCTACTGATAGGAGATAACACATCAGTAATTATGTTTGTCATCCATATGTATGGACAGCATGTAGCTGTGCTCCCAGAACCGATTGGGCAGGTCATGGTCATGCTGACAGGAGAGAACACACCAATAAGTATGTTTGTCATCCATATGTATGGACAACATGTAGCAGTGCACCCAGAACTGATTGTGCAGGCCGTGGTCGTAATGACAGGAGATAACATATAAGTAAGTATGTTTGTCATCCATATGTATGGACAGCATGTAGCTGTGCTCCCAGAACTGATTGGGCAGGTCATGGTCCTACTGACAGGAGATAACACACCGATAAGTATGTTTGTCATCCATATGTATGGACAGCATGTAGCTGTGCCCCCAGAACTGATTGGGCAGGTTGTGGTCCTATTGACAGGAGATAACACACCGATAAGTATGTTTGTCATCCATATGTATGGACAGCATGTAGCTGTGCACCCAGAACTGATTGGGCAGGTTGTGGTCCTATTGACAGGAGATAACACACCGATAAGTATGTTTGTCATCCATATGTATGGACAGCATGTAGCTGTGCACACAGAACTGATTGGGCAAGTCATGGTATAACTGATAGGAGATACACCAGTAAGTATGTTTGCCATTTATAAGTATTGACAGCATGTAGCTCTGCACCCAGAATTGATTGGCCAGGTCATGGCCATGCTGACAGGAGATAACACACCAATAAGTATGTTTGTCATCCATATGTATGGACAGCATGTAGCTGTGCACCCAGAACTGATTGGGTAGGTCATGGTCCTACTGACAGGAGATAACACACCAATAAGTATGTTTGTCATCCATATGTATGGACAGCATATAGCTGTGCATCCAGAATTGATTGGGCAGGTCATGGTCCTACTGACAGGAGGCAACACACCAATAAGTATGTTTGTCATCCATATGTATGGACAGCATGTAGCTGTGCACCCAGAACTGATTGGGCAGGTCGTGGTCCTACTGACAGGAGATAACACACCAATAAGCATGTTTGTCATCCATATGTACGGACAGCAGGCAGCTGTGCACCCACAACTGACTGGGCATGTCATGGTTCTAGTGACAGCAAATAACATACCAATAAGTATGTTTGTCATCCATATGTATGGACAGCATATAGCTGTGCACACAGAACTGAATGGGCAAGTCATGGTCCAACTGACAGGAGATAACACACCAGTAAGTATGTTTATCATTGATATGTATGGACAGCACGTAGCTGTGCACCCAGAATTGATTGTGCAGGTCATGGACATGCCGACAGGAGATAACACACCAGTAAGTATGTTTGTCATCCGTATGTATGCATAGCATGTAGCTGTCCTCCCAGAACTGATTGGGTAGGTCATGCTCCTACTGAGAAGAGATAACACACCAGTAAGTATTTTTGTTATTTGTATGTATGCATAGCATGTAGCTGTGCTCCCAGAACTGATTGGGCAGGTCATGCTAATACTGAGAGGAGATAACAAACCAGTAAGTATGTTTGTCATCCATATGTATGGACAGCATGCAGCTGTGCACGCTGAACTGATTGGGCACGTCATGGTCATGATGACAGAAGATAACACACCAGTAAGTATGTTTGTCATCCATATGTATAGACAGCATGTAGCTGTGTACGCAGAACTAATTGGGCAGGTCATGGTCCTACTGAAAGGAGATAACACACCAATAAGTATGATGTCATCCACATGTATGGACAGCATGTAGCTGTGCACCGATAACTGATTGGGAAGGTCATGGTCGTACTGACAGGAGATAACACACCAATAAGTATGTTTGTAATCCATATGTATGGACAACATGTAGCTGTGCACCCAGAACTGATTGGGCAGGTAATGGTCCTACTGATAGGAGATAAGACACCAATAAGAATGCTTGTCATCCATATGTATGGACAGCATGTAGCTGTGCACCGAGAACTGATTGGGCAGGTCATGCTCCTACTGAGAGGAGATAACACACCAGTAAGTATGTTTGTCATCCATATGTATGGACAGCATGTAGCTGTGCAAGCTGAACTGATTGGGCAGGTCATGGTCATGATGACAGGAGATAACACTCCAGTAAGTATGTTTGTCATCCATATGTATAGACAGCATGTAGTTGTGTACGAGAACTAATTGGGTAGGTCGTGGTCCTACTGAAAGGAGATAACACACCAATAAGTATATTGTCATCCACATGTATGGACAGCATGTAGCTGTGCACCGAGAACTGATTGGGCAGGTCATGGTCGTACTGACCGGAGATAAGACACCAATAAGAATGCTTGTCATCCATATGTATGGACAACATGTAGCTTTGCATCCAGAACTGATTGGGCAGATCATGGTCCTACTGACAGCAGAGAACACACCAATAAGTATGTTTGTCATCCATATGTATGTAGCTGTGCACCTAGAACTGATTGGGTAGGTTATGGTCCTACTGACAGGAGGTAACACACCAGTAATTATGTTTGTCATTCATATGTATGGACAGCATGTAGCTGTGCTCCCAGAACTGATTGGGCAGGTCATGCTGACAGGAGAAAACACACCAATAAGTATGTTTGTCATCCATATGTATGGACAACATGTAGCAGTGCACCTTGAACTGATTGTGCAGGTCGTGGTCCTAATGACAGGAGATAACACATAAGTAAGTATGTTTGTCATCCATATGTATGGACAGCATGTAGCTGTGCTCCCAGAACTGATTGGGCAGGTCCTGGTCCTACTGACAGGAGATAACACACCAATAAGTATGTTTGTCATCCATATGTATAGAAAGCATGCAGCTGTGCACCCACAACTGACTGGGCAGGTCATGGTTCTACTGACAGGATATAACACACCAATAAGTATGTTTGTCATCCATATGTATGGACAGCATGTAGCTGTGCCCCCAGAACTGATTGGGCAGGTTGTGGTCCTATTGACAGGAGATAACACACCGATAAGTATGTTCGTCATCCATATGTATGGACAGCATGTAGCTGGGCACCCAGAACTGATTGGGGAGGTCATTGTCCTACTGACAGGAGATAACACTCCAGTATGTATGTTTGTCAATCATATGTATGGACACCATGTAGCTGTGCACACAGAATTGATTGGGCAATTCATGGTCCAACTGACAGGAGATAACACACCAGTAAGTATGTTTGTCATTTATAAGTATAGACAGCACGTAGCTGTGTACCCAGAATTGATTGGGCAAGTCATCGTCATGCTGACAGGAGATAACACACCACTAAGTATGTTTGTCATCCATATGTATGGACAGCATATAGCTGTGCACCCAGAACTGATTGGGTAGGTCATGGTCCTACTGACAGGAGATAAAAAAACAATTAGTATGTTTGTCATCCATATGTATGGACATCATATAGCTGTGCACCCAGAACAGATTGTGCAGGTCGTGGTCCTACTGACAGGAGATAACACACCAATAAGTATGTTTGTCATCCATATGTATGGACAGCATGTAGCTGTGCACCCAGAACTGATTGGGAAGGTCATGGTCCTACTGGCAGGAGACAACACACCAGTAAGTATGTTTGTCATCCATATGTATGCATAGCATGTAGCTGTGCTCCCAGAACTGATTGGGCAGGTCATGCTCCTACTGAGAGGAGATAACACACCAATAAGTATGTTTGTCATCCATATGTATGGACAGCATGTAGCTGTGCACACTGAACTGATTGGGCAGGTCATGGTCATGATGACAGGAGATAACACACCAGTAAGCATGTTTGTCATCCATATGTATAGACAGCTTGTAGCTGTGTACGCAGAACTAATTGGGCAGGTCGTGGTCCTATTGAATGGAGATAACACACCGATAAGTATGATGTCATCCACATGTATGGACAGCATGTAGCTGTGCACCGAGAACTGATTGGGCAGGTCATGATCCTACTAACAGGAGATAACACACCAATAAGTAAGTTTGTCATCCATATGTATGGACAGCATGTAGCTGTGCACCCAGAACTGATTGGGCAGGTAATGGTCCTACTGATAGGAGATAACACACCAATAAGAATGCTTGTCATCCATATGTATGGACAGCATGTAGCTTTGCATCCCTTAATGATTGGGAAGGTCATAGTCCTACTGACAGGAGAGAACACACCAATAAGTATGTTTATCATCCATATATATGTAGCTGTGCACCTAGAACTGATTGGGTAGGTCATGGTCCTACTGACAGGAGATAACACACCAGTAATTATGTTTGTCATCCATATGTATGGACAGCATGTAGCTGTGCTCCCAGAATGGATTGGGCAGGTCATGGTAATGCTGACAGGAGAGTACACACCAATAAGTATGTTTGTCATTCATATGTATGGACAACATGTAGCAGTGTACCCTGAACTGATTGTGCAGGCCGTGGTCCTACTGACAGGAGATAACATATAAGTAAGTATGTTTGTCATCCATATGTATGGACAGCATGTAGCTATGCTCCCAGAACTGATTGGGCATGTCATGGTCCTACTGACATGTGATAACAAACCAGTAAGTATGTTTGTCATCCATATGAATAGACAGCATGCAGCTGTGCACCCACACCTGACTGGGCTGGTCATGGTTCTACTGATAAGAGATAACACACCAATAAGTATGTTTGTCATCCATATGTATGGACACCATGTAGCTGTGCATACTGAACTGATTGGGCAAGTCATGGTCTAACTGACAGGAGATAACACACCAGTATGTATGTTTGTCATTTATAAGTATAGACAGCACCTTGCTGTGCACCCAGAATTGATTGGGCAGGTCACGGTCGTGCTGACAGGAGATAACACACCAGTAAGTATGGTTGTTATCTGTATGTATGCATAGCATGTAGCTGTGCTCTCAGAACTGATTCGGCAGGTCATGCTCCTACTGAGTGGAGATAACACACCAGTAAGTATGTTTGTCATCCATATGTATGGACAGCATGTAGCTGTGTACACTGAACTGATTGGGCAGGTCATGGTCATGATGACAGGAGATAACACACCAATAAGAATGCTTGTCATCCATATATATGGACAGCATGTAGCTTTGCATCCAGAACTGATTGGGCAAGTCATGGTCCTACTGACAGGAGAGAAAACACCAATAAGTATGTTTGTCATCCATATGTATGGACAGCATGTAGCTGTGCTCCCAGAACCGATTGAGCAGGTCCTGGTCCTACTGACAGGAGATAACACACCAGTAAGTATGTTTGTCATCCATATGTATAGACAGCATGCAGCTGTGCACCCACAACTGACTGAGCAGGTCATTGTTCTACTGACAGGATAAATCACACCAATAAGTATGTTTGTCATCCATATGTATGGACAGCATGTAGCTGGGCACCCAGAACTGATTGGGGAGGTCATGGTCCTACTGACAGGAGATAACACACCAATAAGTATGTTTGTCATCCATATGTATGGACACCATGTAGCTGTGCACACAGAATTGATTGGGCAATTCATGGTCTAACTGACAGGAGATAACACACCAGTAAGTATGTTTGTCATTTATAAGTATAGACAGCACGTAGCTGTGCACCCAGAATTGATTGGGTAGGTCATGGTCCTACTGACAGGAGATAACACACCAATAAGTATGTTTGTGATCCGTATGTATGGGCACCATGTAGCTGTGCACCCAGAACTGATTGTCAGGTCTTGGTCCTACTGACAGGAGATAACACACCAATAACTATGCTTGTCATCCATATGTATGGACAGCATATAGCTGTGCATCCAGAGCTGATTGGGCAGTTCATGGTCCTATTGACAGGATACAACACACCAATAAGTATGTTTGTCATCCATATGTATGGACATCATACAGCTGTACACCCAGAGCAGATTGGGCAGGTCATGGTCCTACTGACATGAGATAACACACCAATAAATTTGCTTGCCATCCATATGTATGGACAGCATATAACTGTTCGTCCAGAACTTATTGGGCAGTTCATGGTCTTATTGACAGGAGACAACACACCAATAAGTATGTTTGTCATCCATATGTATGGACAGCATGTAGCTGTGCACCCAGAATTGATTGGGCAGGTTGTGGTCCTACTGACAGGAGATAAAACACCAATAAGTATGTTTGCCATCCATATGTATGGACAGCATGCAGCTTTGCTCCCACAACTGACTTTGCAGGTCATGGTTCTAGTGACAGCAGATAACATACCAATAAGTATGTTTGTCATCCATATTTATGGACAGCATGTAGCTGTGCCCCCAGAAGTGATTGGGCAGGTTGTGGTCCTATTAACAGGAGATAACACACTGATAAGTATGTTTGTCATCCATATGTATTGACAGCATGTAGCTGGGCACCCAGAACTGATTGGGGAGGTGATGGTCCTACTGACAGGAGATAACACACCAATAAGTATGTTTGTCATCCATATGTATGGACACCATGTAGCTGTGCACACAGAACTGATTGGGCAAGTCATGGTCTAACTGACAGGAGATAACACACCAGTAAGTATGTTTGTCACTTATAAGTATAGACAGCACATAGCTGTGCACCCAGAATTGATTGGGCAGGTCATGGTCATGCTGACAGGAGATAACACACCAATAAGTATGTTTGTGATCCGTATGTATGGGCACCATGTAGCTGTGCACCCAGAACTGATTGTCAAGTCATGGTCCTACTGACAGGAGATAACATACCAATAAGTGTGTTTGTCATCCATATGTATGGACAGCATGTTGCTGTGCACCCAGAACTGATTGGGTAGGTCATGGTCCTACTGACAGGAGATAACACACCAATTAGTATGTTTGTCATCCATATGTATGGACATCATATAGCTGTGCACCCATAACAGATTGTGCAGATCATGGTCCTACTGACAGGAGATAACACACCAATAAGTATGCTTGTCATCCATATGTATGGACAGCATATAGCTGTGCATCCAGAACTGGTTGGGCAGGTCATGGTCATGCTGACAGGAGATAACACACCAATAACTATGTTTGTGTTCCGTATGTATGCATAGCATGTAGCTGTGCTCCCAGAACTGATTGGGCATGACATGCTCCTACTGAGAGGAGATAATACACCAGTAAGTATGTTTTTCATCCATATGTATGGATAGCATGTAGCTGTGCACGCTGAACTGATTGGTCAGGTCATGGTCATGATGACAGGAGATAACACACCAGTAAGTATGTTTGTCATCCATATGTATAGACAGCATGTAGCTGTGTACGCAGAACTAATTGGGCAGGTCGTAGTCCTATTGAAAGGCGATAACACACAAATAAGTATGATGTCATCCACATGTATGGACAGCATGTAGCATTGCACCGAGAACTGATTGGGCAGATCATGGTCCTACTAACAGGAGATAACACACCAATAAGTATGTTTGTCATCCATATGTATGGACAACATGTAGCTGTGCACCGAGAACTGATTGGGCAGGTCATGGTCCTACTAACAGGAGATAACACACCAATAAGTATGTTTGTCTTCCATATGTATGGACAGCATGTAGCTGTGCACCCAAAACTGATTGGGCAGGTAATGGTCCTACTGATAGGAGATAACACACCAATAAGAATGCTTGTCATCCATATGTATGGACAGCATGTAGCTTTTCATCCAGAGCTGATTGAGCAGGTCATGGTCCTACTGACAGGAGAGAACACACCAATAAGTATGTTTGTCATCCATATGTATGTAGCTGTGCACCCAGAACTGATTGGGTAGGTCCTGGTCCTACTGATAGGAGATAACACATCAGTAATTATGTTTGTCATCCATATGTATGGACAGCATGTAGCTCTGCTCCCAGAACTGATTGGGCAGGTCATGGTCATGCTGACAGGAGGTATGTTTGTCATCCATATGTATGGACAGCATGTAGCTGTGCTCCCAGAACTGATTGGGCAGGTCCTGGTCCTACTGACAAGAGATAACACACCAATAAGTATGTTTGTCATCCATATGTATAGAAAGCATGCAGCTGTGCACCCACAACTGACTGGGCAGGTCATGGTTCTACTGACAGGATATAACACACCAATAAGTATGTTTGTCATCCATATGTATGGACAGCATGTAGCTGTGCTCCCAGAACTGATTGGGCAGGTCCTGGTCCTACTGACAGGAGATAACACACCAATAAGTATGTTTGTCATCCATATGTATGGACAGCATGTAGCTGTGCTCCCAGAACTGATTGGGCAGGTCATGGTCCTACTGACAGGAGATAACAAACCAGTAAGTATGTTTGTCATCCATATGTATAGACAGCATGCAGCTGTGCACCCACAGCTGACTGGGCAGGTCATGGTTCTACTGACAGGAGATTAAACACCAATAAGCATGTTTGGACAGCATGTAGCTGTGCCCCCAGAAGTGATTGGGCAGGTTGTGGTCCTATTGACAGGAGATATCACACCGATAAGTATGTTTGTCATCCATATGTATGGACAGCATGTAGCTGGGCACACAGAACTGATTGGGGAGTTCATGGTCCTACTGACAGGAGTTAACACACCAATAAGTATGTTTGTCATCCATATGTATAGACACCATGTAGCTGTGCACACAGAACTGATTGGGCAAGTCATGGTCTAACTGATAGGAGATACACCAGTAAGTATGTTTGCCATTTATAAGTATAGACAGCACGTAGCTGTGCACCCAGAATTGATTGGTCAGGTCATGGTCATGCTGACAGGAGATAACACACCAATAAGTATGTTTGTCATCCATATATATGGACAGCATGTAGCTGCGCATCCAGAACTGATTGGGCAGGTCATGGTCCTACTGACAGGAGATAACACACCAATAAGTATGTTTGTCATCCATATGTATGGACAGCAGGCAGCTGTGCACCCACAACTGACTGGGCATGTCATGGTTCTAGTGACAGCAAATAACATACCAATAAGTATGTTTGTCATCCATATGTATAGACAGCATGTAGCTGTGCCCCCAGAAGTGATTGGGCAGGTCGTGCTCCTATTGTCAGGAGATACCACACCAATAAGTATGTTTGCCCTCCATATGTATGGACAGCATATAGCTGTGCACACAGAACTGAACGGGCAAGTCATGGTCCAACTGACAGGAGATAACACACCAGTAAGTATGTTTATCATTGATATGTATGGACAGCACGTAGCTGTGCACCCATAATTGATTGTGCAGGTCATGGTCATGCTGACAGGAGATAACACACCAAAAAGTATGTTTGTCATCCATATATATGGACAGCATACAGCTGTGCACCCAGAACTGATTGGGAAGGTCATGGTCGTGCTGAGAGGAGATAACACACCAGTAAGTATGTTTGTCATCCATATGTATAGACAGCATGTAGCTGTGTATGCAGAACTAATTGGGCAGGTCATGGTCCTACTGAAAGGAGACAACACACCAATAAGTATGATGTCATCCACATTTATGGACAGCATGCAGCTGGGCACCCAGGATTTATTGGGCAAGCCATGGTGCTACTGACAGGAGATAACACACCATTAAGTATGTTTGTCATCTGTATGTATGGACAGCGTGTAGCTGTGCACTGAGAACTGAGTGAGCAGGTCATGGTCATGCTGACAGGAGTTACACCAATAAATATGTTTGTTATCCATATGTAGCTGTGCACCCAGAACTTATTGGGTAGGTCGTGGTCCTACAGACAGGAGATAACACAACAATAAGTATGGTTGTCATCCATATGTATGGACAGCATGTAGCTGTGCACCCATAATGTATTGGGCAGGCCATGATCCTAATGACAGGAGATAACACACCAATAAGTATGTTTGTCATCTGTATGTATGGTCAGCATATAGCTGTGCACACAGAACTGATTGGGCAGGTCATGGTACTACTGATAGGAGATAACATACCAATAGGTATGTTTGTCATCCATATGTGTGGACAGCATGTAGCTGTGCACCCAGAACTGATTGGGCAGGTCATGGTCCTACAGAGAGGAGATAGCACACCAGTAAGTATTTTTGTGATCCATATGTATGGACAACATGTAGCTGTGCACCCAAAACTGATTGGGCAGATAATGGTCCTACTGACAGGTGATAACACACCAGTAAGTATGTTTGTCATCCATATGTATGGCCAGCATTTAGCAGTACACCCAGAATTGTTTGAACAGGTCTTGGTCATGCTGACAAGAGATAACACACCAATAAGGATGTTTGTCATCCATATATATGGACAGCATGTAGTTGTGTACCCAGAAATGATTGGGCAGGTCGTGGTCCTACTGACAGGTGATAACACACCTGTAAGTATATTTGTCATCCATATGTATAGACAGTATGTAGCTGAGCACCCAGAACTGATTGAGCATGTCATGGTCATGCTGACAGGAGATAACACATCAATAAGTATGTTTGTCATCCATATGTATTTACAGCATGTATCTGTGCACCCAGAACTAATTGGGCAGGTCATGGTCCTACTGACAGGCGATAACACACCAATAAGTATGTTTGTCATCCCTATGTATGGACAGCATGTAGCTGTACACCCAGAACTGGTTGGGCAGGTCATGGTCCTACTGACAGGAGATAACACACAATTAAGTAAATTTGTAATCGATATGTGTGGACAGCATGTAGATGTGCACGCCGAACTGATTGGGCAGGTCATGGTCATGCTGACAGGAGATAACACACCATTAAGTATGTTTGTCATCTGTATGTATGGACAGCATGTAGCTTTGCACCAAGATTTAATTGGGCAGGTCATGTTCCTACTGATAGGAGATAATACACCAATAAGTATGTTTGTCATCAATATGTATGGACAGAATGTAGCTGTGCACCCAGAACTGTATCGGCAGGTCTTGGTCATGCTGACAGGAGATAACACACCAATAAGTATGTTTGTCATCCATACGTATGGACAGCATGTAGCTGTACACCCAGAACTGGTTGGGCAGGTCATGGTCCTACTGACAGGAGATAACACACAATTAAGTATGTTTGACATCTGTATGTATGGTCAGCTTGTAGCTGTGCACCCAAAACTGATTGGGCAGGTCATGGTCTTGCTGACAGAAGATAACACACCAATAAGTATGTTTGTCATCCATATGTATGGACAGCATGTAGTTGTGCACCCAGAACTGATTGGGCAAGTCATGGTCATGCTGACAGGCTATCATTCTGGACTGCTATGACCCAAATATCACAATAATATAGGTACATCCTACATTTGTATGCACACACACACACACACACACACACACACACACACACACACACACACACACACACACACACACACACACACACACACACACACACACACACACACACACACACACACACACACACACACACACACACACACACACACACACACACACACACACACACACACACATCCGAACATCCACAAACAAGCCAAGTCTTAAGATAATTTTGGAGATGGACTCTGCAGGGTTCCACAAAGTCCACAACGTATGAAAATTTAATTGCATGAAGTCTTTTTGAAGACGTTAAGTTTTGCTGTTTTATAAACAATGATTGTGGATAGTTTTGGGAGAGGTTTGGCATGTCTTAGTAGATGTATGCTTGACACTATCTGGGTTATTTACCTGGTCACTTGTACCTCTTGTCCCAAGTTTAACACTGGTAAGACCAATAACAGGTTGAAAACAGGATAAGGGAACACCTTTATGACATTAAGAAAATTAGATCAATCAATGCCTAATATAGACTCAGTGCTGAATGCTTACATTTTAAGAAGTTTATATTGTCTGTAACTGACAAAGTACATCTCTCATGTAAAGGTGGTGCTTTGGATAACTTTTTTTAGAATGCAAAGAACTTGTTTAGAAGTTGAGACTTAATGCAGGTACATCCCCAGGTTTGATTGATTCTATTTCCATTATGAGTGTATTGAAAATAAGGGCCACTATTTTCTAACTTTTTTTTAAGACGGACACTATTTTTACACATTTTTTTATTGTACGTATATTGGATTTGCTTTTCATTTATTGCTCACAAATTTTGATTATATTAGTATCAATTGCATTTAAGTGGTATACATTGTAGTGTGTTTTTAAGTTTCTTTAGATATTTATTAATTAATTATTCATGAGCCTGTGTTTTTATTTGTGGGACATTTTAATAAATTGCATGAGGTTTGTGAACAGGTTCCTATCACATAGTCAAACTTGTACAAGTTCAAACCTTATATGGTCGAGACCATAAGTTTGAACTTATACAAGTTCGAGTGTTTCAATGGAAATGTCCGTAAGAGGAGGTTTCCATTCTGTTGAATGAGGTGTGATCTCGGAGTTGGTATATTTAAGTAGCGGTGGGTATAGGGGGTGCAGAGGGGATTGCCCCCCTGCTTACAACAGTTTATTTTGTTTGTCCTTGTTTTTTTTTTTTTTTGTTTATTCATAGTCAAAGTTTTGTAACTTCGAACGGAATGGTTCATACATTTCGTGTTCGAAGTTATAAAACTTCAACTATGTGATATAGACCCTTGTGAAACAATTACTCTGATGAAGTTCTAATAATAATGGGAACAAAAGCACTTGGTCAGTTGGTATTTGTATGTTAATAAACCTGTGATGACCATTTGTGGTGGACTGCCTTTGTGTTCATAAGTTTAGTGTATAAGTTTGTTGTTTCTCTTGGTGTCATCCACAAACAAGCCCCCATATACTCATTCACAATCATGAGAACACATACCTGCACACATGCTCCAACAAACCACACACACACACACACACACACACACACACACACACACACACACACACACACACACACACACACACACACACACACACACACACAGCCCCCACCCATAGCTCTGCTTTATGCATCTGTTGTTGCTGTATGAGCTGTGATAACTCCCACAGGACAGAACTGTTGAACACCATTTAGACATTTAGCCCTTCTGTGGCCTGGTCCCATTTTACCAATTCATTCCCATGGCCCTTCTGACATAACACCAGGCCTCACTACATGTGGGGTCCTGTCATGCTTGTGAGGAATGTCATATTATGCACACATCTATTCAATGTTGTTGAGTCATATCTGACTCCTGTAGTGACTCTGTCAACAGCCACCGTCCACAGAGTTTAGTTTAGTTTCTTTCATTAACCAAATGTAATAATAGAACAGTGAGATCTTCTGACAAATTCCTACTAAAAGTCACTAAATCAAAAAAACAGTTTTGGGGATTCTGTCTACTGTAACCATATCCCCAGGGTTTGAAACACTATCCCTCAACACATCCTCACCACCACAACCCCCCCCCAAGTTCAAACAACTCCTCATGATTCACTTAACTGACACCTGGTGCTGCACATGCATGTCCCCTGGCAGATTTTGCCACCACCCTTACATTCTCACTCTCACACCTCTCTCTCTCTGCCTCAATAAATCTAAACATTTACTTACCTACTTTCTCAGAGTTCCACTCTAATCTTTCACTGCTGTTTAACCTTTTCTTTCTCCCATCTCCCCCCATATAAACTTTTTTCCCTGTTCTTCACATATCTTTTCTCCCCTCGCTAACCCCACTTACAACACCACTTCTTCTCATACCCACTTTCCAATGTATCCATTGCGTAATATCCACCGTTTCCTTCCTATAATTTCCTATTCAGCAATACATACATGTGCTATCTCCCTGTAAATAAATTCATTCAATTATGTCTCTTTGTTTTGTTATGTAAATAATTCAGGTATGTTTGACTTTTGTAAATAATTGTAATTTTTTAACTTGCACATGGACGTTTGTTTTTTGTAAATAATTGTATTTTTTTAACTTGCACATGGATGTTTGTTTTTTGTAAATAATTGTATTTTTTTAACTTGCACATGGAGCTTTTCTCCCTGGGCCTCTGCTGAAAATGGGCCACTTGCCCAGTCAGACCTCCACCCTGGTAAACAAAGTTAAAATAAAAAAATAAAAAGCAATGGGAAAAGAGTGTTGTTTGACCACTGGTCACTCAATATGACTACTTGAAATTTTGTTTGCCTAGTTTGATCCCTGTCATAAGGTTGTACCACAGGTGACACACAACATTGTTTGGTGTTTACATAAACAATACATTCATCTTTCCATGTGTATATTTTATGCTACTTTTATGCTATACACGGGAATCTGTTAATTCTATCAATATGTTCTCTTGCCATCTGCAAGAGTCTGTACACAACCCTGTTCTCTGAGATGGGTAAGGTGGCATCAGCCACGTATGTACCTCTTAACCTGCAGACATTGAGAAAAGGTACACAGGCCTTGGAAAAGTGAATACATCCAGCCAGAAATCTGGGCATCTAATTAGCATAATACTTGAATACCAAATAGGACATGACTCTGCCCACCTCCAGTAGAAATTCAGGATTATACTCAGAAAAACATTAAGAAAACAGACTGACAAAAAGTAGAAAAATATAAGCACAATATTAAGTAGACAATGTGAAATCTGTAGACTTTAATGAACTGCATTTCAAAATTCTACCACACATGGTCATTTATTTTTACCTCTGAAAAAGGGAGATGGAAGATGTGTCTTCTTTAAATTATTGGTGCTACTAGTACATTTGTCACGTAATGTGTTTTTCTGTATACTAGACAGCTTCAAAAATTAAGCGTGATGAGGAGGGATTCAAAAAATTGTGTAAATTAAGCCTGAAAATAGGGACATTTCTCCTAAAATATGTACGTCATGTGCAGGGTACATCAGGGCTGAAAATAGGAACATTCCTCCAAACTAGGTACAGTTGAGAAGTCTGAGCTAACCCTCCCTCTCCTGACCAGCTCTTAACAGCTCTGAGTGCTTTATACAATCCTAAATCAGAATCACTGCAACCTGAGAATTCCTTCTCTGCATGGCAGAGATCCAAAAAACCCCCATCAGTTTGTACACTTCATTCAATTTATATAGTGCAAATACATGCGGCATATACATCCCTAACAACATGCTTTAGTGCTGTAAAGTTTTAAAGTAACCAACTCCTTCTCATGGTACTAAGGTCTTCAGTACACCTCTCAGTTAGGTATATTGATGATTCCTGTGTGCTCGGATTACTTAGTGACTTTGGCATTGTGCTGCATTTTCCCCCTTTGTTGTGTAACAGTAGAGTTGGTATGTGTAAGTTGAGGGTGTTAGAATTATACCCCCATAAGAAGAGTGCAGGTGAGCTTCTCCCCTCAAAAAAAAAAAAAAAAACAAACAAAAAAAAACTTCTGTTCACTGAAAGTGGCTTTTAGCAGTTCGTATTCAACTGAAAAGCATCAGAGAGAACGTATTTGATAGCCCAAAATGCAAAATGATTTCAGTTTAACGCACCTGTCTCATGCTGTTTTGAAAAAATGACTATACCATTTTAGAAAAGAAAATACTTGAAAAAGAAGTATATTTCTCTCTTACTGTAGAGCTTTGAAATATGCCAATATGAAACAGATGGCTGTCTCCCAAAGAATAGCTGTCATTTCTGGTTTCAGTCCGGGATCCCAAATGGTTCTCTGATTACCTTCGAATAGGGCTGTCCAAGTTTTGATATGCTCAAGCCTTCCTAATCCTGGTAATAACTACTCTGAAGCCTCCCAAAGCTCTGTGTTGAATTCTTTTCTCATTATTTCAGTACTCTCCCTTGAGAGCTTTACCTACAAGCAAATGATCTAGTTGTCTTTAGATGTAAGAGTTTCACTGTCTGTCTTTTCCCATTCTGCATTTTTCAGAGTAGGTTTTTTTAAAAACTTTGGGTATGGTTTGTAAAGGAAAAAAAAAACAGGTCATCACTTCAAAAAAGTAATCTAATGACATTAGGTATCCTCCAGAGATTACTTCTCTCTACATTATTTAAGCTGTTGTTAGACCCCTCTGGGAATAATTGTCACACACCACCTCTCCATTTCCTTAGTTGTAATTTTATTAAGCAGTTTAGAAATGCCTTCAAAAACTGCAGACTTCTGACCTCTGAGCTAGTATCAGCCACTTGGAAAACAGACTGTTTCTTCATTTATAACATTTCTTTCTAATTATTTGCTTTTTCCTTTGTCTCTAATGCCAACATCTCCACATTACCTAAAACAAAATATGTTTAAGTTCCCTCTTCCAAGAATGGAATAATATTTCTTTGTTGTTTTTATCTATGACCAGATGTCTCTGCATCCCATATTCAGCTGCATGCCTCCTTGCCACATTCGCTTACAATGCTTTTTATTCAGTGCAGTTACCATCTGCTGCTGCCTCCTCTGGCTATGGAGCTCCGAATGAGACTAACGGCACCGATACTCTGATATACACACCTTTGGTTGCCCTCACTTCAGACAAACCTTTCAATAATTTAGTCTGAAACAATATTCTCCAGTAAATTCAAAAGCTATGGGTCATAGAAAACTTTATCCTCTGCTCATTGGTCACAACTTAATCTCTTAGCTTCTCTGTCTTACAGTCATAATGCTTCTTCCAGTTTGTGAAGTATTACAGTTTGTTCAACTACCCAGGCAGTGTTATATAGTGAATGTTCACTAACTTCCTCTTATCCACACTTCCGATTCTCTCTCTCTCCTCCTACTTTCTCATCTCTCTCTTCTCACGCTCTCTCTAATCTGCTCTATACTTTGTGTCTGAGGTAATAAAACCTGGGCTCACAGCATAGTTAGCTGCTACTTACGAATCCTTGGCTCTGTGTTTTCAATCTCTTCTTACCCCATGGGAACCTTTGCTCTTCTGCCCAGATACATATTACTACCCTCCCCACTTATTTTTCTTTTTGCGCCGATACTACTGCATACAAGTTATTTTGCATGCATTATTTTTTATATTTTTCATATCCACTGTACCCACCAGGCCATCAGGTCTCCTCCTTTTTTATCTTGTTCACCATTTTGTTCCTGCTTACAGATGAGAGTCCATTGCTGAAAGGAGCTATTATATATGGCAGGCCTGGGCTGCTCCATTAAGCCTTTAACCCCTCCCCCATTTAGGTGGGGGGTTTTGCCTGCACAAGCCACGACAGCAGCTGCTATGCCTTCCTCTAGTTCAAGCCCACTTCTCACCTATATTTTGATGGCTATTGTGCATTCAGGTAGTCTTGAATGCAGATCATCTGCTCCATGCCATATACCATGGTTTCCAGTAAGTGTTCATATGTTCTGAATATATACTAGGCTAACGACCACCATGGCCTTTATAAATCTAGCTGTGCAACCCATTGCAATTGTGTCCCTATGTATCATGAACATTTATTAGGATGGGGTGTGTTAGATAGGAAGTTTCTAGAGGTCATGTGGGGGTATGGTAATTTGGGCATTACTACCTGCCTCTGTCTATCAGAGACAGAGGGGTCCAACCCGGGCTGAATTTCTACTTTAAAAAAATTACTGTTCATAAGTAAGTAGAAGGCTAGCTGCCCTTGTGGGCCATTTTAAGCATAGCCAATTTGCCCTTTGTGAGAATCAACCCCTGTACCTCTTGTTTGTAAGGTAAACTCTTTGCCCATTATGCCACCCACAAATGGCAGTGCGTGGGTCTGGACTGCCACCCTCTCCCATCCTGGTAAGCCACCATCAGGCATTCATTAGGACCAGTGCAAATTCAGTCACTTGGCTAACACGTGAATAAATAAAAAATGAAATCTAATGTTGCAAATACGATATAATGTCAAGGCCTTTTCTTTGAAAACAGTCAACATACCAAATTGTATTTACCAAAATAATGCAATGCCAAATTGGATAAATTAAGCGGGTAACCAAGATTAGTTTTTTTGCAGGGGATAATCTCACCTGCTTCAACATGTGGAAGGCTATGATTCCTCCTCTGTTCTTAAATATTCCAACCCTGAGGTTATTTTATATGACCTCACAATCAGAATATTTAACACGAGTTGTGGAGGGAACAGGAGGATTGTTCTTTGCAGAAATAACTTGCAGTTGTTCTGTCACTCTATAGTTTTTTTTAGGTGATTATTTGGCATTGTATACTTTTGCTGAGAAGCATTCTGCATTTAGGATTTTATGAACTGATCAACATTATGCCATATTCTATACAATATTTTTGTTTTTATTTTGTTGACAAGATTAAACCTACCGGACAATGCCCATTTTCAGAGAGGACCAGGGAGGTACACTGAAAAATGCATACACAAGTCAAACATAATGACTACATATACTTTAAATATATTAAAACAAAAATGTGAGGAGAATGCAGCCTACATATACATATTCACCCATGCCCACCTACAAGTTCACAAGCATTCACACAAATGCATGTGCAAATAAACACACACAGAAATGGACAAATAAAACAATTTACCTTCATCAGGTGTCATGACATAATGGCATCAAGCAAAGTAAGAGAAATTTTAGAATATGGTGAACCAAGATGAGCACATACATTAGAGAAAACAACTGCACTAGTAAAATCAGAGGTCACAACATCTTGATGGAGCATAACCAAGAGGCACCCCAGATTGCAGAATGAGGGTCTGCTCTTCAATGTGCTTGTCCGGGGGGGGGGGGGCATGGTTTTGCGTACCTTTCTGGGGCTAGAACAGGATTAGATTTGTTGGTCAAGCACCACCTACTAGATACCGGTTGTGGTGTGTTAGCTAAACATGGCACATAGTGCTGTACTAAAGAGAAGCACAAGTTCCTAATCTGAATGGTTGGACAGTGGCTCAGAATCCTGTCTCCCTGTTTGTCATAGCTCTGTATCTTTAATAACCCAATGCATGCACCAGTGTGTAAATGATCCAAAGCTGAATAAGAAACAGTAAAAGACAGTTTTTTTTTTTGCTCCTGAACCTGTCTTGACCATTCTAGCGTCTTGTCCATTTTCCTTCTTCATCCATTTATTCTCTCAGGTCAAAAGCCTCATCGATTCATTTGCTCACTGTCAAGGGCAAGAATCATTTTCTGAGGGCAATCAGTCATTCATGGCTTGCTCAGGGAGTTTGGATTATAGTACCTAACCGCTTTGCTGCAATATGCAATTTGTAATTCAGGATACAAATCTTCTTCTGTATGTGTCATTCTCAAATGCAGTGCTTCATGCTGCCAAGCAAGTTACAGATGCCAAAGGCCCCACAACTGAACCAGAGCACATCTCCTCTCCTCGAGACAGACAAGCCAACATCAGCTATTTCACTCTCGTATTTCCTGTTTGGGGTCTTTCAGTGCCCATGTCACTAAATGAACTTCAGTTATCTAGATCGTAGCTAGAATATTATACCTATGTGTCAGAGACCAAGCAGAGGCCTTATAATCTTAACAAACTAAACAAACAATTGCACACAGTGGGGTATAAAGAATGTATAAAATTAAACGAACTGTAGCAGATATAAGCATGACAAAACACTAACGTAACATTTGATGGTTGTTTATTGCTGCTGCCTGAATTGCATGTAGAGATTTTGTTTAAAACAGTGTAGTCACATGTTACGAGTGCAGAATTTAGATGTCACTCACACAATGTCTCATGTATGAGCTAAGTTTCAGCATCCTCACATATAAATGTAATGTATACTTCATACTTTGTGTCAGCCTAACATACGTCTCTTGTGCATTTTTGTGTTCCCACAGGTTTGCATCTGGCACATTAACCTTCTCATTGAAGAAAACTGAGGACTTACAGCACAGACTGAATGTCAATTGATTGCTTTAAAGACTAAAATTCAATCCCCATATTTATTACTGTCTGAGCTGTCCTTGGGTTAGCACAGAGTACGTATCTTGAAAATATAGCGGGTTCAGAAAAGTACTTAAGAAGCAATATGAGAGAAAGAGACTGAACACTTTCCAATACTTATTGTTTAAAACTAAATCCCTTTTAAGCATGTCGATGTCTGAGCATCTAGTCTTTCCAGTTGACTTGATTTGGATGACAGTTCCATCCTCCTAACAGGTCTTATGAGATTAAATGAAATTTCTTGTGCCGGAGAAGCTAGGGACTTCTGTGGTCTTGTACTTTTTCTAGTGCACGCTGCATAGTGCCTTTCTCTGATCCTTCACTTGCTGCTGGATAAAGAAATGAGTGCCTGACAGCTTTGAAGGATAAGCTTAATACAAATTGATGGAAACAGTGAGAGGTGGAAGGTAGTCCATTATTTTTGCAGTGAGAGAGGTCATTATGCCTTGATGAACTCTCTCTCTCTGCTGAGTGTTTCTTCTCTTCCCTTTGTTCCTCAGTCTCTTTTTCACGCACTTTTTTCTGTTCCTCTAAACTCTGATCCATGGACTAAAGCATAACCATAAGATGAAAAGGTGTAGTTGCTATGGAGAAAAAAAATGCTGAACTCCATTAAATGCAAGCTGTATTTCAAGAGCTTAGGTTTAGCAGTCATGTCTTGCTGGAGATAATGATCCATCTCTGAGGCATTGTAAATTGTGGAAACGCATTCCAAAGCAGAGTGGGACATGACACAGAAACAAATTATTGTCAGCATGTCATAATCAGAATGTATATTAAAAAATGAATAAAACAGTATAGTAAAACTACCACAGGCAGACGAACATGAAATTAACTTTGGGATCTGAAACTTTGTTATAAACTCAGGTCATGGCCTGGTACTTGGGTCAGGCATTTGCATGCTCCAATGGCATGCCCCCACTATCAAGGCTTTGGGAAAAAGGGCATATTCTTGTGCTCTAATACACTGACAGAGGGATAACAAGGCTGGCCCTATGGTGAATTCATCAGATTAGGTAACCACTTTCACCTAACTGTAATTAAGACAAAGCACCATTATCTTAGCTGCCCCCTCATCTCATTTTCTGAGAATATTATTGTTGATCAGGAAATATAGATGTATAAAACTGCCCTAAAGGAAGTTCCAGTAGCTGCCGCCAGTAGTCTGTTGGAGTTAGTTTTCATTAGCCACTGTGTGGAACTGCAGACAGTAATGGTTTTGCATTCAGTGTCTCCGCTCTTCACATGTGTAGTTTAACTTTGTCAAGTCATGTAGAAGACATGTTTATTCTTAGGGTTCTGAAAAGGCCTAAATCCTATTTTTTGCATTCTGCACATGAGGATTTTCAAATATTTGTAAGCTGTGCTATCAGATTTATTTATTATTTATTTATTTTATTTATTTGCCATTTGTTAACCGTGTTGGTCTGGCTGGGCAGATGTCCTTTTTTAGGAAAGACCCTAGGAGAAAAGCTCCATTACAGCAGTGAAAACATTTTTTTTTACAAACAAATAAGTATTTAAGCATACAATCATGAAGAGATACAATACAGTAAAAATAGATTCATTTATACAAGTATGAAGAGAAAGAAAACTTGAAATGTTATACAATGTATGAAGAGAAAGATAAATTGAACATAGATATTAACTGTTATGTGTCATACAATCACAGGTTAATCATATTCGTTATTGAATGGGAAATTGCTAACCTAGTTATAAGTAGTGAGGCCTGCAGTGCCAGAATAGAAGGTCCTGGCAGAAGGGAAAAAAAAAGGAGGGGTGTTGAATGTAAGGGGGGGGGTGTTGCCCACATGCCTGCCAAGTAATAATAATGACTTACCTACTGCTCCCCCCAGGATAAGGTAAAGTGTCGCTCCTTAGCAGTATGCCATTCAATTCAGAGTCTGTTTGATTTTCAAATCGGACTGCTGTACAAGCTAACCATACAGGTATTTGTCTCCTGAATGTCCATAATCATGCTGTGATGATAAAGTATTTTCCGTCATTTACAGCGAACTGTTTTGAGCTCCATCTTTGAACTGAATGTAATCACTACTCACAGCTTGGGGGGGGGGGTGCAACACTGTAAGTGCCATCACTGAAGTAACATGAGCTTGCATGAAACAAACTGCAAAAAATATGTGTGTGTGTGTGTGTGTGTGTGTGTGTGTGTGTGTATGTGTGTGTGTGTCTGTGTCTATATATATATATATATATATATAGTTTCATAGTTTCATAGTTTAGTACTAGGCTATCTGCCCTGGGGCATTTATAAGCCTAGCCATAGTGATCTCGCTTTTGCCACCCCATGTAATGGTACAAAAGTGTACAGAATAGATTTAGAATACTGTGCCTCTGTCTAGTAGTGACACAGTGAAGACCCCCTTACATAATAGAATTAGTTTACTGTGCCTCTGTCTAGTAGTGACACAGAGATGACCCTGGGGTAAACCTACGATCTCCCATCCACTTGTCAAGATTTCTCTTGAAGTGTGTCAGTGAGGGTCTCTGCCTAACATGAACTGGGATTCTGTTCCAGAGTATGGGAAGCCTCTGAGTTATGAATCTGTCCCTCCAGCATGTCCTATTCATATTTGTGCTGAGGTTTAAATCTTTAGCTCTCGTGGTTCTGATGGATTTGGATTTTTTGAGGTGGGGCATGTCCATCAATTTCTGATTGGACATGGCCTTGTACGTCAGGCACAGATCACCTCTGAGTAGGCAGTATGCTACTGAATAGAGCTGGAGTTTCTTTAGTCTGGCAGCATATGACATATGTTGGAGACCCTTGATCCTCTTGGTGAGGTACTTTTGGGGTCTCTCTAGCTGTTGCAAGTGCCGGGTGAGGTACATACCAAATGGGGCATTGTACTAAATCATGGGCCTGATAAGGGAGGAGTATAGGGGTACAATGACCTCCTTTGATCTGGATGTGAATCCCTTCATGATAAGGTTGGCAAGGTAGAAAATCTTTCTAACCACTTTGGCAACATGGGTATCAAATGAGAGGTCATTATCGACTTGGGTCCCCAGGTCTCTGATTACTTTTTCCGTACTCAGTGGGTTACTGTCTATGTGATAATTTGTGGGTACTTTGTTTTTCCCAAAGGGGATGACTATACATTTTTTGGCATTTAGTTTAAGGCCATGACTCCAGCACCAGTTGTCTGTTTCAGTGAGGCCTTTCTGTAGGATGTATGTGTCAGCTGGTGTATCGACTATGGCGCCTAGTTTGCAGTCATCTGCGAACTTTGTCAGCCACAACCCTCCCATGTTTGCTTTCACATCTGAGAAATAAATGCCGAACAAGAGGGGTCCCAGGACAGAGCCCTGTGGGACACCAATTGTGACTCGCTTTGAGTCTGACATGGCTCCAGTGATCTTGACTTTATGGGTTCTATCCTTTACTCAGTTTGCAACCCATCTTGTGAAATATGGATTTACATTTAAGCTGTTGAGCTTGTCTATGATGCCTGAGTGGGGTATTGTGTCGAAAGCTTTAGCCAAGTCCAGGTAGGCTGTATGGACTGCTTTGCCCTCGTCAATGGCTCTAGTGATTGTTTTGAAAAAGTCAACCAGGTTCAAAAGGCAGGATCTGCCCTTTACAAAGCCAAACTGGGTGGGATCAAGTGTCTGTAAGTCCCCAATGTCTCTGTTTATGAGTTCCATAGCTTTGCAGACCAGGCTGGTTAAGCTTATGGGGCGGTAGTTACCAGGGTCTGTAGAAGTGCCTCCTTTGTGGAGTGGGACTACTGTTGCTGTACGCCAGTGTTCAGGTACATATCCTGTAGTAAGGCTAAGGTTAAATAGCATTTTTATGTGCGGGTTTAGCTCCTCTTGGAGTTCACGTAGCACGCAACCTGGGATACTGTCAGGTCCCATTGATGCTGTGTTTTTAGCTTTGCTGAGGGCGGTTCTCACCTGGACATCTGAGATGACAGGGAGGTTACATTCAGCTGGGATAAGTATTTCTTCTTTTGGGGGTGAGGGAGGGGAGAAATTTGCACTGAACCTGTCTGCCAGAATGTTGGCAATATCTATGGGTTCAGTGTATTTTTTGTCATTGTGAACTAACTCTGAACATATCTGAGGGTTTCCGCCCAGGTTTCTAACATAGCAGAAGAAGGCCTTGTGGTTATCTTTAGTGTCCATAGCGATTTTTCTCTCAAAGTTGGCCTTGGATGTTTTTATGAGAGAAGTTAGCTTTCTACTAGTGCTGATCAGAGATGCCTTCTCTTTATGGGATTTTGCTCTGTCATGCAGTAGCTTCCTTCTTTTGTTATACAATTTGTTTATGGCTGGGGTCCACCAGACAGGACGCCTGCCCTTGGTGGAGAGGGTCTTGGTTTTATTTGGGATTGCATGATCCATGCATTCTTGGAGATGTCCGTAGAAAGCATTTGTGAAGGATTCAGCATTGTGGGATGTGGTTTCCACTGGCCCAGTGGGCTTAAAGGATACCATCTCAGTTTTAAGAAGTGTAAAGTTGGCTTTTGAGAAGTTTTTCACTGTAGTCTTTTGTGTTGGGGTGGAGGTGGGATATGTATATCCAGGGTGATTAGTTTGTGGTCAGATCTCACTAGTGAGGGGTATACTTCCGGTGTGGAGCACTTTGTCCCCATGTTTGTGATGATCAGGTCTAGTATATTATCTCCCCTTGTGGGATAGGTGACTAGCTGTTCCACTGCATTTGAATTTATGAATTCCAGGAACCTTTGGGCTAGGGTGTTTGGGCTAGAATAATGCACCCAGTCAATGTTAGGGTAGCTGAAGTCTCCCAGTATGATGGTGTTTGGTGAGACATTCATATCCTCCAATGTCTTCAGGAAGGCTGAATGGAGTTCCTGAGATTGGGAGGGTGGTCTGTGACATGCTACCAGTTGTATAGCAGTTTTGCCTATGGTTAGTTGCACCTGGATGGTCTCTGATGCTTCATGTGTTGCCACTAATCTGGAGGTGTGGGTGTCCTTGATGAATATGGACACTCCCCCTCCCTTTTTGGTTTGGCCCGAGTTTTGGGGCCGAAAAGCATGATACGAGGTATAGCCTGGTAGTGCTGGGGTGCTCTCAGGAGCCTTGAACCAGGTTTCAGATATTGCACAGACATCGATGTTCTCCATACTGAGGAGTGCTTCGAGAGCCTGCATCTTGAGATTTAGACTTCTGGCGTTGAGCAGCATTACCCTTAATTTTTTTCCATTTTTGTTTTCTAAGGAGGTGGGTTTGTCTTTTGAGCCTTGCCTAAAAAAGGCACTATGGGGGTGGAAAGAGGCTTAGCCAATATCCGGAAGCGCAGTGGTGAAAGATGCAAGCCATCCCTTGTGAAGCAGCATGGCTTGTCCAGCATGTCATCCCAAGCAGACAGACATTGGATCCCCCTAGAATGACACCAGTAATTGAGCCAATTATTAAAGCTGATCATCTTGTCTTTATATTGTGGCATCATTCTTGGTGAGGGCAATATGCTGCTCAGGGTCAGGGTCATACCAGCCTGGGCTACATAATCAGAGAGCTCCTCTATGTCTCTTTTCATGTAGTCCAGGGAGGTACGTCTCAGGTCATTCATGCCGGCATGGACAATGACGGAGTCATATTTCTACTTGCTTTGGAGTGACCTGAGTGCGTGTGTTATGTGGCGGATCCTAGCTCCTGATAGGCAGCTCACCATTACCCTCTCCTTGTTCAGCCTGGTAAGCGGAATGTCAGTGTGTCTGACTATAGAGTCACCTATTACTAGTGTATCAGGCATGGTGTTTGGCCTTAAGGGCTGTGATTGTTTGACACACTGATTTATTGAAGTATGTGTTGCATGTGTTATATTTTGAGGTGGTGGATTTTTGGGTGTCTGCTTTGGGAGTCTCTGTTGTTTTGGTAAGTTTTTTGTTAGAGCCTCCGAGTATGTCTTTGTGTTATTATGTGTTTGGTTTGCAGTTGTGGTAGGTCTATGTGGGACTGGGTTTGGTGTGTGTGTGGTTACCTTCTCCTCCTGTCTGTTCTTGTCAGTCCTGAGTTGAAAGAGTTCAGCATCCAGTTTGGTTATATATTTGCATCTCTCACATGTATTTGTGTTTGTTGGGAGGAGGAGAGGGTTGTCTGTGTACATGAGACAATTGTAGCATTGTCTCAAGATTCCCAGATTAACCAGCTGAACCGGAGAGGATGCTAGTAATCTACCACTCGACATGCTAGAATATTATAAGGGAGTGCTGTGCCTTTAAGGGAAGTGGGTACTCACAGGGGTGGTAGGTGGATGTAGTGCTTACTTTAGTTAGAGAGTGCTTACTTAGAAGAGAGGTTTGGAGAACAAGTGCTAGGCTTATAATAAAGTGAGTAGACTGATTATTATAAGAGTAGAGCTTTCTTAAGGGAAAATTTGAAGAGCAGACTT